>NC_087205.1:69351090-69495812 GCF_015104395.2 Macrobrachium nipponense
TATGTAAATGATTTATTAATTTCAAAATTATATAAATAATGGTAAAGAGCAATCAATTCATTAAGAAAATACTACAGCAATTAGTAAAGATTTTAGTTTATAAATTTTAAAAACTTATTTAAGAATGAAGGAAATCCCAAGTCTTCCACGCATCTCTTTTGAATTCCAGTACCAAGCTGTGGTCCAACAGCTGTCAAATATATCAAGTAATGTGACAGGAGGGGAGGGAGTCTCTCTCTCTCTCTCTCGTCTCTCTCGTTCTCTCTCGGGTCTCTCTCTCTCCTCTCTCTCTCTCTCTCTCTCTCGGGTCTCTCTCTCTCTCTCTTTATTGAGATGAGAGATTTTATGGTACAGTGGTACCTCGAGATACGAAAGGCTCAACTTACGAAAAACTCGAGATACGAAAGCAAATACAAAAAATTTACGGCTTCTACATACGAAAAATTGTTTACGATATGAAAGGTTGTTGCTGTAAAGTCCCGAGATTCGCCCGGTACCACCAGATAGCAATTTTGAAACTCGCGCCCCGCCAACTGAGTAGACTCATCACCATCCCTCCCGCTTTCCCATTGGTTCCTGATGCTAGGTCACCGCCACGAGATCCTTCTCTCCTATTGGTCAGCATCTCTCCCATGATGCATCTACGTAGTGGCGTGCTTCTTCGGCCACTGCACGGCATCATCTGTATCATACGCAGGCGGTATTTCGTTCGTTCTAAACGATTTCGTTTATTAACGTAAATTCGTTAGTGATTTAGTTGTAGCTAGTATACTTTATTGTGTTGTGAGAACTTTACTAAATACGTATACGTACTACATAACATAATTACGTACACTATATACGTAGTCATGGGTCCCAAGAAAGTTGAAATTCACGGAAAGAAGAGGATGCTCTCTTTGGAGAGGAAGATGGAGATTACCAAGAAGTATGAAGCTGGTATGCGATTGAGTGTGATCGCCAAGGAATACGGCCGAAATCCGTCGACAATAGGCACCAGCCTTAAGCAGAAGGATGCCATCAAAGCAGCTACAACTTCCAAGGGCGTCACTATTTTGTCTCCAGCAAGAGAACCCACGTGCATCATGAAATGGAAAGGCTTCTTCTTGTCTGGATAAAAGACAAAGAAATCTCTGGCAATACGATAACGGAGACGGCAATCTGCCACAAGGCCGGCGCTATTTTCAGCGATTTGATTGCCCAGGCCGAAGATGATGGAGGAGAAGGGACATCAATGCCAACCCAAGACTTCAATGCTTCGCATGGGTGGTTCGAGAAATTCCATAAACGGACTGGAATCCATTCGGTGGTGCGGCATGGGGAGGCAGGCAGCTCGGACACGAAAGCGGCCGAAGCCTTTAAAAAGACGTTCGACGAGATGGTGATCAAGGAAGGCTACAGTTCTCATCAAGTCTTCAACTGTGATGAGACTGGCCTTTTTTGGAAAAAAATGCCTCGTCGGACGTACATCATGCAGGAAGAGAAGCTACCTGGGCATAAGCCTATGAAAGACAGGCTTACGCTTGCACTTTGTTCCAACGCCATGGGGATTGCAAGGTGAAACCCCTACTTGTCTATCACTCCTAGACTCCTTGAGCCTTCAAGGCCCACAAAATGCTTAAGGAGAAGCTTCCATTGATGTGGAGGGCTAATGCGAAAGCCTGGGTAACGAGGCTTTTGTTCACCAAGTGGGTAAATCTGTGTTTCGGCCCGATAGTGAAGAAATTCTTGGAAGAGAAGCGCCTCCCTCTGAAATGCCTGCTGGTGTTGGACAATGCCCCTGCTCACCCTCCTGGCCTTAAGAAAGATATCCTAGTGGAGTATTCGTTTATCAAGGTTCTTTATCTTCCGCCTAACACCACCCCTCTCCTCTAGCCCATGGACCAGCAAGTGATATCGAACTTCAAGAAGCTGTATACGAAACATCTTTTCAAGAGATGTTTCGACATCACCGATACCACAAACCTCACCTTGCGTGAATTTTGGAAGGAGCATTTCGGTATTGTAATATGCATCCGACTCATCGACCCAGCTTGGCAGGAGGTTTCGAGGCGAACCTTGAATTCCTCGTGGAGGAAACTCTGGCCTGATGCTGTATCCGCCCGAGACTTTGAGGGATTTGACGTGGGCGAACCTGGTGCTGCAGATTCAGAAACAGTCGACGATCCTGAAACTGTTTTGCAACCAGATCTTGACGAGATCGTTGCACTCGGCAAGTCCATGGGGCTGGTCGTCGACGAGGACGACATCAATGACCTTCTCGAGGAGCACCAAGAGGAGCTTACAACGGATGACCTTAAGGAGTTGGAGGCAATGCAACATAACGTCGTTCAAGAGGAGTTCTCTAGCAGCGGCGAGGAGGAGGACGACGACTCTATGACAACAGCAGAAATTAAGGATGCTCTAGCTGCTTTTCATAAGGTGTAATCATTCGTAGAAAAGAGCACCCCAAAAAGGCTTTACACAGTCGTGTGCTTGCACAGTTCGATGACGTTTGCCTGAGTCCGTTTCAGAACATTGTCAAAAGTAGGCAGAAGCAATCTTCCTTGGATAGTTATTTTTTAAAGAGGCCTTTAGTAGGAGTAGTAAGCAAAAGGAAGAACCAAGTGATACTAAAAAACAGAAAGTTTGAAAGTGGTGAAGACATTGAAATTAAGTAAAGTATAAAAGTAAAAAAAAAAAAAAAAAAAAAAAAACAAAAAAAAAAAAAAAATGTAAAAAAAAAAAAAAATAATTTAATTTTAGTTTTTTGTAAAGTTAAGTGTTACTGTTTTGTTAATGTAGTTTGTAAAGTTTAGTTTATGTTTTCCTTACATTTTTTTATATTTTGAAAAGTTAAGTGTACATACGTATCTGCCGTTTGTCCTCCTCCTCTGTTGCCACTTTTGGAGATAGCCTCACTCAAAAGGTAAGCTTCCACATTTTACTACATACGTACTGTATTTCTTGTATACCATGTACAGTAATACACTTTATTTACAGGTAATTAGCAGTACGTATTAAGTTAGGTATTGAATGGTCCAAATTGTTGTAGTATTTCATTGTTTATAGGTCAATTTAGCTTTATTATGAAATTTACTAGGTTGTTTTTGGAGGGCTTCGAACGGATTAGCCATTTTACATGTAAAATACGGTCCAAGATACTAAAAGCTCATGATAAGAAGGCCGCCTCGGAATGGATTAATTTCGTATCTCGAGGTACCACTGTACATGTATGTATATTAAATATTTTCAAATGATGATGATGATGATGATGATGATGATGATAATAATAATAATCATAATAATAATAATTAAAAAATCCTCATAGTAGCACGAGTTTTCAAATGGAGAAACAAAGCCACAGTTATGTAGATGTACATATAATCAAATTTAAAAACAGCTAAATCAAATTTAAAAACAGCTATCCTTGCTGTTTTTAAATTTAAATATATGACGTTTTCATAATAAAACTAATATTGTAATACTTACCTGAACACCTGAATTAGCCCCTGGTCACTGACCAGCCCGAACTATATCCCCACATATTTACCCACTAAGTGGGTAATTTTAACTGTCAGCGTTACCAACGCTGCAGGTAAAATCTAGTCAAATGAGTTACCTGTGTTACCGTTGGCAACGCTGCCGCAAATACCGGCCTCCTCAATTGAATCATTCACTATCAAATTGAAGTGGGGAGGAGGGTGGGAATCATTCAGGAGTTCAGGTAAGTATTTCAGTATTAGTTTTATTATGAAAACTTCATATTGCAATACACTCCCTGAACACCTGAATTAGCCCGATTAACATTTACTCGGAGGCGGGATCAATCTCATTCAGCCCGACCTGTCCACGGACCATACGCAGGTAACTCATAAGCAACCTGCCATGTATAAAAGCATGTATCCTCACCTAGTTATCTAACTCGGAGGTGAGGATGTTTGCAAAGAAAGTACTTCAACATCAGTGTTGAGTCTAAGGTACTGTCTAAGTCAGAAGTACCTCCCATGTGATAAGCTATACTTCTTATTCATGGATGTAAAAACAAATCTCCTCACCTGGTTGTCCAGCTCAGTAGGTGAGGATATTTGCAAAGAAAGTACTTCAACGTCAGTGTTGAGTCTAAAGTACTATCTGAGTCAGAAGTACCTTCCCATGTGATAAGCTATACTTCTTATTCATGGAGGTAAAAACAAATCTCCTCACCTGGTTGTCCATCTCAGTAGGTGAGGATGTTTGCAAAGAAAGTACTTTCAAACGTCAGTGTTGAGTCTAAGGTACTATCTGAGTCAGAAGTACCTCCCATGTGATAAGCTATACTTCTTATTCATGGAGGTAAAAACAAATCTCCTCACCTGGTTGTCCAGCTCGGTAGGTGAGGATGCTTGCAGAGGAAGTACCATACCGTCAGTGTCGAGTCCAAGGTACCGCCTGAGTCTGAAATACCTCCCATGTGGTATTCTATACCTCTCATGTATGGAAAGGGGAAATAATAGTGAACCTGCCCATGTGGCTATGTAGCCTCTTCATTGTATGGAGGAGAAGTTGAGTGTGCAGGACCTTCAGTTCTCTACTGCTCACTGATGTAGATGACCTGTGCTGAAGAAGTAGTAGTTATTCCAACATGACCATCGGGATCTGCCTAACCTCAAGGGCCTAAGGGACAATACAATTAGTCTAAGCTTGACCAACAGAAACACTAGAGTTCATTAGACTATCACTGCCTCCCTAAACTTCTAACACCCTAACTCTACCAAGCCAACTATAAAACTGAGTTACCGCAACGACAGGACAACCAAGAGTAACCTCTCTGAAGAAACTGAAATTCCCTAAGGTATGGTGTTGTGAAAAACCACGACGACTCTCAATAACCCACCTAACACAATCGCCGACAACGAAACATTCCTCCAGAAGCCAAAGGGTAGCCCTCCGCGATACTTTGCGCCCTTGATTGACTAAGAACCCCTTCTTATGAGTGTCCCGATAGCGCTGAGGCAAGGATTCAACAATAATCCCTCCTCTCCTTGACAAGAACATAGCATAACCCTCAGAAATGTTAGTCTGGTATGCAAACTCCCACGAAACAAAAGTGAAGAGGTTATCAAACAGTCCAGGCTCAGAGAAACATCCATCAACTCTCACCACATCCACACAGAGTGGGACAAGGCCTCCCACTGGCTGTGAAAGGTGTCTTCCAAATACGAGCCTCATGATCCGTAACCCCTACCACACGAATCAATGAAGGAACCCAATAGAGGAAAACCTCAACTGACTCGTAAACCGGAAGTCGGACTCCAGCAGAGGAGTTATCCCACTACCTCATATCGAAAAGTGATGCTAGCTCAGTCCTTCCCCAAAAACTGCCCGACTCGCTGAAACCAGACTAGCCTACTTGATGTTTGAGAGACTGCTGGTTTGGTTGAATACATATCAAACATTACTTGAATTAACTGAGATTCCTCCGGAGCCTGGAATGCGGAAAGAGAGAATGGACAAAGTCCACAATCCGTTATACTCGCTTCCTTCGCCGGAGAAACAAAAACCCACAACTAGCAAACGAGTCTCTCTTCAAAGGTATCTATCCTCTGTCAGACCTGTCCGGCCACACCGGAACAGGAGAAAGGAGAAAAGCCGAACCCCCACAAGAGGAACACGCAAGAACCCTGAACATACTACGCCTGGCTGCTCGATACCAAACAACATACAAGATCCCATCATATCTGAGCCTACCGATCCGATTGCACAACGATATACCAACAAGAAGATGATAAACTCCTGTGCAAGTCGTACTCGACTGCGCAACCCGCACTCCCCCCCGACATCATGATGTAACCCCTGCTCACCTACCGCTGTCCCCCCCCACCCCCTCACAAGAGCGAACTGTCACCAGTTCCACAAAACCTGTAAGAGTTAGTCCATTTGACTGCGCATGGACCCTCACTACCCAGAGACAATAACGTTACGCCTGAGCTGAATATACCTTGGCGATGAACGCCCACCCATGCGAGTCACTCCCATACTGTTGCGCCAAACGTGTACCAACCAAGACGATGACCTAACCTTGAACCAGTCTCACTTGACTGCGAAACTCCGCACTCACCAGTGACTATGACACGAGACCGGGACGACTACAACAGGCGAGCAACACCCCTAAAGAACAAAGAGGTTGCAAAACGCGATCCAACTAACCCCCATTACCAATACTAAACCTAAACTGGAGTTCGGAGCAAGTGAGGGAAAAAAAAGAAGTACTCCCAGTAGAAACGGAAGAATCAAGGTCGAACCCACCTTGAAAACCCCTTAAGGTGGAACAGAAAAGCAGCAGGAAAAAGTTGAGAAAATAAGAAGGAGAGAGAGTCACTACGAGTAACCACCGCAGCACTTAGCGCCGACATTGAGCAGGTGGAGAACCAACTGTGCGGTACATAGGTGCTTTAATAACGGGTTACGAACTGCGGAACCAATGGGAGCCGCAGAAGGAATTACCAGCTACCCTAAGAAGGGGGCCGAGGGCACAAAAGGTGCTAACTACGATGCGACGAAAACTGCAATGGCCGTAGCCCCCCAGCAATTAACTGTGTAAGCACGTTACTTCTCACACAATTAAGGTATTATAAATGGGAACGAAGAAGGAAGATTACTGACTACCCTATGAAAGGAGTGGTGGTAACAACCGTTATTGATACAGTCAACGATGGCGCAGATGAATCTCCAACTGCCGTAGCCTCCTCAAGAACTACGGAGGACACATTACGTCTCGACAAACAAGTAAGGATGAAAATACGGAGTTGCAGATACCGCCTTGAAGCATCAACACCAGCAGCCTGAGAGCTACAGGACCCGTGGAAGGTGCTACGAAGGCAGCCCCTCCAAAATTATTTCCTTTACCCCCCACTCCCCCCACCGCCCCCCGACCCCCGGGGGAGAGAGAGAGAGAGAGAGAGAGAGAGAGAGAGAGAGAGAGAGAGAGAGAGAGAATGAAATCATCTTCAAATTTCAGCATGAAACAATGAAAACTCTGGCTCTGCTGTGATACTGGCAAAATAAAAAAAAAAAACAGGATGAGCGAGAAGAACTCCGAACCGACATCCGAAGAATTGACCATCTAAAAAGAAGATTGGTGTAAAAGGACATTACGTATAAGTTTTAACAGAAAAACTGGGCGAGAGAGAAAACTAGACAGACTCTGTTCCCCACGATAATCTCAGAAACATTAGAAAATCAGGAAAATTATTTAAGACGTGATCGTGAATACAGTCCGTATTGAAGCTACAGTTATTGACTTGCGTTAATTCGATTTTACGATGGGGTTAGTATTTAAAATCGGCACTTACACTTGCAAATAAGTCTTCCTATATCTCTCGCACAGCTGGCGTAGGCAGCATCGTGCATCAGACAGCGAGATTGTTGGGTTTAAAAATAGAATTTAGGCCAAAAGGCCGAGTATTGGGACCTATTAGGTCATTTGGGCGTTGAAGGGAAATTGACAGAAAAGTGTTTGAAAAGGTGTAACAGGAGGAAGAAAAACCTCTCTGTTGTACAATGAGTCAAGTGTTAGGAGAGGGTGGAAAATAGGATGAAGAGAGAAGAACTATGAAATCAGGAAAGTGAGAGGAGAGAGAGAGAGATAGAGAGAGAAGAGAGAGAGAGAGAGAGAGAGAGAGAGAGAGATTTACAATCGTCTAACATCTCCACCTCCGTAATTTGCACCCTCTTCTAAGTTAAAAGGTATTATCTTAATGATAATATACTTGTATAACTTCGTACAGCTATGAACAACCGAACAAGAACTTGTTGCTAATACAATCGAATCCTATAGCAACATCACTTTATAGTATTGATCCGCGTGCGACAGTAATCGAATCCGATAACAACATCCGTTATTGTATTCATCCGCGTGCGATGGTAATTACTGTATTCATGTTATAAATGTAGCTTGAAGCTGATAAGGCAAAATTACGTGCATCAGCAACCTGGATAGAAGTCCCAAGCTTTTTGTATGAATTCAAACGCAGCCGTGGCAAAAGAAAGTAATAGCATGAAAGAGCTCATTTACTGTTGTTTTCACACCGAAAAGGATTAATAAAGTGTATAAAGTGTAAGGTTCGTAATACTTATGAAAACGAGTGAAAACGAACGGAATCGCTAAATTTTACGCCATCTAACCTGAGGGAAAAGCTACCTTCCAATGAGGCGTATTAGTCAAATTTTGGCCTTAAATTACATCGTAAGACGAACAGTATGACTTCGTTCCATAAGTTAAGTATCCAGATATTCATTAATATGCTAACTAGGAACAAAAACATTCAGCAGAGACCAAGTGATATGGTTGAATCTGGAGCCAAGGAAACAGACTAGCTGGCATCATTCTGTCTAAGCCACGCCTCCTTACAACAGTGCTGTTTGACGACAAGCTTGTGTAATTGTAATTTAACCCTTAAACGCCGAAGCGGTAAAAAAAAAATGTCTCCCGTGTGCCGGAGGTGTTTCAGATTGAGCGCGGAAGAGGAAAAAATATTTTTTTCAAAAAATCACAGCGCGCTTAGTTTTTAAGATTAAGAGTTCATTTTTGGCTCCTTTTTTTGTCATAGTCTGAAGTTTAGTATGCAACCATCAGAAATGAAAAAAATTATCATTATCATATATAAATAATGCGATATATGATAGCGCAAAAACTAAATTTCATATATAATTGTATTTAAATCGCGCTGTGCGCAAACGGTTTTGTTTTTGAAGGTAACAAGTTACTTTTTTTTTTTCGTTGTTGTAATGTACACTAAATTGCAATCATTTTGGTATAAAAAACATTGTAAAACGATAAGAGCAACACAGAGAAAATATTATCACAAAATAATGCATGAATTCGTAACGCGAGGACGTAAACAAATATTTTTTTCAAAAATTCACCATAAATCTAAATATTGTCCTAGAGACTTCCAATTTCTTTCAGAATGAAGACAAATGATTGAATATTACTATACTATAATAATATTAGCTTACAAATGCAGTTTTCGACCATATCTGACGAGTTAAAGTTTGACCGAATGTCAAATTTTTTTTTATATGTAGTATATGCAATTATTTCGGAAATAAGAAAAGCTACAACTTTCAATATTTTAAGTTTTATTCTACATGAAACTGCGCACATTTTCATATATAAAACTCTATGAAATGCCTAATATGAAACGGAGCAAATATTCCGAGAATGGGACGTACACATTTCGGAGATTTGTGGCGGAGAATCCGCGCGTGGAGGGAAGGAAAGATTTTTTTTTAAATTCACCATAAATTTAAATATTGTGCTAGAGACTTCGAATTTGTTTCAAGATGAAGACAAATGACTGAATATTACTAGACTGTAAGAGTTTTAGCTTACAATTGCGTTTTTCGACCATTTCGGTAGTCAAAGTTGACCGAACGTGGTTTATTTTCTATTCATCGTGATTTATATGCAAATATTTCAAAAATGAGAAAAGCTACAGCCTTCAATTATTTTTCGTTGTATTTTACATAAAATTGCGCACATTTTCATATATAAAACTTTATGTAACGGCTAATTTAAAATGGTGCAAACATTACCACAATCGCACATATGATTTTTTCGGAAGAGTTACCGCGCGGACGTAAAGAAAATGTTATTTTTTTCATAAATTCACCATAAATTGAAATATTGTGCTAGAGACTTCCAATTTGTTGCAAAATGAAGGTAAATGCTTGAATATTACTAGACTATAAGCGTTTTAGCTTACAATTGCGTTTTTCGACCATTTCGGTAGAGTCAAATTTGACCGAAGGTTGAAAATTTGTCACTTATCATTTTTTATATGAAAATATTTCAAAATTGATAAAAGCTACAACCATGGGTTGTTTTTAATTGTATTGTGCATGAAATTGCGCACATTTTCATATATAAAACTTTATGTAACGGCTAATTTAAAATGGTGCAAACATTACCACAATCGCATGTATGATTTTTTTCGGAAGAGTTACCGCGTGGACGTAGGAAATGTTTTTTCATAAATTCACCATAAATCGAAATATTGTGCTAGAGACTTCCAATTATTTTCAAAATTAAGGTAAATGATTGAATATTACTAAAATATAAGATTTTCAGCTTACAATTGCGTTTTTCGACCATTTAGGTAGAGTCAAAGTTGACCGAAGGTTGAAATTTTGGCGCTTATCGTTATTTATATGAAAATATCTCAAAACTGATAAAAGCTACAATCATGAGTATTTTTTTGTTGTGTTCTACATAAAAATGCGCACATTTTCATATATAAAACTTTAGGTAACAGCTAATTTAAAATGGTAAAAAAATTATGTCAAAGTGACAAAATAATTTCCGAGATGTGTCACAGATACTTTTTAGTGCGGCAAGAAAGAAATTCGCGCTTGCGCGCCTGCGTAACGATTGGAAACAAAACAACACCTTGATCCGTGAACTCCCAGCATCCCCCAAGGCGCGTGATTCAAGAGTTTTCGGCTGGTAGGCCTAAAAGTATTTTTCCGTGAATTTTTAAAAAACTTTTGTATGTCGACATAAAATACGTCCAGTCGGCACCCGAGAGACAAAAAATGTCGATGTAAAATACGTCCAGTCGGCGTTTAAGGGTTAATTAAAAGTAATAAATTAATATTTTAAGGTAATTAAATTAACTTTATTAGGGTTAATATTAATTTCAGTTGCCACTGTAATTTGATAATACGACTGGTAATTCTTTTGTAATTGTAATTGACATAAGCAAAATGTAATTACTGACGGCAATTAGTCTGTTAAACGTATGAAGACGTCATACAAACGAATTCCTAATATCTGACATCTGATTATATGCCACAAGACACCATTATTGACTATGTTAAATGTCAACATAGTTGAAAACACCGTCTCCTTCAAGACGACAAACATGGCATAAGTGAGGAAGAGTTGTTACGTTAGTCATGCTAGCCAATCAGGACAGAATGAGGTGGATACGGCGACGCAAACCCGTATTCGCCATCAGCTGATTCCAGCGTGAATGACTGCAGAGTTAGTATTTATACTACGCTAATATGATACATATAATACAATTATAATGCTTTAGTCGGACAGAATCTGATCTTCATTCTGTTCGATTACATTCATATTGAATTATCCTAAGATCGGATTCTCGTTCATTTTCAATTACACCTGTACTGAATAATCCGAAGTCAGAATGCCTCGAGCCTACAGCGTTAGCAACTATAAAAAGCACTCTACCTCTACCGATATGTAGTACAGCGAATACTTTAGGCTAGGCTAGGCTACTGCATATGCATACGATATATCATCGTGAACACTAGGTGGTAGATCTAGGGTACTTATCCGCGGCGGCCTAGACTATGGCAGTTGCGGTTTTTCTATGAAGTTTTGCCTACTGAACAAGAATTTTAAGTAATATTTATTCGGATGAATGTAATTAAGCGCCCAGGGGCCAGTACTAAACACGGCGAAATACACTGGACACCCCAATCCCTAGTGGATGTCGTATCCGCGGTTAGGTTTCGTGCAGTCCGTGCGGACTGCTTCTGTAGAAATACCCATTAGGCTAGCCGTAGTTAATTTTAATCAATTTCTCTACATACTGAATTATCGTAAGTCAATATGCATTGAACAGAGAATTAGTTGATATTAACAATTACCGTATCGTATAAGTAGAGGAAAGTAACCTTAAAGACGAAGGATCAGTACTCAACCCTTCAGAACCCGACAGACCCGAACCAGATCTGAACGACAAACCATGGCCTTAAAAAGCTTCTGATGCAAGGAACTCGAAGCAGGAAAAACCCAAAGAGGCTCTAAGGACACTGTCCCTCTATAAAATGATTATTGTTATGATACAATAAAGTTTTATACATACTTACCTGGCAGATATATACTTAGCTATAGACCCCGTCGTCTCCGACAGAAATTCGAATTTCGCGGCACACACTACAGGTAAGTCAGGTGATCTACCGCCCTGCCGCTGGGGTGGTCAGGAATAGGAACCATTCCCGTTTTCTATCAGATTTTCTCTTCCACTGTCTCCTGAGGGGAGGCTGGGTGGGCAATACATAGTATATATCTGCCAGGTAATATGTATAAAAACAACTTTATTGTATCATAACAATGATATTGTTATGATACAATAAAGTTTCATACATACTACCTGGCAGATATATACATAGCTAAGACTACGTCGTCCCCGACAGAATTCAAATTTCGCGGCACACGCTGCAGGTAGGTCAGGTGATCTACCGTCCTGCCCTGGGTGGCAGGATTAGGAACCATTCCTGTTTTTTATTCATATTTTTCTCTCTTCCACCTGTCTCCTGCGGGGAGGCTGGTGGGCCATTAATCGTATATATCTGCCAGGTAAGTATGTATGAAACTTTATTGTATCATAACAATATCATTTTCATACAATCACTTACCTGTCAGATATATACATAGCTGATTGACACCCTTTGGTGGAGGGTAAGAGACAGCTAACATGGAATAGACAGGTAAAAAACATATGTTGTAGGTATAAATAAACCTTGGTTCCTATCTGATAGGTGGTAGACTTCATATGGCTGTTGCCAAGGAGTCTGCATCACCTCAAGAAACTTTAGCGAGATATGTGATCTGTGGCCAAGAGTTCTTGTGGGTCTGCCGATGGGTCTTATCCACTTACTCGGCAGAGCCTAAAAGGTAACTTTGTCATGGGTGCTAATCCACTTATATGACAATACACCTATGCCTATTGGCATAACTAAGGAGCGCAACACCGATCCCGATCACCTGATCCTAACACGAGGGTTCGCGCTCAAATTGAAGAGTTATCCCCACACTCCTTTCCTTTCAAAAACCCCAATAATTTCACTAAGTTAAATAACTTTAACTCAAAGTTAAGGATCAGTGTCGGCTCCTTATCCCAGTAACGTATCCACAGAAACGTATAAACCAAAAGAAGAAGGATCTCTCGTAGGTAACTTGACATCCTTTGTGTAATGAGAAGTCAACACAGAGTTGCCTCTACCGTACAACACAGCTAATATGTCTTATATGACATATTGTTATGTAAAGAACAAGAATTTAAAAAAGCGCGCACGTTCCTGCGCTTTAATTCTCAGCTGTTTGAAGGAATGAAGTCACTTATGAAGTGCTTAGGAGATCTCCATGTTTCAAAGAAGACCAGGGCTTTCTTGAAATGGATCTCCTCTCCCGTCTGAAGCCTGAAGCCTGGCAGGAACCTCGCGCCTGGCTGGTGCTTCAACTCTTAGTTGGAGCCTAGCGCTTGTCTGGTACCTTTCGCTTGACTGGCGCCTCGCATCTGGTTGACTGCCGTCGCGCCTTAGCTGGAGATTCGCTGCCTAGAGCCTGGCTGGCGTCTCGCACCAGGTTGGCGCTTTGTGCCTGCCTGGAGCTTCGCGGCTGGCTGGTACCTCGCGCCTGCCTGGCGCCTTGCGCCTGGTTTGGCTCCTCCCCACTTGCCGGAGCTTCGAGCTTGGTATAAGTCTCGAGGATGTCTGGCAATGTCCACATCGGACACTCTTATCTGTCCGATATGTTCGCATCTAGCGCATCTTTGTCAGGTTGTAGGCCCCGTCTTTCTCCTCATCAGACAATGAAAGTGTTCTTGGGGCTGTCTGCCTCTGGCGTTTTTTACGACTGTTTTAGCATAAGGCTCCTGGTTGGCGCTACATTGTCCGAAAGTCCTGAACATCCACAATAGTAAAATCACAAAGAGACTGGAGAAGGGTGGAAGAATTCTTCCACTTTGAGCTTTGGCCTCTTCGGCAAGGGGAGGTGATTGTAGTCAGCTACATCCAGTATACGATAGGATATCTAACTGTAAGAGAGATAAGAGTCTTCCTCCGAGGAGGATCCTTCTTGAGTACTTCCCTTGCTCACGAGATCTCTTCTTACCTGTTGAAGGGGTTTTCTCGTTGCAGAATCTTCCATACCTTGTCCGAGGAAGGGAAGAAGAAGCCTGGAAGTCGAAGGAGACTCTGAGCTGAAATTGGGAGACTCCTGATTTCTAGCTCTTTATTGTATCCCTCTGAACACCTTCTGGGAAGCATTTCGAGCCGTCATCGCATTCCAAAGACTCTGCAGGCAAACGTTTGAACCATTCTACTGTAGATGAAAACGTAAGTACCCTGCCTGGACAACGAAACCTCTATCTGAAAACATTGAATCAGGAATAGGGGGTTTTAGTTCTTTTGCCAGACATACTATGCTGGCAAGAACCCAATGCCTAGTCTCCATAGAATCTGATGCAAGATTCCAATGCTCAAAAAAAAAAAAAAAAAAAAAAAAAAAAATCACTTGTCTTCTAGGTCGTTTAGGACCAAGAGAAACAAAGAATTCCCTCATAAAAATTTCTCAAAGAAGTTTAAATGAGGATCAGTTCCATCTTGTCGGAACATGGAATCTGTGGCCACAAAAAAAGATCCCATTAGAAGTACATGATATCCTACTCTTGTCATATTGAGGTATCATATAAGATCCCGAAGATCTTAATCCTCTGCTATCTCCAATTCCCTTTGTAGAGACAGAGTATAGCCTTTTACTGCATTCTTTGATAGCAGACATATACAAAGGTGATTCTTCCTCTGAAAGGGAAGAAAAAACTGCTATGTGGTTCACAGAGGTATCGGAAGAGGACAGCTTCCTCACGATCTGCAGCAATTCTATGTTTTGGCCATGACTATTGTCATTTACCTTTAAAAAAAAAAATTAAAAAAAAAAAAAAAAAAAAAAAAAAAAAAAAATTCTCTCATTCATGTCCACTTCTGGTCAGTCTGCACGCAGACAGACTCAGAGTGGAGAGGTTGTTAAGGTCCATTTATAATACATGCTGCTAGAATATCCAGACTCTCTTGGAAAAAACTTCCAAAACATGTTGTGAGAAAAAAGTGACCTCTGTGAATCCAACCTCTCTAAGGCCAAAATGAGGCATAAAGTATTATCCTCTCTTTCTTTGACGCCCTTTATCTTAAATTCTGCAAAGAATTTATATTTAGGGGAAAAAAGACTAAAGTTTATTCCCCTTTCTAAAAAAAATAAAGATGGCGTATATTGCTACCTCTCTTGGTTCGAGGAAAAGGAAGCAGTCTATAGAGAACCTGTTCGTCTTCTACTTGCTAAGAGATCTATGAAGAAGACTTTCCGCAGGTTCTCACAATTCTTTCCAATAAATGTTAGATGTTAACAGTTATTATCGTCGATCGAGAAGGTTCTCTTTGTTAACGCGAACAGGAGCGAAAAAAGATTCTCGATGCTCTTTGCGATATGAGAGAGTCATGGAAATGGCCTAAGTGATTAAATGGGTAACGAAATCAGGAACGAATCTTGCCGTTACCGAGCCTGGTGTCCGAGAGGCTACTGGACTCTTAGGTTAATAACTCGCTAAAACGAGAAAATCTTGGACAGTGCTCTTGGCTCACTGCGCCAGGCTGGCGCTTCTGGCGCATTGCGCCAGGTTGGCGCTTCTAGCGCTTTGTGCCAGGCTGGCGCTTCCTTCTAATTCTTTTTAGGTTATGTGCCAGAACACCTGTGCCTTTATGGTACCTGACATCCTTTCACATGTTAATTTCCGTTCTTAGTAGGAAAAAACTTTATATACGTAGTATAGTCCATTCAGGGAAACAAGTTCCCACAAAGAGAATGTTTCCCATCCAACTCATCCATCTTCTTCTGAGCAGGTACTCTAATAAGCCATGCTTTCGTAAGCCTGAGAGCATTATATAATATAATGTTCTGCTGCGATAGAATCCTTTAAATATGTTACCTACGGTAAACAGCATTGAAAGGTTGTACTATCTCTCTTATTGAAAGCTTCTTAGCAAAAGGCATACAATATTTTATTATGTTAGCTTAACTATCCCCTCAATCCGAGGCTAAGACCGCGATTGTGGGGGAGAGATATGGATAGTTATTCCATCCCGCAGGAGAGAGAGATGAACCCGACTGCTCATGACTGACACCTACATGGTACTGCGTTGGTCTCAGGTTCTCAGCGAAAGCAGTCTCCGTTAGCCGTCTGGCCTTACTCTTCCAGAGTTGCCAGCTACTCCATTTAATAAAGGAATCTTATAAAATTATTATCGAACTTCAGGAAGTTCTTATTAAAACATATTTAAGCGAAACAAGACTTCGATAAATCTAGAAGCTAAGTAGGTGTTTGTCTTAACAATCCCTTTAAGCGTAGTCCTTCCTAGGAAGTCGTAGAAGGATACTGGTATTGAGTTTGCACAGCAAAGAAGTAACTACGGTATGTGTTTATGATTTGACCGTATCGTATTCTCATACAGCAGATACTCTACTACCTTCTACTATCTTTGTTCTTTTCATTAACACGAACATAGAAAGAGTCTATTATATATATCCTTAAGGAAGGAAGTTAATCCAGGAACTCTTTAAATCTTCGTGATTTCCTCATAAATCGCGGAAGAGACAGAATTCCAGTTCATCACTAGGGTTTACGGAAGGAAGTAGATATTTCCTATCCGCCATCATACCCAAACGTCGATGAGATTCTTATTAAGAAAAACTCCCAAAGCGCTTGCCTCCTCAAAACGAGGGAAGAGCATGGATGAAGGAGAGAGTCCGCATTGAGAGGAACTGCCTAACACAGGAGTCTTCTGAATAATGAAAAGGGGCTTCTCTTAGTATCAGAATCCTTCTGACAAAGCAATGGCCGCCTGTGCGACATCTTGGACATTTGCCGAGGGAAAGTTGCTCAAGTTAAAAAACTCAAAGAGGAGCCTTGCGACTGACCTCTCTCTCAAATGAAGATTTTGGAATATTCTGGCGCCTGGATCCTTGCGCCTAGCGTCTGGATAGTTCCGCGCGCCTGGAATGTTCCGCACGCTAGAAAGGAGACTCGCTCCTGAAACGTTCCGCTTGTGTGGAAGGTCCCGTGCGCCCTGATAGTTCCAAGCGCCTCTAGTCTTCTTTTACGAGCCTCTTGCCAGTAAACGTTCAATGGAAGCATCCTTCTGATTGCCACTCTACTATAAGGCTCCTCAGTCTAGCCGTCTGTTTTTCTCTTTGAAGGCGCCTTGCGCCAAGAAAAATGTTCAGGAACGCGGCTCGCGCTAGTCTGTTGGAACGCAGCTCGCTGCTGGCTGTTGGAACGTGGCTCGCGCTAGCTTGCTGGCTGGCTCTCAGCCTCTCGCTCAGTGTTCTCTTAGTTTTCAGAGAACACGGCCAGATCGTCCGAACTCCAAACATGTACATTCTTCGTCTTTTCGGATGTAAGCCTGAAGAAACGGAAGAAGAGACGCATTTTTTCTTTTTTAAGGATGCCTTTCCAATGGCTATCCCTGGCAGTCTGGGACGTTCTACAGATCCTGCCGAGGGAATGCCCGATCAGTGGGGATTCTCCATAACCTCCGCAAGGCTTTCGACTTTCCTTCTCCTCTGGACTTGTGAGCTTGGAAGAGGTCTAGGCCTGAGAGCGAGACAGAGCCGATCGGACGCACCTTCTACTATTTAGGACGCCTTTCCAATGGCCAAACCGTTGGCAGTTCTGGGACGTTCTACAGATTCCTGCCGAGGGGAACGGCCTGATCGGTGGGGATTCTCCATAACCTCCGTAAGGCTTCCAACTTTCCTTCTCCTCTGGGTATGTGAGCTTGGAAGAGGTCTAGGCCTGGGAGCGAAACAGAGCCGATCAGAACGCACCCTCCACTGCACTGGGAACACTAAAATCACTTCTTACCTTTCAACAGCTCGTATTTGGAGCTACATTCCTTTGTCTACAAATTGCAATATGAATTTGAAGATTCTGTGAAGTAAGAAGGAGATGAGGATACAACACTACTAGTATTGTTAATGCTCTAACTGCTCGTTAGTACGAGAGCTATAAAAACTTCTAAAGGAAGCGTAACTAATTCTATTCCTGACTTCCTCAAGAAGGAAGTTAGCTCAATCAATTCTAACATTTACTACATGTTATTATGAATAAATATTAAAATTTCCCTTCTTGCAAACTATGAGTGTCTACCGAAAAGTTCGGTAGTTACACGTAAACAATTCTTTGAAATTTTCGAAGCCAAAGTTATTAAAACAAATTAATATGCGTATGCCGAACCAAAGATCTAGTACTTCCCTGCAAAAGATAGCCCAGAAGATCGATGGCGATGAAATCCAAAAATCAAGTCAGGAGGAACTGCAAACGTTGTTTACATTCCAAGCGACAGAGAAAATATGAATAGAAAACAGGAATGGTTCCTAATCCTGCCACCCAGGGCAGGACGGTAGATCACCTGACCTACCTGCAGCGTGTGCCGCGAAATCTGAATTTCTGTCGGGGACGACGGAGTATTAGCTATGTATATATCTGACAGGTAAGTTGATTGTATGAAAATATCATTTTTATACATTCAACGTCCCTGTCAGATATATACTTAGCTGATTCACACCATTGGAGGAGGGAAAGAGACAGCTAATTACTGAATTGACAGGAAAAACAACATCCGTTGTAGGTAAAGTACAAATAATAATAAACCTTGGTTCCTACCTGATTAGGCGGAAGACTTCGTGGCTACTGCCCAGGAGTCTGCTTCGCCTCAAGAGCCTCAGCGAGATATTGATCTATGGCTAAGAGTTCTTGTGGGTCTGCCAAAGGGGTCCCATCCACTTACTTGGCAGAGCCTAAAAGGCCTTTGTCAATGGGTGCTAATCCACTTACATGACAACACACCTTATTGAAGGAGCACAACAACCAATCCCGATCACCTGATCTTAACACTCGTGTTAGTTCTAAAGATTGAAAGGAGTTATCCCCAAACTCCTCACAAACAACCAATAACTCGATTCACATAAAGCAAGCACACATTATAAAAAAAAAAAAAAAAAATTTTTTGTACACTCTACTAGTCAGATACATCCCTAGTTCCTTACTGACAAAGGCAACGGCCGCCTGTGCGACGTCAAGCACCCCTGCTAGTAGAAAACCCAAGAACGTATCTAACTAGAAGGTTATACGTACTACACAAAGAACATTAAGGATCAGTGTTTGCTCCAATTCCCAGCACCGTATCCGCTGACACAAACGGACCGAGAGAGAAGCATTTCTCATACGTAACTCTGACATCTTTTAGATAAATGATATGCAAAGACCAGAACTACACCTCCAACTATGTTGCCCGTCCAAGATGTCTTTCATAGACATATTTCTTTGAAATGCTAACGAAGTAGCAACCGCTCTTACCTCATGAGCCTTCACTCTAAGCACTTGAAGGAGTCATCAATGGCATCTTTTCATGGAAGCTTCTGTAATTACACTCCTTACAAAGAATGTCAAGGCGTTTTTGGACATTGGTCTCTTCGGATCTCTCACCGCACACCAGAGACCTTGTTGACAACCTCCAAGTTGCTTCTTCTTAAGGTAAAACTTAAGAGCCCTGACTGGGCAAAGCGATCTTTCAACATCCTCTCCCACCAAGCTCGAAAGTCCTTTCACTTCAAAGCTCCTGGGCCAGGGCTTTGAAGGGTTCTCATTCTTGGCCAGAAACAAAGTTTGGAACAAACAGATAGCAGAATCTCCCTTAAATCCGACCCGAGAATCAAGGGCATGGAGTTCGCATCGTTCTTTTTAGCCGTAGCGAGTATAAAAGGAAAATACATTTTCTCGTCAGACCCCTAAACGAGGCAAGGTGAGGAGGCTCAAATTTGTCTGATGTCAGGAACCTCAGGACCACATCCAGGTTCCAGCTCGGAGTTTGTGGCGATTTGGACTTAGAAGTTTCAAAGGACCTTATAAGGTCGTGGAGGTCCTTGTCTTCAGCTATTTTCAAGCCTCTATTTCTGAAAACTGCTGAAAGCATACTTCTATAGCCTTTAATGGTTGAAAATGATAAATGAGATTCTTCTCTAAGAAAAATCAGAAAATCGGCTATGTTGGTCACAGAGGTATCGGAGGAGGACAGCTTCTTCGCTCGTACACCATCTTCTAAACACTTCCCACTTCGATTGGTAAACCCGAATTGTTGAAGATCTTTGGGCTTTCGCGATAGCGCTAGCAGCTTGCGTGAAAAAGAGCCTCTAGCTCTGAAAAGTCTTTCGTTAGTCGAAAGGCAGTCAGAGCGAGAGCGGGGAGGTTTTGATGAAACCTTTCGAAGTGGGGTTGTTTGAGCAGATCTGTTCTGCTTGGAAGAGATCTGGGGAAGTCCACCATCCATTCTAGTACTCTGTGAACCAATCTTGAGAGGGCCAAAACGGGGTGATGAGTGCTTTAATCTTTGTCCCTTTCGATTGCCCAGAAAACTTACCTGGAGAACTTCCCCTAGTAAAGCTTGAACGGGGGTGTGGGAAAGGTGTAGGCGTCTAAGCCCGACCAGTTCAGCAGAAGGGCGTCGACCGCGATCGCTCTCGGATCCTCTACCGAAGAGCAAAAGTTGTCTATTCTCTTGGTGAGGAACGTTGCGAAAAGGTCTATTTGCGGCCACCCCCACAGAGACCAGAGGCTCTGACACACTTCCGAGTGTAGGATCCACTCTGTGGGAAGGATCTGATTTCTCCTGATGAGCCTGTCTGCTCTGACATTCTTCTCTCCTTTTACAAATCTTGTCGGGAGGGTAACGTTTCTTTCCTCTGCCCATACTAACAGTTTCCCTTGCCAGTTGCGTATAGGGAGAAAGAGTGGGTCGCCCCCTGTTTTCTGATATAAGCCAGAGCCGTGGTGTTGTCCGAGTTGACTTGGACCACCCGGTCTCTGACTTCCGACTCAAAGCACTTTAGGGCTAGGTAAATTGCTAAAAGTTCTTTGGAATTTATATGCCAGGACGCCTGTTCCTTCGCTCAGGTGCCCGACACTTCCCTTGCTCCTAAAGTTGCTCCCCATCCTGTCTCCGATGCGTCAGAGAACAATATTTGGTCTGGGTTCTGAAGGGCCAGGGGCCTGCCCTCGTTCTTCTTTAGAGGGACCAGCCACCACTTTAGATGATTCTTCACCTCCATGGGAATCTCGAAAGTGTCTTTCAAATGTCCCGTCTTCCATTTCCACACTTTCCGAAGGAAGAACTGAAGGGGGCGAATATGAAGCCTCCCTAGGGAAATGAACTGTTCCAGCAAGGAAAGGGTACCCAGAAGGTTTAACCACTCCCTCGTTGAGCAGCGTTCTTTCCCAAGAAAGTTCGAGACTTTTTGTAATCCTCGAAGGAGTCTTTCCTGAGAGGGAAAAACCCGAAAACCCCGAGAATCCATCTGAATCCCCAAATAAACTAAGTTCTGGCTGGGGATTATCTGAGATTTCTCGAGGTTGACGAGCAATCCCAGAGACTGAATCAGGTCTAGTGTCGTGCGCAAGTCCTCCAAACACTGGCTCTCCGACTTGGCTCTGATGAGCCAATTGTCCAGGTAAAGGGAGATGTTGATCCCCTTTAGATGAAGCCACCTGGCTACATTCCTCATCAGGTACGTGAATACCTGGGGAGCTGTAGACAGGCCGAAGCACAAGGCCCTGAACTGGAAGATTTTGTCTTGAATCATAAATCGAAGATACTTCCTCGACGATGGATGAATGGGAACGTGGAAACAGGCATCCTGCAGGTCCAGGGAGACCATCCAGTCTCCAGGGCGTAGCGCCGAAAGAACTGAAGCAGAAGTCTCCATGGAGAATTTCTTCTTCTCCACGAAGCGGTTTAGAGCACTCACGTCTAGCACCGGCCTCCACCCCCCCAAAGCCTTCAGGACTAAGAAAAGGCGATTGTAAAATCCCGGGGAGTGAGGGTCCTGCACTAGTTCTATTGCTTCTTTGCTCCACATTGTTTCCACCATCTGAAGAAGCACTTCTCTCAGAACAGGGTCCTTGTACCTCGCCGACAGTTCCCTCGGTGTCGTAGTTAAAGGAGGGCTGTCTTGGAAAGGGATTAGGTATCCCTTCTTCAAAACCGACAGAGTCCATGAGTCGGCTTTTCTCATTGCCCAGGCTTCTACAAACTTTAGAAGTCTGGCACCCACAGGTGTTTGGAGGACATGCGTATTACTTGGTCTTCTTGAAAGGCCAGAAGGCTGACTTTCCTTGTCTATCGGAAGTCTTCCTTTTCGCTGAGGGTCGAGTAGAGGAGCCTCCACGAAAGGGCTGCTGAGGAACTCGCGAATCCTTTTTGGCAACAGTAACAGCAGGGTGATTCTTTTTCGCTGACTGAACCAGTAGATCCTGAGTTGCCTTCTCAGATAGTGAACGAGAAATATCCTTCACTAACTGAGAAGGGAACAGATGATCAGACAAGGGAGCATATAGAAGAGCTGACCTCTGTGTCGGCGAGACAGCTTTAGTAAGGAAAGACCCATACAGTGATCTCTTCTTAACGATTCCCGATCCAAACGAGGAAGTAACCTCGCCCGAACCGCCCTGCACCGCCTTGTCCATGCATGAAAGAATACCGTGTAGAACCTCAGGTTCGAGAAAGTCTGGTTCTTGCGTCTTTTTAGCCAGCACCCCAAGGGACCAGTCCCAGGAAATTGAAAACCTCTAAGACGTGGAAAAGTCCCTTAAGGAGCTGGTCTAACTCCGACATACTCCATGAAGATTTGGCGGACGAAAGTGATTGCCTTCTTGATGAATCCACAAGACTAGAGAAGTCTGATTCTGCTGCAGAAGGTAGCGCCAGACCCATAGCTTCTCCAGTCCTGTACCAGATGCCTCTCCTGCCCGAAAGCCTTGAGGGAGGCATACAACACACCGTCTTTCTCCGCTTCCTTCTTCGTGATCATCCAAAAGCCTAGAGATTGAAGAGCCTTTTTCATTGAAATTGCAGGCTTCATTTTTAAAAAAAGGAAGAAGACTTTCGATGGCCTTTGTACTTGAAAAAAGCGATCTAGGTGAAGGAGGAGCTGCAGGGCTCAAAGAGTCTCCGAATTCCTGTAGTAAAAGTGAAGCCAAAATCTTATAGTCAGATATGCCTTCATTAACTGGCGCCTCTTCGTTGGACACATCTTCCAACTCAAGAGCAGTAGTCAGAGAACGATCCCTTTTAGAAGACAAGTCTTCCGTAGCCCTTCACTCCCTAGGAGAAAGGCTTCTAGCTGGAGAATGACTGTCAGATCTAGGAGTTCTCTTATCACTTATCACTACAGGATCCTTCGATTTATCCTGAGAAGTTGAAGTGGCTACAGCAACCTTCGAAGGTCCAGCAGAAGTCCTATGATCCACCGATGTATGGTGCTGATCTGGAGACAAACGCCTAAGAGTCGTAGGGTAATTGGTTGACTCCTCGCGCCTGGGTGGCGCATCACTTCCGATACGAGAATCGCTCGTAGTTGGCGCCTGGCTGGAGAATCGCTATCCGATGAAGACCATTCTCTGATAGGAGGCTCTCATTTGTTGGAACGAGGAACGCGCCTGGAGGAAGGAGAACGCTCTGCTTCTTGTTCCATGATCGAACGAGGAATGGAAGCAGGGAACTTGGATCTCTTGATCGGTAGAGAAGAATCCTTCCTCCTAGGAGGCTCCTTGGAGAGTACTCCAACCAGAGAAGCGATCTGTCCCTGCATATTTTGAAGAATTCTCGTCGTCTCCCTATTCCTGTCCAAATGAGGAGAAGGAGAATGGTCAGGTGCAAGAGGCTCCCAGAAATCTTTAGGAGAGAGCATAGATCTCTTCGCTCTCTTCCTGTCCGATGGTAATTCTTCGGGGAAGCGCTCAGGACTCGAATCGAGTTGAGGCGCTTTCCAGCTCCTCTTCAAGGGCCGGGAAAGATCCGTAGATCTCCACCCGTGCTTAGGCGATGAATTCTCTGAAGATGAGAAGCACTCTCTGAGAAACGCTTTTGCAGTAGCGATCTCTGGGCAGACTGTGGCGAAACAGAACCTTGCCGAAGGGAAGGGACGTCTGACTGGTGGGGATTCTCCACAACCTCCGTAAGGCTTTCGACATTCCTTCTCCTCTGGGATTGGGAGCTTGGAAGAGGTCTAGGCCTGGGAGCGTTGCGAAGCCAATCTGACGCCCCCTCCACTACACTGGGGACACTTACGTCACTATCCACTGCACTGTTCACTTCGAATTCACTTTGCTTACCTGCCAGTGCTGCCATCTTAAGCTCCATTCTCTTAAGGGCAGCTTTAAGATCCGCAATTTCAGATGCTGAATCTGCAGGATCTGCGAAGGGGGAAGGGGCTGAAACAGACGTAGAAGGTGCAATATTTACAAGAGGAGAAGTTAGTACATTAGAAACTTGATCGCTAGATCTAGAACTAATCAAGGTTGTGGAAGAAGCCTTCCTCAACCTATCTCTCTCTAACTTCTTCAAGTAAGAAGTTAGAGTCTTCCATCCTTCTGCACTCAGATTCTCGCATTCCTTACAAGTGTTATCCAAAGAGCAATCATACCTTCTACAACGTCTACAAACAGTGCGAGGATCAACCGAAGCTTTCGGCATCCTCACCTTACAGCCCTCATTCACACACACTCTCAAAACAGTTCCAGAGTCAGACATATTAAAGCAAAATCCAATCCAAATCCAAAATACAGTCCACAATAGCGTATGCCAATACAACGATCCAAATACGTCACCAAAAAAGCCAACGGGAAGATAAATTGCGATGAAAATAACGAAATTCAGTCAGAGGAACTAACAACGATGTTGCTAGAACCGGCGACAGAGAAAATCTGATAAAAAACGGGAATGGTTCCTATTCCTGCCACCCAGCGGCAGGGCGGTAGATCACCTGACCTACCTGTAGTGTGTGCCGCAAAATTTGAATTTCTGTTGGAGACGACGGGGTCTATAGCTAAGTATATATCTGACAGGGAAGTTGAATGTATAAAACTACTACTTATAATAGAAAACCGACCCGAAGAAGCCTGCACTTCTCTTCCTAAACATTATGTAGCCTATTATCCCTACTCGTCTGAATCTGACCTTATTCGTCAGGCTAGAAATATGCTTAACACATACTAGATGATAACCTGTCCACTAATTTCTTGAATAACTAACTAATGTTTCCTTGTCTCCTGACCAAGACAAACATCTCTGACTGGTATTGCACTGAACCTTCCTACACGAAATAACGAAAAGAACGTCGATCATGTGTGAGGGTACTCATCCTACGCTTGAAGGGCGTGCAGAGCCGATGAGCACCAACATATTCAGCAGTAGAAGGTTCCATCGTCACACTGTAGATGAAGCAGAAGCAGAGGCGTTTGCAGACGGCGACGACATTTATTTTCTAACTTATCCATAGCGGGTACAAAGTAGCTATCCAAAGTAAAACGGGAGAAAAACGTTAATCACAGTCCAAGGTCGTAATCTGTATCCAAAATACGAAAATCTTTGAGTGGGGTCGGGCTAAATGACCAAAAGTTTGCCTGATGTGGGACTGATCCGCACAGCATGGCGAACAAGAAACAATTGAGGAGACAGGCCTCTGGTGGCCAGTATTTGCGGCAGCATTGCCAATGGTAACACAGGTAACTCATTTGACTAGATTTTACCTGGAGCGTTGGTAAAGCTGACAGTTAAAATTACCCACTTAGTGGGTAAATATGTGGGGATATAGTTTGGGCTGGCCAGTGACCAGGGGCTAATTCAGGTGTTCAGGGAGTGTATTGCAATATGTACATTTACATAACTGTGGATTTGTTTCTCCAATAACAACAACAACAACAATAATAATAATAATAATAATAATAATAATAATAATAATAATAACAATATTAATACTAATAATAATATGCTGGAAGTAAACCCTCTTTAAAACAAGTTTTATTAAAAATGATTGCTGCCTCAACTGCATTAATTTTATAAAGGTTCTTCTCTATTTTTCTAATTATTGTTTTCTCATTGTTGCTTAAACTGGTGAGCAACGCACCGAAGGTTTACATACCTCATTTAAGTAACAGTAAAAAACCGACTGGATTTTTATTGGTAAAAAATTCCAGTGGGGGTAGTCAAATTTTCGGGTATACCCCATAGAGTTTATTGCAGGTAGAATTGATGTTAAATCCTATCCCTTTTCTATTCTTTTCGTGGGGCCGCGACGTTTCGTCTGAATTAACCAGACATCCTCTTGGGCGGAAGTGGGTGAAGGACTGAAGTGAAAGGGTGAGTCCGTCTGCTTTTATTGTGGTGGTGCAGCGGGGGGCTTCATGCCGATGCCTTTTCATTGGCTAGTGAATGGGGAGCTGCTTTCTTATTGGCTGCCTGGCTGCAGGCTGAAGCCAGTTCCCGAGCACATGCTCAATACGTGCGCCGATCTTCTCAGCTGCATAGCATCACGCCGGGCTTCATTTTGATTGGTCAAAGGCCGCATGACGTCACTGCTGGTATTATTCATGGTATTAATGTCATCTCCAGTGTTAATTTCCTCTTGAATTGGGGCGTTTTCGGGCGACGATATGGTGAAGTTTGCCATTACTGGTGTGTTCCTTCGCATGCAGGTCGGGAGCAAAAAGGCCTCCTGCGTCGTACTCATGGAGGGCTTTTGCTCCTGGATGAGCAACGCCTCCAGAAGGCTAAAGAACAAATATAGCGCAGATGCTACCAAATAACAGAACACAGTGGGGCCTCGATAATCCCAAGGGTTGGGGGCCACAACTACCCGCAATAAGCAAATACACGTTATCACAACCATCAAAAAACCCTAGGCTACACCCACCCCAACTGCTTACTTCAATAGTTAAAACACCAAAGATGTGCCACCTATAAAAAATCTTATAGGCTAACTGCCTATTTTAACACGTACTAATATAAACACACCTAATATACCCTAAACTATGATATGGGTACTATCCTATGTAGCTTGAATATACACATGTACTTACTGCAATTTAAGTTTAAAGCAATCAGTGGCTGCTCCTATTAGTAGTAATATAAAGGAAATGTCCTTGAAATGGCTCCCTTGCTTATTTTATGCCTCCTTTGTTTGTGTGTGTTCAAGTTTCTATGTCTCTATATGTCATAAATTCTTTTATAAATTCTTTCCTATCCTCAATTTCCCCTTCATCAGATCTGCAAACAAAAGTATATTACTTAACAATTCCTCTTCATTTTCATGATTTGGTTGCTGCACAAAACTAAAAGTACTTACAGTGTTCCCCCCGTATTCGCGTTCTCCGGATTCGCGGACTCACACATTCGCGGATTTTTCTTTGGAACCTATCTAGAAATTATTCGCGGACGGACTCACCCATTCGCGGAATTTTCCGACAAAAATAATCACTAATTAGTGTATTTTGATGTTTATTTTCATGACTAAATACATTATGATACAAAAATGATTTACTAATTTTCAAATATTAATATTAATTTTGATTATTACTGTATTAGTAAGTTTAATAAGTTTAAATATCACATAATAAAAATAATAATTCTCTCTCTCTCTCTACTACAAAGATGTATGTTTTTTTGTATGATAAATAAATGATTTACTATTTTCACATATTAATATTAATTTATACAGCAATAATATCAATTCATTAAAGAAAATACCATAGTGAATTAGTAAGATTTTAGCTTATAAATTTAAAAAATTATGGAAGAATGAAGGAAATCCCAGACAGATTCTTCTCTACTCCAGGTACTAAAACTCAGATCTACATATCAAGTTAAGTGACCGGAGGGGGAAGGAGCTGATTTGTTGCAGCCATCAAGTGGACATGAAATTTTCTCTCAACCCCCCTCTCTCTCTCTCTCTCGCCTCATCGTCTCGTTTCAGCGTCTCTTCCCCCCCCCCCCTTCCACCTCATTCTTCTCTCTTCTCTTTTCTCTCTCTCTTTTATCAAATAAATAATCAATAATAATCAACTAATATAATAATAACTAATAATAATAATAATAAATAATAATAATAATAACTGTAATTTAACAAAAATCCATATGTGAAAGGTATTTTTGACAAATACTACGATAATCTCTCTCTCTCTCTCTCTCTATCTCTCTCTCTCTCTCTCTCTCTCTCTCTCTCTCTCTCTCTCTCTTCTCTCTCTTAAAGCGATGTATGTTTTTTGGATGATGATTTACTAATTTTCAAATATCAATATTAAAGTAAACAGCAATAATATAAATTCATTAAAGAAAATACTAAAGTGAATTAGCAAGATTTTAGTTTATAAATAAAAAGAATTACGTAAGAATGAAAGAAAATGCACATTACCCGGCATCTTTCTCTTGGAACTCCAGTAGCAAGCCGAGTTGGCTGGGGTCCAACAACTGTGTTGCCATATCTCAGGATAATGTAAACTCTCTCTCTCTCTCTCTCTTTTATTGAGATGAGAGAAATGTGATAGTATTTTAAAGAAGTACAATAATCTATCCACTTCACTCTTTTAAATAAGGACAACCCTCTCCCGTCTCTCTCCTCCCCCAAGAAAAAAAAACCCCCCCCCCTTCTCGTCTCCTCGTCTTCTCGTCGATCTCTCTCTCTCTCGCTCTCTCTCACACGAGATACTAGCATGCGCTAGTGGTAACTCCCGCCCTCTGTTTGGGCTGGAAGTGTATGTATAATATCTTTAAGGACATTACTATATTTTATGGTAAAATAATAATATACAGTACTAGTTTACAAATAATATTACGTTTAATGAGATTAAACAGTAACAATAACATTCTCTCTCTCTCTCTCTCTCTGCTATTGGCTGTTTATATATTTCTAATGGAAAAATGTTTTAGATTACTTTAAAATGATATTAATAATACCAATTCAATGGTATATTTGATGTAGGATAATACTTTAAGTAGACATTTGGTATTTGTGATTTCACATTCCATTGTTCCCTTGTAAAAAGAAAATGGATGTCTCAAATAGTAACAGTATGAAAGAAAACATGCATGACTGAATACTTATGGGGGGACTGAATTATTTTCACATACGTAACTAAGTCATTCAGTACGTACATAGTATTTATTTATGTATAAACATAAAATGTAAGATTTACTTTAAAATAGTATTAATAATATTTCAAAGATTAATATGAACCATAATAGGATATTTTATGTATATTTGATGAAGGATGGTCTTTAAGGGATACTTTGGTGTTTGCATGTTCAAGATAGTTTATGAGCATTTTTAGAGGGGGGTTCCAAACATTCGTGGATTCTAACTATTTGCGGGGGGGTCTGGTACACATCCCCCGCGAATACGGGGGGACCACTGTATATCTATTTCATGAATGAACACATTTATGGTAAAAAAATCATGATTTACTGTAAAGTTTACAGCACCAACTGTAATATTAATGTACAAACAGCAAAATACAGTAATAAAAATCTACTCGTCTTTTTTTTATGTTGAGAATCCGCTTATGGGCATTTATTACCGAAAGAAATATTTTGGAAAACAATTCAGTTGCCAAAAGAAAAATTTATTAATGCAATTATTATTTTTAACTGTGAGAGAGAGAGAGAGAGAGAGAGAGAGAGAGAGAGAGAGAGAGAGAGAGAGAGAGAGAGAGAGAGAGAGAGAGAGAGAGAGAGAGAGCAGCAGCAGCAGCTTAGGACGAGAATAACTGTTGGATGGATGGATGTATAAGTTTTAGGGTGAAAGCCCAGGCACTGGGGCCAAAGAAGCCATTCAGCGCCGTAATGGAGAGTAAATAAATTACATTATGCATGAGTTAATAAGTGTATGAAGAAAATGGTTCATATATAAATTACCATATGAGAAATGAATGAATTAATGAAAAAATGAATGAAGAAAATGCTTAATAAATAAATATATATATCTATGATGTGATAGATAAAAAATAATTAAATGTTATTAAAAATGTTTATAGACTTTAAAAAGGAGATGAGAGCAGAAATATCTGCTTCATCTCCTGACATATCACAAAGGGATTTACCCCTAAGATATCTCTCTCTGGTTAACCCTCTTACGCTGGAGCGGTAAATAAAAAATTGTCTCCCGTGTGCCGGAGGGGTTTCAGAGTGAGCGCGGAAGCGGAAAAAATATTTTTTCAAAAAATCACAGCGCGCTTAGTTTTTAAGATTAAGAGTTCATTTTTGGCTCCTTTTTTTATCATTGCCTGAAGTTTAGTATGCAACCATCAGAAATGAAAAAAGTTATCATCATCATATATAAATAATGCGATATATGATAGCGCAAAAACTAAATTTCATATATAATTGTATTCAAATCGCGCTGTGCGCAAAACGGTTAAAGATAACAAGTTACTTTTTTTTCGTTGTAATGTACACTAAATTGCCATCACTTTGGTATGTAACACATTGTAAAACGATAAAAGCAACACAGAGAAAATATTATCACAAAATAATGCATGAATTCGTAACGCGCGGGAACGTAAACAAATATTTTTTTCAAAAATTCACCATAAATTTAAATATTGTCATAGAGACTTCCAATTTCTTTTCAAAATGAAGACAATGATTGAATATTACTATACTGTAAGAGTATTAGCTTACAATTGCAGTTTTCGACCATATCTGACGAGTTAAAGTTGACCGAATGTCAAATTTTTATATATATATATTTTTTATATGCAATTATTTTAGAAATAAGAAAAGCTACAACCTTCAAATATTTTTAGTTTTATTCTACATGAAATTGCGCACATTTTCATATATAAAACTCTATGAATGCCTAATATGAAATGGAGCAAATATTCCGAGAATGGGACGTGCACATTTCGGAGATTTGTGGCGGAGAATCCGCGCGCGGAGGGAAGGAAAGATTTTTTTTAAATTCACCATAAATCTAAATATTTTGCTAGAGACTTCGAATTTGTTTCAAGATGAAGATAAATGACTGATTATTACTAGACTGTAAGAGTTTTAGCTTACAATTGCGTTTTTTGACCATTTCGGTAGAGTCAAAGTTGACTGAACATGGTTTTTTTCTATTTATCGTGATTTATATGCAAATATTTCAAAAGTGAGAAAAGCTACAACCTTCAATTATTTTTGGTTGTATTCTACATGAAATTGCACACATTTTCATATATAAAACTTTATGTAACGGCTAATTTAAAATGGTGCAAACATTACCACAAACGCACGTATGATTTTTTCGGAAGAGTTACCGCGTGGACGCAAAATTTTATTTTTTTCATAAATTCACCATAAATCGAAATATTGTGCTAGAGACTTCCAATTTGTTGCAAAATGAAGGTAAATGCTTGAATATTACTAGAATATATGCGTTTTAGCTTACAATTGCGTTTTTCGACCATTTCGGTAGAGTCAAAGTTGACCGAAGGTTGAAAATTTGTCACTTATCATTTTTTATATGAAAATATTTCAAAATTGATAAAAGCTACAACCACCGCAAGCACACTCTGGGACGCTGCCCCCTTCTAAAATAAACTGATGGGTCAAATAAGTGTGCCCAATCCTCAGTCTGCTTAAAACTATTTCTGTTCGCCTATCAGACTGGAAAGACGAAGGCCAAGGCAATATTATTTCTGTATTTTCTATTATTGGCAAGATGAGGAGAAGTCTATCTTTCTTGCCATTTGCTTAAAATATAAGACCTAAAAGGACCTTTTAGATCTGTATGAGGCACTTTACTAAAGGCTGTTTCTGATGAGATACTAGCAGCTTTCGCTTCTCTATCTGCCATCTCGTTTCCACAATGTGAAGGGATCCAACAGAAAGAGACAGATTTACGCAAATAATAAAAATGGAGGAGCGATTCCTGAACATTTTGAACTAACGGATGGAAGCTATTGAATTTTTTAATAGCTTCTAAGGTGCTTTTGGAATCCGAGTAAATGACAAAATTAGTGTCGCTACTTTGAACAACTATATCGAGGGCAGAGGCTATGGCTGTTAATTCTGCTGTGAATATGGATGCAAAAGTCAGGTAGTTTAGCTGTATATGCTGTATCACCAAGGATAACTGCACAGCCACCACCACTACTTGACTTTGATCCATCCGTATATATCTTTGTCACATTAGTATGGACAGTTTCGTGCTCCAAGAATTTTCCCCTAATCTCTTCCTCAAGACAGTCTTTTTTTGTTATATGCTTTTTTGCACACGGATGCTTCTGGAATATGCCATGGAGGACACACAGGGTGTTTTACTTCCATGACTTTCTGGGATTTAAGATGATTACCCCTAACATCTTCATTTAGTCTAACTTGGAATGGTCTAGAGGCTCTTATACCAGAAAAGACCTGTGAGTCTGCTTCCCTCAGCACCTAGAAGGAGGGATTTTTGGGAGTACGTACTTTTAATTCTAGCCATGTACCTTAATCCTAGTTCTTGCCTTCTCAGATCAAGGGGAAGTTGGTTAGTATCAACATCATATATGGTTTCAACAAGCAAAGTTCTAAAAGCCCCTGAGCATATTCTCAGCCCCATATTGTACTGTTGACCAGCTAGATCGAAAATAATAACATTTGGCTTACATAAAATTCATACTTTAAATATGTTAAGGTGATAAAAAAATGAAACATCGATAGTGGTAAGATATTCTCTTGTACACTGTTATAATATGTGTGGTAATCATATAAATGTCGCAGACCATCTGTTCTTTTACTACAATAATAATAGATCAGTATTTAAGAGAGAGAGAGAGGAGAGAGAGAGCGAGAGAGAGAGAGAGAGAGAGAGAGAGAGAGAGAGAGAGAGAGAGAGAGAGAGAGAGAGAGAGAGAGAGAGAGAGAGAGAGAGAAATTTTAATTTAGCATTTTATCGATATTTTGCTATTTACATTCATATTAGTATCTGAAAATTAGTAAATAATTTCGCTAATTTTCCAGGATATAGCACTATTTGGGATCTAGAAAAAAAGTAAGCAAAGTGTTTTATGATAGATTTTAGTAAATAAGTATGTAAAATATGTGGGTAGTTTGTAGAATGGTGTAACCACCATCACGTTGTATAAAAATAGTAGTAAGTACAAACGAAACTGTAGGTTGGTGACATCACAGTGTATTTTTGTGAATGAATAGTATACATTTATGATAAAAAAATTAAGTTACTGTACTGATTACAGTACTGTACTGTAATACTAATGTAATCACATCAAAATAAAATAATCAATGCATACCGTAAGCTTGTGAAGTGTATTTCTGTCTTTTGAAAAATGCTTTCCCCAAGAAATTATCCCTTGAAGAGGCTTTTTATTATGACAATATGCCATTGATATATAAGACAGGCCTTTTATTATGTAGATATGCCAATTATATATAAGATAAATGGTTTTATTATGTGGACGCTTTGTCGCCGATTGCAAACAACAATACGATAACCTATGACAATTTTCGTTTGTATGACTGCATTGTTCGGAGAAGTTAAATTACATTCTACGAAAACAATAATGAAGTTCAGATTGAAAATTAATGTTTTCCTAAATGTTATTACTACCATGATTACACTACTACTATTAACATTTCTAAAAGGTTAATGAATGATAAAGGTCGCTGTCAATGCAATGTAGCTCAATGTTTACATTCCATTGCCGGCCACTCAAGTACAAGTTGATGTCAATGATGTGGAATTATTCTTTGAATATGCTATTTATTACAAAGATATGCAAATAATATATAAGGTGGGAATGGTTTTATTACCTTTATTGTCAGTTAATATCATAATGTGAATCTGTTCATGCATGTTGGCAGTTATTGGACTGGGGCCAAGGCTTAGCCCACCACAGACAAGCCGTGAAGCTGCGATTCAAACAGCGATATAGACTGAGAAGTGGTCCAAGGAAAAACCCTTGGTTAACTGATCTAGTGATTACTGATCCGCGACTAAGGGAGGCCCCACTGTATGTACTTCCCCAAATCCTTTTGGTAAAACCATCTAGTGAACTACCCTGCCTAACAGTAAACAAAGCTGCCTAACAAACCACAGTCAATGAACAGCAGATATAAACTGAGCTCATCAGCTACGTTGTACCTATTCTTCCCCAGATGTGGGTGAGGCACTTACCTAAACCAAAAAACAATAGAGCACTCCCACGAATTTCAAATTGCCGGTAAATTAGAAACTATAGCTATGTAATTACTTTGTAAGTTACTTATATCAAAATAACCTTACACATTTTTAAATGGTTTCATCCCTTTTAAATTTTTCAGATAATCTTGACTTTCATTATTAATATCGCTTACTGTGTTTTATATGTAGAAATGTAAGAGTATATATTTAATGAAAATAATGCAGTTCACTTTCTTGAAGAAATTAGAACTAAAAGTTCTTTATTTATATATATAAAAAAGCTAATTTTCCTTATTACACATATCTCAGCTGTATGAGTATCAAACCTGTTAGCATACAAGGTAGACAAAAGGGATTTTGACGAAGGAAAAATCTATTTCTGGGGGAAGACCTGTGTCGCCCGGTGAAATGTTCCTGTAGCACACATTTCTAGGTATAAATAGATGCTAAATATACCAGAGAAAAAAGCTATATGGAATGCTGGAGTTACTACCTCCAGCTCGCTCACCCATACAGGGTGTCGGTATAGCACAAGGGCGAGTGGAAGCCACTACCACAGATACTTTGCCAATTAGAAGTCTCCTCTCAAAATCCCTCTCTAGATAGGTACCGTTACAACGTCTACTTTCCGCTCACTACTACCACTACTTCTGCCCGAAACCTCCATTCCTGAATTACGCACCCAAGCTTGGGCCAGCTAAAGGGCGGGGGACCAGGAGAAGAGAGGGATGGGTTCACCGGGCGACACAGGTCTTCCCCCAGAAATTGATTTTTCCTTCGTCAAAATCCCTTTTCTGGGTTCAACCTGTGTCGGCCGGTGAAATAGTATCAGAGAATTGGCCATACAAGCTTGGTAAACCACAAAAATTTTATAGATACATAAGGAAAATAAAAATTTTCTTAAAATTATGTTTTAATAACCATGTAAGAATAGCAAGTTACAATTGGTAAAAAAGTACCAAATATGACGAAATCCATACTATCCTAGGCAAAACAACAGGTAATGAACATAAAAAACAAATAATTTGAACTATGTACATGTCCAGGAGTGGGTTGATGAGCAATCCAGACTGGGACATAAGGCAGAAAGGCAGGGATTACAAGCGAGGCAGGTAGGTGAGAGTGAGTATCAAAAGGAAAAAATAAAAGCAAAATAATAGAATACAAATATAGGGTTACAAAACCAGGCCATAACAGGGGAGACAATGCTCCCTGCAGCCACTGCCGAATATTTAAGGGCCTCTAAATTCTTCAGATAGTGGCGTTTAAATACTGTCGGGGATTTCCAACCCGTATATTTTTTAAGATCCTCGAAGTTCATGTTATGAAAATAATCAACTGAGGTTGCCAATGCCCGGATATCATGGACATGAGGGACTGAATCCGGATTGGCTTGTTTAATAAAACAAAGAATTTGTAGTCTGATTCCCTTCAAGGAATGGTTCCACCTTTTTCTCTAATAAAAAGAGGACCTGAAGACCTTTCAGAAGTTCTGCCCGGATAAGATTTTAATGTAACGATAGGACATAATGATGGGTCCTGTGGGAGAGGTACAATCTTCCATGGAGACCACCTGTTTTGTGGGTCTTCATTTTTTGCTAGGAATTTCCAATCTGGGGAGAGCAGAACTTCTCCTGAAGGGAGGAATTCAATATGATTTGGTTCTCTAGAGAGAGCCGACAGTTCAGATACTCTGGCACCTGAGGCCAGACTCATTAAAAATAATGTTTTCCTGAGAAGGGTTATATATGAGCATGATTCATTATCAGTATCTGAAGCCAACCTGAGTACATCGTTTAAAAACCAGAAGACCGTGTGAGGACGGTCCACCGTCTTAGACGAGCACATGCTCGGGGGATAGACGAGAAGTACGAATCTGTCAAATCAATATTAAAGCCAAACTGAAATATCTTCCTCAAGGCAAATTAAGTCGTAGTAATGGTACTAGCAGCTAGGCCTTTTTCGAACAGAGTTCTTAAAAATGAAATCACCAGATTCGTAGGCATCTTCTGGACATCTGATTCTTTTAGAAAGATGGCTAACTTCCTTACTGCTGAATCATACTGCCTGAGTGTTGATTCTCTTTTGTCTGACTCCACAAACAGGATGTTTCGTGGGTCAATACTAGCATCCTTCTGTGCCGCAAACTTCATGAAGTCCATAAATTAGGGCATTCAGAATTCTTGAGGAAGCTGACACAGTCTGAGTTTGTACTATTTGAGTCAGTTTTGGGTTGGAAATCCGTCTGGGACGGAGATTCAACTCTAGTAGAAGAGGAAACCAATTGCTCTTCGGCCAGTTGGGTGCTACCAATGCTACCTGTCCTCTGAAAGATCTGAGTTTGTGCAGAACTTTCATCAAGAGGTTTATTGGCGGAAATATGTAAATCTTCTGCAAATTGTTCCAGTCTATGAACATCGCATCTGTGGCGTGAGCTAGAGGATCCAGATTGAGAGCCACATAACACGGAAGTTTGTGATTGGAATCCGTGGCGAACAGGTCTACCTGAAGGCCCGGGATTTGTTGATTTGGAATGACTTTGTGTCCAAGGACCACTCCGACTCCAGCGGAGTTGTTCTGGATAGTGAGTCTGCAATGACATTCCACACTCCTGCCAGGTGCATAGCTGACAGGTGCCAATGATTTTTCTGTTGGCAATGAAAATATCGCAATCATTACATGATTTATTTTGCTCGACTTGGAGCCCCCTCTGTTTATGCAATGAACTATCATGGCGTTGTCCGAGACTAGTCTTACATGAATGTTCTTGATTGGACCTAGTGGTTTCAAGGTCAGAAAAATGGCCATTGCCTCTAGGACGTTGACGTGGAACTGGCGGAATGTTTTCGACCACGTTCCTTGAACCTTCTTATACTGGGAGTAGCCCCCCCCAACCGCTCAGAGAGGCGTCCGTGTGGACTATCAGAGACGGCGGGGGAAATTGTAGAGGTACTGATTTGGAGAGACTCCAGACTTCCGTCCATGGATGGAGTCTTTTCTTTAACCCTCTTACGCCGACTGGACGTATTTTACGTCGACATTTTTTGTCTCCCGTGTGCCGACTGGACGTATTTTACGTCGGCTTACAAAAGTTTTTTTTAAAATTCGCGGAAAAATACTTTTAGGCCTACCAGCCGAAAACTTTTGAATCACGCGCCTTGGGGGATGCTGGGAGTTCACGGATCAAGGTGTTGTTTTGTTTACAATCGTTACGCAGGCGCGCAAGCGCGAATTTCTTTCTTGCTGCACTAAAAAGTATCTGTGACACATCTCGGAAATTATTTCGTCACTTTGACATAATTTTTGTACCATTGTAAATTAGCCGTTACATGAAGTATTATATATGAAAATGTGCGCATTTTTATGTAGAATACAACAATAAAATACTCATGATTGTAGCTTTTATCAGTTTTGAGATATTTTCATATAAATAACAATAATTGCCAAAATTTCAACCTTTGGTCAACTTTGACTCTACCGAAAGGGTCGAAAAACAAAATTGTAAGCTAAAACTCTTGTATTTTAGTAATATTCAATCATTTACCTTAATTTTGCAACTAATTGGAAGTCTCTAGCACAATATTTCGATTTATGGTGAATTTATGAAAAAACTTTTTCCTTACGTCCGCACTGTAACTCTTCCGAAAAAAATCATACATGCGATTGTGGTAATGTTTGCACCATTTTAAAATTAGCTGTTATATAAAGTTTTATATATGGAAATGTGCACAATTTCATGCACAATACAACTATAAACAACCCATGGTTGTAGCTTTCATCAGTTTTGAGATATTTTCATATAAATAACGATAATTGCCAAAATTTCAACCTTCGGTCAACTTTGACTCTACCGAAATGGTCGTAAACGCAATTGTAAGCTAAAACGCTTATATACTAGTAATATTCAAGTATTTACCTTCAGTTTGCAACAAATTGGAAGTCTCTAGCACAATATTTCGATTTATGGTGAATTTATGAAAAAAATAACTTTTTCTTCTTTACGTCTGCGGCGGTAACTCTTCCCCCCCCCCCTGAAAAAATCATACGTGCGATTGTGGTAATGTTTGCACCGTTTTATAAATTAGCCGTTACATAAAGTTTTATATATGAAAATGTGCGCAACTTCATGTAGAATACAACAAAAAATAATTGAAGGTTGTAGCTTTTCTCATTTTGAAATATTTGCATATAAATCACGATAAATAGAAAAAAAACCACGTTCGGTCACTTTGACTCTACCGAAATGGTCGAAAAAACGCAATTGTAAGCTAAAACTCTTACAGTAGTAATAATTCAGTCATTTTTTTTTCCTCATCTTGAAACAAATTCGAAGTCTCTAGCAAAATTTTTAGAGATTTATGGGGAATTAAAAAAAAAAAAATCTTTCCTTCCCTCCGCGCGCGGAATCTCCGCCACAAATCTCCGAAATGCGTACGTGCCATACTCGGAATATTTGCTCCGTTTCATATTAGGCATTTCATAGAGTTTTTATATATGAAAATGTGTGCATTTTATGTAGAATAAAACGAAAAATATTTGAAAATTGTAGCTTTTCTTATTATTTCCGAAAATATTGCATATAAAAAATATATATAAAAAAATCGACATTCGGTCAACTTTAACTCGTCAGATATGGTCGAAAAACTGCAATTGCAAGCTAATACTCTTACAAGTATAGTAATATTCAATCATTTTGGTCTTCATTTTGAAAGAAATTTGAAGCTCTCTGGACAATATTTTAGATTTATGGAGAATTTTTGAAAAAAATATTTGGTTTTTACGTCCGCGCGTTCTTTTACGAATTCAATGCATTATTTGTGATTAATATTTTCTCTCTGTTTTGCTTTTATCGTTTTACAATGGGTTACATACCAAATGATTGCAATTTAGTGTACATTACAACGAAAAAAAAGTAACTTGTTACCTTTAACCGTTTTGCGCACAGCGCGATTTGAATACAATTATATATGAAATTTATTTGTTTTTTGCGCTATCATATATCACATTATTTATATATGATAAATGATAATTTTTTTCATTTCTGATGGTTGCATACTAAACTTCAGCCAATGACAAAAAAACAAAAAAAAGGAGCCAAAAATGAACTCTTAATTTTGAAAACTAAGCGCACTGTGATTTTTGAAAAAATATTTTTTCCGCTTCCGCGCTCACTCTGAAACACCTCCGGCACACGGGAGACAATTTTTTTTTTTTTACCGCTTCCGCGTAAGAGGGTTAATATCGACAGAATCAAGGAGATTTTATCTCTGAACTTCTTGTTGGCTCTTTTCCGCCAAACCTGATTGATATCCTTCAGTCTGACTTTCAACAGAACATCTGTTATTGAGGCAAAACTGGAGAGAACCTAGAATTCTCTCTTGGGTACGACGAAAAGCCCGTTTGTTCTTGAGGAATGTCTCGTAGCTTTCGCTATCTCTCTGCACTTCTTTGGCGCGAGAGAGAGTTTGTGTGTGGTAGGTCCCCACTGAATTCCCAAAACCATTGAAAGCGAGACGCCGGAATGAGACGGGGACTTTTCCTTGTTTATCTGGAAAGCAGATATTCTAGGAATTCTATTACTTTGGCTGTTGCCTTGCGACATTCCTCGTTGTTGGTTGCCCAAATGAGCCAGTCGCCTAGGTAAGCTACTAACATTACCACTTGAGCTCTTGGCTCTTGAACCACTGTCTCTCCTAGTTTGGTGAATATTCTGGGCGCTATGTTGAGCCCGAATGGCGAGACTCTGAACGAGTAAGCTTGTTTTCCTAGTTTGAAGCCTAGATATGGAGAGAAGTTTCTTGCTATCAGTACATGATAGTAAGTCGACTGTAAGATCGATAGAGGTGGTGACGACCCCACGGGGGAGTAAGGTCCGCACCTGCGAGACGGTCAGCATGTGGAACCTGTCGCATTGAATGTAGAGTTGAGACGGGAAAGGCCCAGAACCACTCTTTCTTTGTCCGAGTCCTTCTCTGGTACACTGAACAGTTGTCCTTGAAATTTCAGGTGACTGACTTTCTTTATTGCCTTCTTTCGGTGAAGGTCTTTGGAATAGTCTAGAAGGTCTGTCGTTGGAATCGGGTGAAAACTGACTGGTGGAGGAGGCCCTTTCTTCCATTTCCCACCCCAGATCTTTCGATACAATACTGTGGGCCCACGAACTGAAGGTCCAATGGTCCCGGGAGAGGTACAGTGTCCCGCCCACCTGCAGAGCCTCATTGACTGGTTGAGGTCTTACTTTCCCCCTGCCTCCTCTGAAGCCTCTGCCTGCCCTCTAGGGCCACCTCTCTGTCAGAAGGCACCTCTGGCTCTGCTACTCCTTGCGTGTCTGTTAAAGCCTCGAAACCCACCTTGTGATTCAAAGGAGGCGTTGAAAGCTGGGGAAGTTACAAGGGCGGCCGAACTCGAAGGCTGTTGAGTCTGTTGACTCTGCAGCAGAACACACTGTTGTTGTGGCTGTGCCTTAGATGTCGAAGGCTTGTTGATCTGGGAGACAGTAACTGCTTGCATTACTGTCTGAGACTGAGAGGTCTGGAAAGGCTGATACTTCCTAGGCCTTTTCCTACCTTTCGATTGTGGTCCAGGGGTCTCGAACTTCCTTTTGAAGGGAAGTCCCCAACGGACACGAAGGTTCCTGCAGGCTCGTCTAGCCACTATAAAATCATACAGGTCCGACTGAAAGGCCTGTAATAGCGACTTTGTCAGGACCCAGAATAGAGGCTCATCTGCAAAGACTGTAGCCGTCAACTCTGCAGTGGTGACTGAGTTAATTGACCTGCTCAGCCTGCATCTTGCTTCGAATTCCGCCTTAACCATGGGGTCCGGAATTCTAGGCAAATGTTCACTAAATTGTGTGGAGGCACACTCCGGGTCAAGTTTGCCAATCGTGAACGTTGCCGGAGCGCCAGCCCATCACTCTAGGTCTCCGGGAAAGAGCAAAGAGGTAGCCTCCATTTCTTTTAGCAGAGACATAGGTTTGTCCTCCATTCCGGCTTGCAGTGTCAATTCTGCAATCTCTGACGTGCAAGGAGTCTGAACGTCCTCCGGCGCTACAAACATGGTATAGCAACCTTTGTGGGGTGTCAACTTGGTGTTGACACACTCCCATTCCGTGAGGGTGCAGACCCATGCTGACTGAGCCTGATCCCTAGGGTAGATAACCGTCTCTTTCGGGACCTTGTCTACCCTGACCAACGCTCCCTCGGCTGGTCTAGCGTAGCCCGGGGAGGGGAATATCAGGCCCGACGGGAAGAACTCATTAGTCCCACGACTACCTGCCTCACTTACCTCCCTACCTATGTCCTGTTCCTCGGTGCAGGCTGATAGCCGCCACCTCCTCCGTCACGTCACACAAGCCCTCTTGGTCCTCCTGGGGGGGCTTTGGTCTCCTGGCGGATACGCTCAATGATGGACCGCTACTCCCACTGGTACGTGCTGCCATAACTGGGGCGTTGGGGGGTAAAGGAGGACGCACAACTCCGCCGACAGCACGTAAGGTTGGCCGGCTCCAACGTTTCTACCAAACCCCCCTACCCAGGCCTTAAGGGTCGACATCGAGGAGGTCTTGAGCGCTAGATCAACCTGTAAGAAATAACCAAATTAGGTTCCCCAATGCCGAGGAATTTTCCCAAACTAAATGTGTAACATAAAATTCAGGGTCACAATGAGGCGACCTAACGTCTCATCTGTTATGATCCTAACTAGGTCGTAACACACCGTGCAGGCTTCCGGGTGCCAGACCGCGCGTCCCTCCAAGTGGATGGCGCAGTTGGCATGAGACCGGCAGACCTCATGCCCATACGGCTTGTACAGGACGGCCGGACAACCCGTCTCCTGGCATCGGACCATCTGTAATTTGAAAATATAAATGAGTATCGTCAGATAACGCTGCCGAGTTAATTCCGGCGGTATGAGTACACTTCAACTAGATATTTAACCAGCTAAAGGCAATTTCGAGTATAATCTTAAACTTGCTTGTTATTAATAAAGCTCTGGATGTCTCCGCCTGCTCCGGAATCCATACTTGGGATCGTCAAAGCTATATAACCCTTAAACGCCGACTGGACGTATTTTACGTCGACATTTTTTGTCTCTCGGGTGCCGACTGGACGTATTTTACGTCGACATACAAAAGTTTTTTAAAAATTCGCGGAAAATACTTTTAGGCCTACCAGCCAAAAACTCTTGAATCACTCGCCTTGGGGATGCTGGGAGTTCACGGATCAAGGTGTTGTTTTGTTTACAATCGTTACGCAGGCGCGCAAGCGCGAATTTCTTTCTTGCTGCACTAAAAAGTATCTGTGACACATCTCGGAAATTATTTCGTCACTTTGACATAATTTTTGTACCATTTTAAATTAGCCGTTACATGGAGTATTATATATGAAAATGTGCGCATTTTTATGAAGAATACAACAAAAAAATACTCATGATTGTAGCTTTTATCAGTTTTGAGATATTTTCATATAAATAACGATAAGTGCCAAATTTCAACCCTTCGGTCAACTTTGACCTCTATCGAAATGGTCGAAAAAAACAAAAAGCAATTGTAAGCTAAAAACTCTAATATTTTAGTAATATTCATCATTTAACTTAATTTTGCAACTAATTGGAAGTCTCTAGCACAATATTTCGATTTATGGTGAATTTATGAAAAAACTTTTTCCTTACGTCCACGCGGTAACTCTTCCGAAAAAATCATACATGCGATTGTGGTAATGTTTGCACCATTTTAAATTAGCCGTTACATAAAGTTTTATATATGAAAATGTGCGCAATTTCATGCACAATACAACTAAAAACAACCCATGGTTGTAGTTTTTATCAATTTTGAAATATTTTCATATTTATAAATGATAAGTGACAAATATTCAACCTTCGGTCAACTTTGACTCTACCGAAATGGTCAAAAAACGCAATTGTAAGCAAACCGCTTATAGTCCTAGTAATATTCAAGCATTTACCTTCAGTTTGCAACAAATTGGAAGTCTCTAGCACAATATTTCAATTTATGTGAATTTTATGCAAAAAAATAAACATTTTCTTTACGTCTGCGCGGTAACTCTATCTTCCGAAAAAATCATACGTGCGATTGTGGTAATGTTGCACCATTTTAAATTAGCCGTTACATAAAGTTTTATATATGAAAATGTGCGCAATTTCATGTAGAATACAACAAAAAATAATTGAAGGTTGTAGCTTTTTCTCATTTTAAAATATTTGCATATAAATCACGATAAATAGAAAAAAAAAACCACGTCGGCGTCAATTTTGACTCTACCGAAATGGTCGAAAAACGCAATTGCAAGCTAAAACTTTTACAGTCTAGTAATATTCAGCCATTTATCTTCATCTTGAAACAAATTCGAAGTCTCTAACACAATATTTAGATTTATGGTGAATTTTAAAAAAAATCTTTCCTTCCCTCCGCGCGCGGATTCTCCGCCACAAATCTCCAAAATACGTACGTTCCATTCTCGGAATATTTGCTCCATTTCATATTAGGCATTTCATAGAGTTTTATATATGAAAATGTGCGCAATTTTATGTAGAATAAAACGAAAAATATTTGAAGGTTGTAGCTTTTCTTATTTCCGAAATAATTGCATATAAAAATATATATATATATATAAAAAATTCGACATTCGGTCAACTTTACCTAGTCAGATATGGTCGAAAACTGCAATTGTAAGCTAATATTCTTACAGTATAGTAATATTCAATCATTTGTCTTGATTTTGAAAGAAATTGGAAGTCTCTAGGACAATATTTAGATTTATGGTGAATTTTTGAAAAAAATATTTGTTTACGTTAGTGCGTTACGAATTCATGCATTATTTTGTGATAATATTTTCTTTGTGTTGCTTTTATCGTTTTACAATGTGTTATATACCAAAATGATCGCAATTTTGTGTACATTACAACGAAAAAAGAAGTAACTCGTTACCTTAAACCGTTTTGCGCACAGCGCGATTTGAATACAATTATATATGAAATTTCATTTTTGTGCTATCATATATCGCATTATTTATATATGATAATGATAATTTTTTTCATTTCTGATGGTTGCATACTAAACTTCAGCCAATGACAAAAAAAGGAGCCAAAAATGAACTCTTAATCTTGAAAAACTAAGCACGCTGTGATTTTTTGAAAAAATATTTTTTTCCGCTTCCGCGCTCACTCTGAAACACTTCCGGCACACGGGAGACATTTTTTTTTTACCGCTTCGGCGTTTAAGGGATAAGCAGTGGAGAGGGCCTGATACGAGCAGAACAGGGTAATAAGGCAAAACCTAAGCCTGAGTCTGATCGCACCGGAGTAGAGTAGCGAAACCTAACCAATAGTAGGCGCATTCTCTGAGCCCGGTTCCACCCCCACCGGAGTGGGGAGCAGTGATAACATAGAAGATGGAAAACAGCGGCGGGAACAAACAGTACGTAGAACTCTGGTGTAGTATACCTTCTGGCGCGTTTGATGGTAGACCACAGTTCACCGGAATAAATACAGGACCGGAGACATAACAACAGAGGCTACATAAAAAATGTTCTTAACATTAATCTCTGAATGTCTCCGCCTACTCTGAATCTATAATCTCGTTATCACAATAGCTAAAACCGGCGGGGTTGGGCTGATACGAGCAGAACAGGGAAAATAGGTAAAACCAAGGCCTGAGTCTGATCGCACCGGAGAAGAGAGCAGTTCTAAGTCAATTAGAAACGCAGCTCTAAGCCCAGTTCCGCCCCCACTGGAGTGGGGAAGCAGCGATAACAAAGAGGAGTACGGAAAACAGAACGGCAGAACAGTGGTACGTGCAATCCGGCATATAGCCTACTGGCGGGTGTGATGGTAGACCCCACCTCGCCAGAGAAACACAGGCCCCGGAGACATACCAATAGAGATTACATAATCTACTAATCACCCAATCTCCTCCGACTAATCCCCTGGATTAAGCTCTATGCTCTAGCTGTCGTTCATCGGTAGGATTACTTGGGCAGCGAGCTAACTAGGCAGCACGTGATCAAGTCCGGGACGGGGGGGGGGGGGGGGGGGGGGGGGGGGGGGGGGGGTGGGGGGGGGGGGGGGGGGGGGGGAAATGTCCGGAGGAGAGTGGAAGAGTCGTGATCACCTGGCCACAGCAACCAATCAGTGAAAAACCACCTCTCGGGAGCCGTAAACTAGCCTACCACTAAAGGGGGCAGAAGACAGTAGGCCAACTGACACCCTAAAGGGGGCAATGGCCCAGGCTACACTAAACAAAGACAATTCATAGAGTAAATGATGAGGAATTACTGGAAGAACTGCAAAAAAACGGGGGGAGCAAGGGGGGGAGAGAGGAATCCACCCAGCAATAAGAGCCCAGTCTAACCCTAAACCCTCCGAGATCGGTACAGATCCGGTTCAGGTAGGCTAGTATGGCCCCAAAAAAAAAAAGGACGTCATGACGAAGATGGATAAAACCTAACTCAACCCTCCAAAACTGAATCTTCCGATCTGGTCAGGTACGATAGGTCTAGGCCCTACAAGCATGACACGAGAGAAACTGTCCTGGACCACCCTCCAAGCAAACATATCTGCCTGGTTAGGTGGCGGTAAAAGGGGCCACAAGGGTGGAGGGATATACAAGACTACCTGGACTACCCTCCAAAACCTAGCCTAGGTCTGGTCGAAAAGGCCAGGGAAGTACATTGCTAAGAACTTCCAACCTCATCAAAAGTAAAACAATTATTTTAATATTTTATCACAAAAGTGCATATAATCAAGTATATTACTGACCATAATCAAAAACTACACTAAAAATATACATGCATGAGTACTGCGAAAGAAAGAGGAATCTTCCTCTCCCAACAATAACTGGCGTACTGCTAGGCTAGCCTAGAATGCCAAAAAACACAATACTCGCACACAACGTATGAAGCATATAACAGTATGCACGAAGGGAAACACACGCTCCAAAGGGGCTGAGGATAACGAAAAGGTGCCCCAAAGGGCTAAAAACTTAAGGTAATCGTAAAAAGGAAGGCCTCAGAATACGTCAGGCGAGACGGGCCCTATAATAGGCTAATAACGTAAGGATACAACTCGTAAAAATAAGGCTCCAGAAATCGACAGGAGCGAGAATAATGAAAAAGAATACGAAAACAATAGCCTAAATAGTGAAGTGCTAAACGGTGGACAAAATACATCACGATGTAAAAACTGAAAAAATCACGCACGCCGTGAGTCATGCACCCAAAATGGCGGATCGAAAGAGCGTCATACCTAGTTCATGAGGACAAAAGGACTTAAATAATGGGCCAAAATTGGATGCATTGTGCCCTCACGAGATTCAAAAACGATAAATGGTATACTCAACTTAGATGAAGAAGCTTGGATCTCTTGAGGGGACACTTCCTGGGAACAGCGAAAAACAGTGCGTGCAGACACGAGATGTGCTAAATCAGGAATGAAGGTTTCGGGCAGTAGTAGTAGTAGTAGTAGCGAGCGGAAGGTAGACGTTGTAACGGCACCTATCTAGAGAGGGATTTTGAGAGGAGACTTCTAATTGGCAAAGTATCTGTGGTAGTGGCTTCCACTCGCCCTTGTGCTATACCGACACCCTATATGGGCGAGCGAGCTGGAGGTAGTAACTCCAGCATTCCATATAGCTTTTTTTCTCTGGTATATTTAGCATCTATTTATACCTAGAAATGTGTGCTACAGGAACATTTCACCAGTCGACACAGGTTGAACCCAGAAAAGATGTTGTTTCCTGGTTAGACAAAAGATATAGTTTCCCAGTAAACAACCAAATATAGACTTCTAAAGCCTTTTAACACCTGGATTCAGGTACATGGACTATAAGTGGTATAGCATTCTCATAGGCTACTCTGAGGTGCTAGAACCTACTACGAAGTCAACTTGATCTAAAACAGCAATAACAACATTCCAATTACCAATATTGTCAATTCAGATAAATTCATTTTCTAGCTTTCCCTTCTTCAAAACTGAATAAATACTCACTTGAACAGTGAAGCTTGACAGGTGGGAGACTCAGCTCTTTGGCAATGTCCACATTTTTTATTTTCAAAGCCTCATCAACCTGAAAAACAAGTTTAACAAGAACAATAAGCTTGAATAATGCACTTACACAACTGGACATTGGGAACTAAAGGTAATAACCATCTGAATCAGAGAACGCCCTTAATGACAGCATCAAGTTTAACAAATACTATAACACCCTGTACTGAATACTGAACTAGACTATTTAAGTTACTCTGAGGACAATTTTCAAATGTTAAAACAAAATATCTACTCTGCCTAGATACAAATAAAATAAATACCCTACAAATATTTTTGCAAGATGTGTTTTGAAAATTGCATCCTCTACACCTCATTAAAGCACAAACCTCTTCACGATCCATTACAAAATTTAGTCTTCCAAAGGTGTAGTTCAAGAACTGATGTATAAAAAGAATTTCTGTCCTTGATACAAGGAACTTGCTTATTACAAAACACTTAATGGTAACATCATCCCTATGGACTTGCAATAATAAAGGCCATCAAGACAATTAAGTATTATCAAAGGGGTTAAAATATACACTATCAAAATAAAATTTCCAGTCCAGATTTTCAAATGATGACAAAGTACAAAAATAAGTACGTACTCAGTCTACATACATACACATAAAAGTTATTCATCAATAAAAATGCTTTGTAAGAATCCCACATGAAAAATTAATCCCCTCCCAAAACTTTATGGTTAAACTGCAACTACTGTATAAAAAATGCTCCTGAACTCATTTTTCTTCTTGACTGTTATGCAAATTATCAAATAACAAGGTTCCAAATAAAAAATAAAATAAAAAACTAAGAAATTTAAGCAAATACAGTAAAACAAACACATTACTATATTCTAATCTTAGCATTTCTGTTTGATATGGAACAATTTCTTAAACAATAACAACTTTGTTGTTGATAATGTTACTAATTTATAAGTCATGGGATGTTAGGTGTTCATGAACTACCTTGTTTGTTAAGTAGTGAGTGTTATGGCAATGTTGGGAATTTCCTTTTTTATTTTGCCTTGTTTTTTTTTCAATTAGCAAGGAAGGTGTTAGTGCCATTCCTTTTCAAGTTCAGACATCACCCTACTTAAAAATATTCAAGTTACATACATTCAGATATAAGAATAAAACGGAACTGAAAATTGAAAGCATGGTAGTGTATCCCAACCCAAAACCCAAAACTTTTGTATTTGTGCCACTGGTAAGACACACTCTTGTTGTGCTCCAAGCTATTCCTGTGATTTTATTGTGAAATATCTAGCTATCCTTTACCTTCCGTGGTGACTGGCAGGCATACAGGAAATGAAGACAGAGGCAGTGGTAAAAAGCAGTAAGCCATCTCAATGGAAACTAAGGTGGCAATTATAAAGAAACTACAAGTGGTGAAAAATGATATTGTAATGATACATTAGGTTTGTTCATACTTACCTGGCAGATATATATATAGCTGTATTTTTCCGAATCCGACAGAAATTTAAACACTTTACGACACACGCAGTTGGGAGTCAGGTGGTTAGTACCCATTCCCGCCGCTGGGAGGCGGGTATCAGGAATCATTCCCATTTTCTATTCATAATTTTTATTTCCACTGTCTCCTGAGGGGAGGGGAGGTGGGTGGGTACTTGATTATATATATCTGCCAGGTAAGTATGAACAAACTTAATTGTATCATTACAATATATTTTGTTCATGCAAAACTTACCTGTCAGATATATATATAGCTGAATCCCACCTTTGGTGGTGGGAGTAGACAGAATAGAAGGATTTTAGGAAAACATATATATGCAGATAATTGATATCTTGATTTCCTTACCTGTTAGCATAGCTGACTTCGTGGTTACTGCCGCGTAAGTCTGCTTGTGCTACTAGAGTTGCCAGTGAGGTAGAGACCTATATAGCTGGTGCACTCCAGATGATCTGTCAACAGGGGCGAGACCACGACGTGACTAGACCATTGACCATACAAATGAGGGCAACGAAGTAAAACCAAACCACCTGGCGTAGCCTACCAAAAGTATCCCACATAGACTAAGCTAATGGAAGGGAGATCCGCCGCAGGCGGTCAACCCCACAACCATAACACAAGTTAAAAACTCCCCTAAACCATTAAAGGATAGGATGAGCGCTACCTCCTGCCCCCAAAACAGTGTCTGCAGCCGACGTATGGTCCGAGCGAGTAACAATTTTCGTATGTTGCTTTCACCTCCCGCAGGTAGTGTGAAGCGAACACCGAATTGCTTCGCCAATAAGTGGCGCACAAAATATCTTTGATTGCCATATTTTTGTGAAAAGCCACCGAAGTAGCAATAGCCCTAACTCGTGGGCTTTCACTTCAGAAGCTCCATGTCACTTTCACTACACTTTTCATGGGCTTCCTTAACCGTACTTCTTAAGAAGAACGCCAGTGCATTCTTCGACATCGGAAGATCTGGTTTTTTCACAGAGCACCACAAGTTCTCCGAAGAACCTCTGCATGCTCTGGTTCTCTGCAAATAAAACTTGAGAGCCCTGACAGGACACAGGACTCTCTCAGCTTCAGGTCCCACTAGCTCCGACAAACCCCTTGATCTCGAACGTCCTCGGCCAAGGGTTGGAAGGGTTTCTCGTTCTTTGCTAAGAACGTAGGACTTAAGGAACAAACTGCACTATGATCCTTGAACCCAATATGCTGCTTATGACTTGAATTTCGCTAACCCTCTTCGCCGTCGCCAGAGCGGTTAGGAAAATGGTCTTCTTAGTAAGATTCCTAAGCGAGGCTAAATGGAGCGGTTCAAATTGACTCGACATGAGAAACTTCAGTACCACGTCTAAGTTCCACGATGGTACTTTAGGTTGGAGAACTTTCACAGTCTCAAATGATCTAATGAGATCATGAATGTCTCTATCATTCGCTAAGTCGAGTCCTCTATGTCTGAAGACCACAGAAAGCACGCTTCTGTAGCCTTTAATCGTCTGGGAACGGCTAGTTTCGCTTCTTTCCTAAGGTGAAGAAGGAAATCTGCTATCTGGCTCACAGAGGTTGAGGTGGAGGAAATGCCCTTCCTTCTGCACCAACTTCTAAAGACAGCCCACTTTGATTGGTAAACTGCGATTGAGGAGGGCCTCCTTGCGGTGGCAATCGCCGTTGCCACAGGTCTTGAAAAACCCCTCGCTCTGGCCAACTTCTTGATAGTCTGAACGCAGTTCAGACTCAGAGCGGGGAGGTTTTTGTGGTACCTCTCGAAGTGGGGCTGTCTGAGTAGATCTTTCCTTAGGGGCAGAGTCCTCGGAAAGTCTACTAGGAAGGACATCACCTCCGTGAACCAGTCGGCCGCTGGCCAGAAGGGGGCGATGAGGGTCATTCTCGCTCCTTCTGATGCAGCGAACTTCCTCATTACTTCCCCGAGGATTTTGAATGGGGGAAAAAGCGTAAATGTCTAGTCCCGACCAATTCCACAGTAGGGCGTCTACTGCCACTGCTCCCGGGTCCAGAACTGGGGAGCAATACAGCGGAAGTCTCTTCGTTCGGGAAGTTGCGAAAACGTCCACATGAGGACGTCCCACAGCTTCCAAAGCGCCTGGCATACTTCCTGATGAAGGGTCCATTCCGTCGGCAGAAGCTGTCCTTGCCGACTGAGAAGGTCCGCTCGCACGTTTCCAACGCCTGGACACAAACCCCCCTTGTCAGAATCGTGACGTTTTGCGACTTCGCCCAAATCAGGATATTCCTCGCGATGACGAACAGAGAAGGAGAGTGAGTTCCCCCCTGTTTCCTGAGGTATGCCAAGGCTGTGGTGTTGTCCGAGTTTATCTGAACCACTTTGCTGGAGACTTCCTCCTCGAAGAACCATTAGAGCAAGGTAAACCGCTGAAAGTTCTTTTAGATTGATGTGCCAGGACACCTGTTCCCCTCTCCAGGTGCCTGGCAAACTTCTCTCCCTCCAGTGCTCCCCCCAACCCGTGGAGGACGCGTCGGAGAACAACACTAGGTCGGGGTTCCGAAGCTTGAGCGAAAGTCCTTCCGCAAGCTTCTTTGGATCCAACCACCATTGAGGTGCTTTTTCACTTCTTCCGTCAAAAACAAGATCTCTTCTAGATCCTGTTTGCGTGACCAATTGCTTGAGAGGAAGAACTGAAGTGGTCGGAGGTGCAACCTTCCCAGAGAAACAAACTTCTCCATGTGAGGAAATGGTCCCCAGCAGACTCATCCATTCCCTCACCGAGATGTTTCCTTTCCCTAGAAAGGCTGACACTTTGTCCAGGCATTGAAGTTGTCGCCCCTGGGACGGAAAACAAAGCCCGAAAAGCCCACTGAGTCCATCTGAATCCCTAGAATAGACTAAGGATTGAGAAGGAGTCAGATGCGACTTCTCGAGATTCACCAGAAGTCCCCAGGGACCTCGCTAACGACAGAGTCGTGTGAAGGTCCTTCAGACACCTGTCTTGCGATGAGGCTCGAATAAGCCAGTCCAGTCGTACTAGGTAGAGAGAGATCCTTATTTCCGCAAGATGGAGCCACCTCGCAACGTTCTTCATAAGAACGGTGAACACCATCGGCGCCGTGCTGAGACCAAAGCAGAGTGCCCTGAATTGGAAAATCTTCCCTTTCAGGACAAACCGCAGGTATTTCCTTGATCGGGGATGGATGGGGACGTGAAAGTATGCGTCCTGAAGTCTAACGAGACCATCCAAATCCCCCGGTCTTAAAGCTGCAAGCACGGATTGAGGTGTCTCCATCTTGAACTTCTGCTTGGTAACGAGCGATTTAGACTGCTGACATCCAGAACGGGGCGCCACCCCCCTGACTGCTTCGGCACTAGGAACAGACGGTTGTAAAACCCCGGAGAACTCCGGTCGAAGACCTGTTCCACTGCCTGCTTCTCGATCATTTGATCTAGTAGATCGTGGAAGCACTTTCTGCTTTTCTCCCTGATACGACGGAGACAAATCCTTGGTGTCGAAGACAGCGGGGGAAATAACATCAGGAAAGGAATTCTGTACCCCTTCTTGACGATGTCCAGAGACAAGCGTTCGGCACTCTCTCTTCCCAAGCTTTCGCGAAATGTAGAAGCCTGGCTCCTACCGGTGTCTGAAGGACTTCCCTCTCACTTCTTGCTCTTGGAAGGAGCGGGAGTCTTGCCTCTGAAAGAGTCTCTTCCTCGAGGGGCTGGCTTCGAGGAAGAAGCGGATCGAAAGGGCTTCGATTTCTTCAAAGCAGAGGACCCAGAAGACGAAGAAGTAGTAGGCTTCCTAGAAGACTGTGCCAGAAGGTCTTGAGTTGCTTTCTCCTTGGAGACTGGCAGCTATGTCCTTTACCATAGACTGGGGAAGAGATGTTCTGAGAAAGGAGCGAAAAGAAGATCCGCTTTTTGCGCAGGTGAGACCGACTTTGCAGTAAAATTGCAAAAAAAGTGCTGCTCTTTTCTTCAGCAGTCCCGTGCTGAAATGAGCAGCCAATTCCTCAGAACCATCCCTGACGGCCTTGTCCATGCAAGACAATACACTGGACAGCTCCCCCAGACTGATGGAATCAGAACTCCTGGACCTGGCATCCAATACTCCCAGGCACCAGTCAAGAAAATTAAAGACCTCTCGTGTCCTGAAGAGGCCTTTAAGGTGAAAGTCTAACTCGCTATGTGTCCACGAGACCTTCGAGGAAGACAAAAAAGATCTTCTGGGGTGGCGTCTACAATACTACCAAAGTCTCCTTGAGCTGAGGCTGGAAGCTTAACTCCGACGTTTTCTCCCGTCTCATACCACATACCAGCTTTGCCACCGAGTCTTGAAGGGGTGGTAAAGCGAAAGAAGTCTTGCTGAAGCTTTCCTCTTTTCCATCCAATCATGGACCTTTCTAAAAGCTTGCTTCGTAGAAAGCGACTTCTTCATTCTCACAAAGCCCGAGATTGTTAGCAGCTTTGGAAGACGAAACTGAGAGGGAGGAGTACGTGGAGCTTCAGGTTGGAAAGTGTCCTGCCAAAAGAACTGACTGTAGTAAACGAGTCAAAACCTTGTAGTCCGTCGAAACTGGAGCCAACTGCTGTTCTCGTCCACTTCGACGAAAGCGTCACTAATTTCCTCTTCAGACACTGGAGAAGTCGGAGGAAGTAAAGAAGAGTCCCGAGCTTTCGCAAAAGAGAAAGAACGGCGAACAGGAAGAGTTCCCGCCTCCGCTTGTGCTTGCGGAAGTGGAAAACTGACGTCCGTAGGCGCGCGTTTGGCGTACCGAAGCCAATCTATGGCGCCGACTGAAGCGCGCTCAAACGCCGCAGGTGCACACCTGGCGTCCACTTGTGCGCGCTGAGCGTCCACTGGTGCGCGCCGAGCGTCCACTGGTGCGCGCAGAGCGTCCACTGGTGCGCGCCGAGCGTCCACTAAAACTCGCTGAGCGTCCCACTGGCGCTCGCGAAACTTGCACCGAGTCACGTTCGGCGTCCACTAAAGCGCGCTTGACTTTCACAGAAGCACTCTCGGCATCTAAAGAAACTCGCTTCTTATCCACAAGTTTCGTAGCAGCGGCAACAACCGCTTCACGAGAGCGAGAAACGAATTTCTCGCCTCCTCTAGAAAGTTGCTGGGGAGCAGAAACGAACTCTAGAGGGAGACTCAAACGGAGAGAGAGACGAGCGAGGAGAGGGAGAGGGAGAACGCCTCGACCTCTTCACAGGAAGATTGTCATCCTTCTTACGGCGACGTGGAACAGTCTCTCTCGAAGGAAAAACCTCTCGAAGTTGCTGCTGAAGAGACTGGAGAATCTTGCTTGTAGGTGAAGCCTCCTTTTCTGGGGAGGGGCGGTGATCCTGTGAGCAGGAGAGTGGCGAGGGGGACGCCTTCTTGCTACTCCCAGGAACCGCCACTTCACGCACCTTAGAGCGACTGCGGCGCTCGAAAGAAACATCTAGGGAAGACTCCGCCTCCGAATAATCCTTACGCTTCTTCTGCGGAGGAAAAGCAGCAAACGCACTATCAGGCGACGAGCAAAAGTTCCGGAGAACAACTTGGACGTGAAGCGTCCCGAACGCGAGCCGTCCTTTTCAGCGGACGTGATGCGGTATGAGAGCTCCACCCACTTGCGCGGGGAAGAAGCTTCAGAAGAAGAAAAACACTCCTTGAGAAGACGTGCACGCGCACGCTCCTTGGCAGTCTGGGTAGGTTCGTCAGAAGCTGCCGAAGGCACGCCAGATCGGTGGGGGTTCCTCGTAAACCCTCCTTCGACTTTCGACATGCTCTCTCCCCGTAATCTGGGAATCAAGCAGAGGTCTAGGTCTAGAGGGGCGGAATGAGGCCGATCTGACGCACCCTCCACTACACAAGGGGCACTTTCACTGCACTTCTCTTCACTTTTGCTCTCCAGAGCTAACACTTTTGATTCTAAGTTACGAATCGATTCAAGAATTAGCGATAAGTATTACCTTCTACCGACACTGTCTCAGGGGCCGGAGGCAACACTACAGGGGTAGGAGCATAATCTACAGAAGGAGGGTTAGCAGGAGAATAATTTAAATCTGCCTACCCTGAAACACTCCTGGAGGAAGACCTCCTTAACCTATCTCGCTCAAGTTTCTTAAGATAGGTTTCATACGCCTTCCATTCCGACTCTGTTAGTCTTTCACACTCCTTACAACGACTTTCAAACGTACATTCATTCCCCCTGCAAACTTTACAAACAGAATGTGGGTCTACTGAAGCTTTCAGTAGCCTACCTCTACATTCAGACATGGAACAAAATCTAGCGCTAGCAGAACTAGACCCTGACATCTTGATCAAAGAAAAATCAATACCAAATTCAAATCAAACCAAAGTCAAACGTGTGCCAAGCCACCGATCCAATTCAGATACCAAAGAAAAACCAAAAGGGATACTCAAGTAGCTAGTAAGTTTCCAAAATCTGGACGGAAGAGCTGCAAACAGGTGTTTCCAGCACCGGCGACAGAAAAATTATGAATAGAAAATGGGAATGATTCCTGATACCCGCCTCCCAGCGGCGGGAATGGGTACTGAACCACCCTGACTCCCACTGCGTGTGTCGTAAGTGTTTAAATTTGTTTCTGTCGGATTCGGAAAAATCCAGCAGTATATATATCTGACAGGTAAGTTTCATGAACAAAAAAGTGGACACAGCACAGATGTATAATACTATGATTTGTTCAACTGTTGGCACACTCTTTAAGAACAAGAATTGAATTATGGAACATGTTATAAGTGCCATGCCTATGCAGTCAACAATTATAAATAAAAGAAAGAGAAGCTGGTGGAAGAAATAGAAAAACTTCTGGGTATCTGGATGGAACACCAGACGGCAATTCCTTTTCAACAACTTGAAGGGTAAGGCTGGTGAAAGTGCTTTAGATGAAACATTTTCTGCATGTTATGGATGGTTCTGTTGCTTTAAAAATACATGCTAACCTGCATCATGTACCCATAAGTGGTGAGGCCAAAAATGTTGACAAAGCAGGAGCTGAAAAACTTTCCAAGACATTTATAAAAATCATTGATAAGGAAGGTTATACTACTCAGAAAACTGATGAGACAAGCATTTTCTGGACAATAGCACCAGAAAACACATACTGTATCAGCTGTGAGGTGATGATGACGCCAGGATATAAGGCTGCGAAGGATAGGTTAACCTTATATTGCTGGGTGGCAATGCTTCAGAAGACTTCAAGCTAAACCTCTCTTGGCATTCCGTGTTGCAAATCCACAGGCATTCAAAAACATCACAAAAGAGCTCTCTACTAGTAATCTGTATGGCCAATTACAAAGTCTGGGTGACTCTTGCTGTATTCAATGACTGGTTTTTCCAACACTTTGTTCCCAAAGCCAAGCTGGATTGCTGTGAGCATGGGATTCCTTTCAAGATCCTCTTAATATTGGATCATGCCCCTGGACACCCAAAGTACATAGATGATTTTCATCTGGATGTGAAAATTGTGTATTTGCCCCCTAACCCAACTCCACTCCTTTAGCCAATGGATCAAGGCATCATACCCAAGTGAATGACTCTGGTATGACCTTATGTGCCTTTTGGAAGAGATAAAACATTTATAACTGTATCAAAAAACCACCGATGCTGCCATGGTGTGACGTACGTTGGATCAACATGAATGCAGCATGGAAGGGTTTATGCCCAGTTAGTACTTCAGAGGATTTAATCAGGAAGTGGAGGCAAAGGGAACCATTAACAATCTCCTTGACGTAAGTCAAAAGCCGCATCTTGACTTAGAGAAAGAAGACTGAAAAGTTGTTTGAGTCTCCTTCCAAGAAGTTAACAAATGAAGGACTTAAGGAGCTGGAAGGAATGCAGAGAACAGAAGAACATGAGGAAGAAGAGCCTCATCCCTTAAAAAAAATAAAAAAATCTGAAATGAAATTGATAGTTGAGGGGTTTTCTCTTATAAAGAAAGTTTCAACTATTTTTGAGAATCCGGACCCAAATCCTGCTATTCTCAGCAGTAGCAACAACCATCAATGACGCTTTGCATTATTATCTTATACAACGAAAAGAAAAGAAAATCAGGGCAAAATTCCTTAGAACAAGTCTTCACACCAGTGCCTTCAACCTCAACAGCCTTCCGTTCTCCATTGACTGCTTCCTCTTCAGATGAAGAGGAAAGTGATGCAGAAGAAATCCTTGCCAAAGAAGACAGTGACATTGACGATCCAATACCCCTGTAATTCCACACTGCCTCTCCTCCTCTCATCAATCACCTCAACCCTACTCTACAAATGTCAAAAATAAGAAAAAATAACTGTATTATCATCACAATTTATTTAGGTTTATTATACATTCATATCAATAAATCCCACCCTATAAAATACAGCAGTGTGTGTACAGCATATTGTGTTTAGGATGAAAAAACATAATAGTACTGTACTGACTTTATATAAAACTGTACTTAAACAGGTGTGAAGAGTACCGTAATGTAGCTTTAAAATGTTAAAAACACACTCACAAATTATTCAACATATGAACAGTTGTGAAGAACATAAAATGTTTGTATGTAGGGTGGTGCCTGTAATTTTTGTAATTTTGCAAAACTGTGCATTCATACAGCAGAGAAGCCCAGAAGCCACAGCTTTGCAGATGCAAAGTATTTACAATAGTACTTAGGACAAGAATGAAAACTACTGACTTAGCTTTAAGATGTAATTAAATTGTTGGTAAACAAGTTTTCATAATTTTCAAAATATATTACCAGGGGACCTGAAATCAAACAGCAGTTCAGTCATGAATACTTAAGTCAAAGGAGGCCTTTTTCATTGGTTGTCACTGATGGAAAAGCAGGGCTTTCAAGTTGCAAAATGATTTCTTTGATTTGAGAGCATCAGACAGCCAGGTGTCCCTAGGTATTGGCCAGTCTTTTATAATCATTATCCACTTATCCCTATTCATTCACTTATGAGTATGTTCAGCTAATATACCATGAATGCTGTATGAAGTATCCAACAGTCATCCCTTGATTATCCAGATCTTCATTATCTGACACACTATATTATCCAATAGCACTGGACCAGGGGCCACAGATATATAATATGTACTGTATATATCAATTTAAAAAATGTTCATTCCACAAACTAGGAAACCAAATGTTGAAAAACATCTGATCTCTGCACTTGTGGGTATTAAGGAAAACGAGTATGATGAAGCACAAACAAATGTGGCAATTTTAAACTGAGAAAATTCCAGCAAACTTGTTCCAACAGTAAACTGTTTATAATCAGTAAAACCCATAGTCTTGAGCAAATAGCAGAAATTATGGAATAATCCATCTGATAACAAATTAAAACATTAAACCAACTGTTGGATTATAGTGTTTTTCATTCTGGTCTTCAAATTCATCAGTCATCTGACTCATGGATATTTAATGACTAACCCAACCTTCAAAATTAACCATGGATTGCCTCTTGCAGTGGAAGGATGTACTCCCTGCTTTTTTTTTTTTCCGACCTGGTTTGAAAGGTTTTCCAGTTCATAATTTCCTTACATGATTACAATCAACCAAGATATTCATTATGCATTTATCAGGAGTGGTTCACCGTTCAGATATCAAACCATGATAGCCACCAGCCTTGTTTGTTATCATTGCTCTCTCTCCTTGCTAGAGAGAGGAAGGGATTGCTACTGTGGGATTATATTCGTGTAGAATACAAACTCTAACAGTAATACTTCACACTCACCTGTACCTTAACCAGCTCCAGCATATGGTGGATCAATCTTCTAACTGCCTGTGGATCGAGAGGAAAGGGGAAAGGGAAAAGACGTCATCTGAATCATTCTCACTTTCTTACGATCATTTTAGGCAAGATATGAACTGTCTCACTAGGGGCACTGGATGAGCTGCACAAGTTGTTGAGCAACCACTAATGGACCCAAAGAAATAGTGTCCAAGGACCAAGGGGCAATGTCCCCCAGGTAGAAGGATGTAAAGGTGACTTGACAAAGCCAAGTACCAGCCTTTAAAATTCTCTGAACAGAAAGTTCTTTTTGAATAACAGGAAGGGCCTAATCCCCTAATTGATATCATGTGTTCTTGCATGCACTGTGTCGGCATTAGAAGTTGAAGAAAAACAGTAGGCATCTTTAATAACCTCACCTAGCCAAAAGCAGATGGTATTCTTGGACCCTTCTTTCTTGTTCCGGCCCGTCCTAAACAAAAAGTCTACGACAACCAGGCCTGAGGTGATGGGTTCGTTTTAAATAGCTACGCAGAGGCCTGACAGGACAAAGTAGTAATTCATCTAAATCATTGTCATCAGAATCCCCAAGGGAAGGGATAGAGAAGGAATCAAATCTATCATCATGAGCCGAAGGATTTTGAGACTTGGCTACTTCAGCATCCAGACCAAGGAGTTCATTTACTCTCTTCGAAGAAGCTAAAGCTAATAAGAAACTATCTTGATGGTCAGGTTTCTATACAAAAAAAAAACAAAAAAAAAACTCACAAAGGTTCATATGGAGCATGGGTAAGACAACTTAGTACCAGAGTCAGGTCACAGGAAGGAGGCTTAAGCTCTCTTGGAGAACAAGATTGTTCAAAGTCTTTAAGCAGCCTTGAGATTTCCCAAGAGACAGGTCTCCATCTAAGTGTAAAAAACTATCCCCAAGGCAGCCCTGTAGCCTTTGATAACAGATACAGAAAAATGTCTTACTGATTTTAGGAAAACAAAGAAATCCGCTACCTGTTGAACAGAAGTTCCAACTAAAGAAAAACACCACCTATGACACCAATCACAGTAGACGGGCAATTTTCCCTGGTATATGACTGAGGAAGACTTTCTGAAATAGTTTGACATTCTGTCACTGCTCTGAGAGAAAAGCCTCTTGCTCATAGGAGATACTTGATAGTCTCCAGCCATGAAGAGTTAGGGATTGTAATAACTGATGATACCTCTTTTCGTGAGGTAGGCAAAGGAACTTGTGCCAAGCTGGAGTTTCTCTCTGAACTGCTGTTAGCAAAGAAAGCAGATCTAGGAACAATTCTGCACGGGGTCACAATGAAGCTACCAAAGTCATCCTGAGATAGTGAAATTATCACTCTGTTCAAGTCCAGGGGGATCAGTCAAATGGGAGGAAAGGCATAGACTTCCCAGTTGTCCCATGGATGCTGCAGAGCATCCTCTGCCATGGCGAAAGGATCTGGAATTATCGAACAATAGACCTCTAGTTTCTTGTTGAACCTTGTTGCAAACAGGTTTATCATTAGTCTTCCCCACAGATGGAAGAGCCTGTCAGCTATCTCTTGATGCAGAGACCACTCTCTCCCTAGAACCTGATTCTGACGGCTTAATTTGTTGCCCATCACGTTCCTCTTGCTTGGAATGTATCTGGCTAAGAGGTCCCCTAAGTGATCTAATGCCCACTGGTACAAATGTACCGGTAGTGTGTGAAGTAAGCATGACACTAGCCCCCCCTTTACTTACATAAACAATCACTGTAGTGATGTCCAACATTAGAACCAAGGAGTGTCCAGTTACTCTTTCCTGAAACTCTTTAAGTACTAGGAATGCTGCCTTTAAATTCCACTAAGTTGATATGCAGCTGTTTGTCTTGAAGACCTCCATACTCTTGGTGCCAGTAGTTCCTCCAGATGTGCTCCACAACCCACATTTGAGGCGTATGAGAGCAGAAGTTCTGGAGAGGGGTAAATGAAGAGGCACTCCAATGGTCAAAGTTCCTTGTTGGAAGTGGTTTTCGTGCTCAGCTACCAATCTGGTGGTCCAAAGTTCAATTTTTGGCTCAGCCAGCACAGAATCAGAGAAATTTATTTCTAGTGTTCGTGTAGGTGATACAGGTCCCACCCACTTTCGGGAATACCCAGTACTGCTGAGCTAACTATCGTCAATTCGTTGAGCCGCAACGTCCATCTGTGGGGAGGAGGGAGGGTTTGATTATTGTTAAATTGTTTATGGTATTATGTGAAACCTTATTCTATCATTAAAATATCATTTTCACATAAGTGACTTACCAAACAATTACATTAGCTGAATCCACATTACCCAGAAGGTGGGTATATGGACAGCTATATGAACAAAAAAACAATAATCATGTGCTCACATTATACAGCCAGTCCCTGGGTTACGACAGGGGTTCCGTTCTTGAGACGTGTCACAAGCCCAAAATCATCGTAAGCCGGACCATCGTAAAAAATCCTAAGAAAACCTTACTTTTAATGCTTTGGGTGCATTGAAAACTATGTAAACTGCATTCTTATGGCCTTTTTCATAAAAAAAACCCCTTCAAATATTGATTATTTTGCATTTTTGGGGTCATATTTCATCTGCCAGATGAGCATTGCAGGCGTCATAACCCTGGAACATGCGTCATAACCCTGGAAATAACGTCTGATGAATATAATTGAGAAGCGCCTTAACCTCAGAACGTCGTAAGCTGAACCCATTGTAACCCGGGGGCTGCCTGTATATAATGTTTGCAGTACCTTTACCCTGTGAGAGAGCAGCTACAGATAGATACTGCCTCTGGTCAGCACTCTCATCACATGTAGGAGATGTGGCAGTAATGGCCAGGGTCATCCCTACTAATGGTGGGATTTTGCACCTTCACTTTAAGCACACTAAGAGTGAGTTTGGGCATGCGCTTCTCAGATCAAACTCCTCAGGAAAAACGACATTGCATTCTTTTAAAGAGGCCGAGACAGGTCTTTCACCGAGCACCAGAGTCGGTTCGACTCTCCTCTCAAAGTTTCTGTCCTAGTCAGATAGTGTCTAATGGCTCTGACCACACACAATGTACGTTCCTCGTCTTCCGCCCCAACTAAGAATGGGGCCAAGGATTTGAAGGATCCTCGTTCTTAGCAAGGAAGCCTGTTACATATGAACAAACTGCATTGCCCTGGGCAAAACCCACTTATTTACTCATTGCCTGCAACTCGCTTACTCTTCCAGCTGTGGCTAAGGCGACTAGGAATAGTGCCTTCCTAGTTACATCTCTTAAGGTTGCCAAATTCAACGGTTCGAATTGGGGACTGGTGAGCCACCTTAAAACTACATCCAAATTCCATTCCACTTCTTTGGGCTTGAATATTTTGGAGGAACTAAAGGATCTGCTCAGGTCAATGACATCCTGATTTGACAAGATGTCGAGGCCTCTATGCTTAAATACTGATGTAAGCATGGCCCTATATCCTTTAATAGTCGAAGTAGCTAACTTCTTGGAGACCCTCAGAAATAACAAAAATTCCGCAATTTCTGTTATAGATGTTTCAGAAGAAGAGATGTTATATCGTTTGCACCATGACCTGAAGACTCTCCATTTGGACTGGTAGAGGTTGGCAGAAGAGCTTCTTCTGTAGCTAGCAATAGCGTCTGATGCCCTTCACAAAAAACCTTTAGCTCTGACAAGGTTCCTGACAGTCTGAATCCTGTAAGGGCCAGAGTGGACAATAATTGGTGATATTGGTTGAAATGGGGTTGTCTGAGAAGCGATAAACTTGTGGAAGTAGTCTTGGAAAATTGACTAGCAGACTGAGAAGGTACGGGAACCATTCTTTCCTGGGTCAGAATGGAGCTACTAGGGTCATTGCCACATTCTGGTGTGATTGAAGCTTGTTTAATACCTCTCTTATCATCCCGAAGGGAGGAAAAGCATAAACGTCTAGTCCTGTCCAATCTACCAGCATTGCATCTGTTCTCCACGCTAGTGGTTCTGGAATCGGAGAACAGAAAATGGGGAGGTGATTGCTCCTTGATGTGGCGAACAGGTCTATTGATGGTCTTCCCCAAAGCTTCCAGAGGTCCTGACACACTCTCTTGTTCAGAGTCCATTCGGTTGATAAAACCTGATCCACATGACAGTTCGTCTGCAATAACGTTAATTTTTCCTTGGACGAATCTTAGGAAAAAGGGTGATCCTCTTCTCGTTCGTCCAGGTGACGAGATCTTCGGCTATCTTGTTAAGAGAGAACGAGTGGGTCCCTCCCTGCTTCCGTACATATGACAACGCTGTGGTGTTGTCTGAGTAGATCGCTATGTTCCTTCCGGTGACTACAGGGTCGAACGCTTGTGGTCCTAAGAGGATGGCTTTTAATTCTTTCACATTGATGTGTAAGGTTTTTCTCGTTCTGTCCACAGACCTGATACTCTCTTGTCTCCTAGAAAGGCTCCCCATCCGCTGTCCGAGATGTCTGAGATGAACTGCAGGTCGGGGTTCGACACAACTAGGGAAAGTCCTTCTTGTAATCTTTCCCTCGAATGCCCACCAACGAAGATCCACTTTTATCTCTTCCATCAGAGGGAAGACTAGCGAGTCTGGTTGCGTCTTTCGAGACCAATTTGCTTTCAGCAAGAACTGAACAGCGATCCTTATGTGTGGGCGTCCTAACCTGACAAAACTCTCCACTGAAGCAGGGTCCTAAGGAGGCCTCATCCATTCGAGGACTGAGCAGGACAGGCAAACGAAATTGTGGACTGTCCACAGGCAGGACTCTATCCTCTTCGGGGTGAGAAAAGCCCGAAAAGCTAGTCTAGTATCATCCCTAAATAGAGAATCCTCTGAGTTGGAATCCATTGGGACTTCTCCATGTTTATTAGAATAACCAATTGCTGTGTCAAAATAAGTGCCTTCTCTAAGTCCTTCACACACTGACAACTGGATCTGGCTCTCAGGAGCCAGTCGTCTAAGTAAAAAGCTGTGTTGATCCCAATCAAATGCAGCCACTTTTCCTAAGGGAGCAACAACCCGAGTAAACACTTGAGGGGCGGTTGACACTCCAAAGCAGAGGGCTCTGAACTGGAAGACTCTCTTCTGAAGACGAATCTCAGGAACTTCCTGGAGTTTCTGATGGATGAGAAACATGGAACTATGGCATTCTTCATGTCGAGAGATACCATCCAGTCGCCCCGTTGGGTGGCCGACATCACCGATCGACTGGTTTCCATTCGGAATTTTGTCTTCTGGATGAAGAAGTTCAGAGCGCTTACGTCCACAACAGGTCTCCATCCCTCTGATGCCTTGGGGACTACAAAGAGGCTGTTGCAAAACCCTGGGGAGTTCGTGTCTGTTACTTCCTCTATGGTCTCTTTGTTGATGAGCCCTTCTACTTCTTTGGCTAAAGCCAAAACTCTTGTTTGACCCTGTCGAGTATGCAATCAAGCAGGCAGGTGTATTGGACAGTGGTGGATCCTGTGTAAATGGGATCACATATCCCTCTTGAAGCACCTGTACTATTACCCAATGTTGCACTCCTCTTCGACTCCATTCCTCCCAGCAGTCGTGGAGTCTCAGCCCCCATGGATGTGTGAAGGATCTTTCGCTCATTTCTCAGTTGTTTTAAAGGGAGGTTTCTTGGTAGACTTGGTCTCTGCTGCCACCTCGGCTTGCCTCCTCGAAAGTGGTGCTTTGAAGAGGGGAAGCTTTAGTTCCCGTCGCTGGAGGTTCCTTAGGCCTTCTCGCTGACTGAGAAGGCCTAAGTGGACTTTTTCTTGAGGTCTGACAGTACTTGTTGGATAGTTTCTTCTGGGAACAGGTGAGACTTACTCAAGGGGGAGAACAACAAAGGCGATTTCTGGTTCGTGGCTACTCCTCGAGATGTGAAGGAGCACCACCGTTCTCTCTTCTTGAGTACAGGCAGTCCCCGGGTTACAACGGGGGTTCCGTTCTTGAGACGCGTCGTAAGCCAGAAAATTGTCAAAAATCCTAAGAAAAATGATATTGTTAAGATACAATAAAGTTTTGTACATACTTACCTGGCAGATATATACTTAGCTATAGACTCGGTCGTCCCAACAGAATTTCAAAACTCGCGGCACACGCGACAGGTAGGTCAGGTGATCCACCATTCCCGCCGTTGGGTGGCGGGATCCGGAACCATTCCCGTTTTCTAAGCCAGATTTTCTCTTCCACCTGTCTCCTGAGGGGAGGATGGGTGGGCCATTTATCGTATATATCTGCCAGGTAAGTATGTACAAAACTTTCTTGTATCTTAACAATGATATTGTTATTATACAATTAAGTTTGTTCATACTTACCTGGCAGATATATATATAGCTGTATTTTCTGACGTCCGACAGAAATTTTCAAAACTCGCGGCACACGCAGTGGGCGGCCAGGTGGTAGTACCCATTCCCGCTGCTGGGAGGCGGATATCAGGAACCATTCCCATTTTCTATTCATATTTTATTAATGCCTCTGTCTCCTGAGGGGAGGAGGGCGGGCACTTTAATTATATATATCTGCCAGGTAAGTATGAACAAACTTAATTGTATAATAACAATATCATTTTGTTCATGCCACTTACCTGACAGATATATATATAGCTGAATCACACCTTCGGATGGTGGGGAAAGACAGAATAGGATTTTTTGGGAACTAAAATTAAGTAGATGATATACATCTTGGTTCCTTACCTGTTTGCAAAGTAGACTATGTGATTACTGTCACGTAGGCTGCTTTTGCTTAATTACAGAGTTGCCAGCCAGGTGGAGACCTGTAGTGCTGGTGCGCTCTGGATGATCTGTCCAACGGGGTGCGAGACCTCAGCGTGACAAGATCATCGAGGCCATACAAATGAGGGCAACGAAGCAACTGACCACCACCTGACCAACTATACACAAACCCCTTAAAACTAGCTAACGGATGGGAGATCTTCCACATAAGACTCACACAACCTAAAAACACAACAACCTAAACTTAACCTAACTAAGGAATAGGGAAAGAGCTACTTCCGGACCCCAATACTGTGTCCGCAGAAACGTATGGCCCCAGTGCATTGCAATCGTCATAGATCGTTCTCACATCCCTTAGGTAATGTGAGGCGAAGACGGAGTTGCTCCTCCAAAATGTACAATCGAGGATGTCCTTGATTGACATGTTCTTTTGGAAGGCAAGAGAGGTAGCGACGGCTCGTACTTCGTGCGCTTTTACTCGGAGAGGCTCAAATCAGATCTTCTGAAAAGATGAATGAGCCTCCCGAATGGTGTCCCTTAAAAAGAAAGCCACTGCATTCTTTGATAAAGGTAAACTCCTGGCCTCTTCACAGAGCACCAGAGGTTACCTGAGGGACCTCTAACCTCTTTAGTTCTATGCACGTAGAACTTGAGAGCCTACCGGGCAAAGGACTCTCTCTGGTTCTTGGCCCACCAGACTTGACATACCTTTGATCTCAAAAGTCTTCGGCCAAGGGTTCGAAGGATTTTCATTCTTTGCCAAGAAAGATGGGTTCAACGAGCAGACAGCATTGTCCCCTTTGAAGCCCATTAACTTGTTAAACGCTTGAATTTCACTAACTCTCTTAGCCGTCGCAAGAGAAGTTAGGAAAAGAGCCTTCCTTGTCAGATTCCGAAGAGACGCTGTCTGAAGCGGTTCGAAAGTGTCCGACTCAGAATTTCAGAACTCGTCAAGATTCCGGATGGAGGGTGGTCGGTGTTGAGGAAACCTTCAAGGTCTCGAAAGACTTCAAAAGGTCATGAAGATCCTGTTGTCGGACAGGTCTAGGCCTCTGTGCCTAAAAACCGCTGACAACATACTTTTGTATCCCTTGATGGTAGGGACCGCTAATTTCTGCACATTTCTGAGAAATAGCAGAAAATCAGCTATCTGGTTCACAGAGGTCGAGGAAGAGGAAACTCCCTCCTTTTTACACCATGCCCTGAAGGAAGCCCACTTCGACTGGTAGACAGCTCTTGTGGAAGCACGTCTCGCATGTGCGATTGCTCTCGCAGCTGCCTTCGAAAAAACCTCTCGCTCTGGCCAACTTTTTCGATAGTCTGAACGCAGTCAGACTCAGAGCGGAGAGGTTTTTGTGAAACCTTTCGAAGTGAGGCTGTTTGAGTAGATCTTTCCTCCAGGGCAATGTCCTTGGAAAGTCTACTAGGAAAGACATGACCTCTGTGAACCATTCCCTTGCTGGCCACATCGGAGCGATCAGGGTTAGCCTTGTCCCTTCCGAGGCCGCAAACTTCCTCATGACTTCCCCCAGAATCTTGAATGGTGGGAAGGAAGGCATAAAGGTCCAGGCCCGTCCAATTCCAAAAGCAACGCGTCCACTGCGATTGCTTCTGGATCCAGGACCGGGGAGCAGTAAAGAGGAAGTCTCTTGTTCCTTGACGTTGCGAATAAGTCGACCAGTGGACGTCCCCACAGCGTCCACAGGTCTCGACAAACGTCCTCGTGCAAGGTCCATTCCGTCGGAAGGACTTGGTCCCGACGACTGAGGAGGTCTGCCCTGACGTTTTGCACACCTGCAATGAATCTCGTCAGGATCGTTACCTCTTTCCTTTTTGCCCACAGCAGAATCTCTCTCGCTAGGGAGTACAACGCTCTGGAGTGTGTACCTCCCTGGTTTTTTAAATAAGCGAGTGCTGTGGTATTGTCCGAGTTTATCTGAACAACCTTGTTCTCCAAACTCTTCTCGAAGAACTGCAGGGACAGAAACACTGCTGCCAGTTTCTTTTACATTTATATGCCAGGCTACCTGTTCCCCTCTCCAGGAGCCTGACACTTCCTTCCCCCCTAGTGTTGCTCCCCCCCATCCTGTGATGGAAGCGTCTGAGAACAACACTAGGTCGGGGCTCAAAAGACTTAGGGACACACCCTCTTGCAGCTTCTGAGGGTCCAACCACCATCTTAGGTGGTTCTTGATCGGAATCGATATCCTCCAATACTGCATCGAGATCGTCTTTTGCCTTCCCACTCTTCTGCCAAGAAGAATTGGAGAGGCCTGATGTGCAGTCTTCCCAAGGAAACAAACCTTTCCAGCGAGGAAATGGTCCCCAGCAGACTCATCCATTCCCTCGCCGAGCAAGTCTCTTTCCTTAGAAAGGCTGAGATTTTTTCTAAGCCTAGCCGCTGACGTTCCTGGGACGGAAACGCTCGAAAAAGCCACTGAATCCATCTGAATCCCCAGATACACGATGGACTGTGTTCGGGGTCAGATGCGACTTTTCGAGGTTGACATAAGTCCCAGGGACTTCGCTAAGGCTAAAGTGAACTGCAAGTCCTTCAGACACTCTCTCGACGACGCTCTGATCCAGCCAGTCGTCTAGATATAGGGAAACTCTTATCCCCGAAGAGTGTAGCCACCTCGCTACGTTCTTCATCACTACTGTGAACACCATCGGAGCCGTGGTCAGTCCGAAGCACATCGCTCTGAACTGCCAAACTTTGTTGTTCAAGACAAATCTTAGATATTTTCTTGACAGAGGGTGGATCGGGATGTGGAAGTACGGCGTCCTGCAAGTCCAAAGATACCATCCAGTCGCCCGGTCTCAACGCTCCCAGAACAGAATGAGGCGTCTCCATCGTGAATTTGTTCTTTTCCACGAAAAGATTGAGCCTGCTTACATCTAGAACTGGACGCCAACCTGACGACTGCTTTGGTACTAGGAAGATTCTGTTGTAGAAACCTGGAGACCCCAGGTCCGCGACTTGTTCCACCGCTCTTTTGTCGATCATCTGTTGAAGGGAGATCGAACAAGACTTTCTTCTTTTCTCCTTGGTAGGATGGAGAAAGGTCTCTGGGAGTCGTTAGAAAGAGGAGGAAGATCTAAAAAGGGGATCTTGTACCCCTGCTCCACGAATCTTGAGGGACCAAGAGTCCGTGTCTCTCTCTCTCCACGCTCCCGCAAAATACTTCAGTCTGGCTCCGACTGGTGTCTGAAGGACATGCTTTTCACTTGGAAGGTTTTTGGTTTAAAAGAAGCTCTTCCTCGTGAAAACCCTCTCCTCGAGGAGCTGCTCTGAGAGGGGGGAGCCCCACGAAAGGGCTTTACTTTCTTCGGCGGACGAACTGCAGCCGAAGAAGTTGAAGGTCGGCCGACCGTCTTGTAGACTGGGCCAAAAGATCCTGAGTAGCCTTCTCTTGTAAGCTGTTCGTCAGGTCCTTTACCAAAGTCTGGGGGAAGAGATGGTTCGAAAGAGGCGAAAACAACAAGTCCGCTTTCTGAGCTGGCGTCACTGACCGAGCTGTGAAGTTGCACAGCAAAGCTCTCTTTTTTAACAAAGCTGTCCCAAAGTGAGATACTAGCTCTTCCGAACCATCCCTGACGGCTTTGTCCATACATGCTAACACGCTGGACAGCTCCCCAGACTAAGAGATTCTGGGCTTCTTGCTTGTAAATCCAGAACTCCCAAACACCAATCAAGGAAGTTGAAGACTTCCAGCGTCCTAAGCAGACCTTTCAGATGATGGTCTGTCTCCGACGCGGTCCAAGTTACCTTGGCAGAGGGTAAAAGTGACCTCCTCTGTAAGTCTACAAGGCTGGAGAAATCTCCTTGAGCCGACGAAGGGATACGAACTCCCACTTCGTCCTTGGTCTTATACCAAATGCCTCCTTTCCCACTAAGTTTAGTAGGAGGCAAGGCGAAAGTTGTCTTGCCTTGGTCTCTCCTCCTTAACATCCAGTCTTGGAGCTTCTTGAAAGCACGTTTCGTCGATAGAGAAGTCTTCATCTCTACGAACTCCGGGATTTTCCCCGTTTTCGATGAAGAAAACTGTGAAGGAGGAGACTTGGGAGCTGCGGGCTGAAATTTGTCCTCAAAAGAAGAACGCAAAAGTCTGACTAGGACTTTGTAATCCGAGGTAGAAGGGGCTGTAGCAGGCTCATCTTCACCCGATTCAGCCGAACTACCCGTTCTCCTTCTTCTCTCAACGGAAGAGGAGAACGTCTGTCAGGCGAAGGCGTCCTATTGGCGGGTCTTAGCAAGATCAAAGGACCCCTATCCTTGCAAGATGCAGCCTTATCACGGCTGTCTTCTTTCTGACGCTTACTGCTCGCTAATGGCAGAGCGTCCTGAGGCGGACGAGCGTCTTCCGCGCCTTCCGCGGCAGTCTCACCTGCCCGAGAAGCGTCTTTACTTCTCTTCGCTGGCATACGTGCCTGAGCGCGTAACAAAGTGTCTGGGGGTAAGAATTCTTGTTCAGAATCCCCGAAAGCGTCTTGAAAGGAGGCCTGAACGTCCTGGCGAGCTTCCTGCCAAGCGTCCTGTCTAGCGTCCTGGAGAGCGTCCTGCCGAGCGTCCTGTGTAGCGTCCTGGCGAGCGTCCTGACGAACGTCCTGCCTAGCGTCCTGCCAAGCGTCCTGACGAACGTCCTGCCGAGCGTCCTGACGAAAGTCCTGACGAGCGTCCTGACAAGCATCTTGCCGAACGTCCTGCCGAGCGTCCTTGCACAAAGCGTCTTCAAAATCGTCCTGTCGTAACGTCCTTCTATAAGACGAACGAGATCGGCGAATCGCTGAAGGAGAAGCGATCGGCGAACGAGAAGCAGGAGGCGAAGGCAACGGAGACTGCTTAGTCCTCTTGACAGGCAGTCTAAGGTCCTTCCTCCGCTTAGGCTCGACTGCTGCTGGGCGAGTCCTCTGAGCCATAAGCGAGGATAGCTGGTCCTGAAGGGACAAAAGAATGTTCTTCGTTGGAGAAGAATGAGTCGAGGAAGCAGGACTGGTCCTGTGAGAAGACGAGGGGCGAGGGGACGCCTCCTTCCTTCTCAAAGGAACAGCTACCTGTTTCTCAGGTGTACGCGCCTGTGCGCGCAACCTAGCGTCCTCATCAGAGGAAATCCTACCTCTCTTTCGAGGCGGAAAGACATCATAAGCGTCTTCCGACGAAGCGGCGAAAGAGGACGTGAAGCGTCCTCCGCAAGAAACGTCCTCTTTAACGGACGAGAGTCTCTCCGAGCGCTCCACCCCTTGCGCGGGGAGGACGCTTCGGAGGACGAAAAGCACTCCTTCAAGACGCGTGCTCGTGCACGGTCCTTGGCAGCCTGGGTCTTTGCTACATGGTCTGCCGAAGGGACGCCAGATCGGTGGGAAGCCCCCGTAACCTCTTGCGGCTTTCGACATACCTCCTCCTGGGTCTTGGGAGTCTGATAGAGGTCTAGGCCTAGAGGCATTATGGGGCCGATCTGACGCCCCCTCCACAACACTGGGGGCACGATCACACACTTGCACCGAGCCAGTTTCCAAGGCTTTCACTTTGGTCTCCAGAGTGCGAAGGGACTCCAAAATCATAGAGAGAGCATCCGCTCCTCCCGACACAGAATCAGAGCCCGAAGGCAACACAGGTTTAGGGGTTGTAAACACTACAGGTGTTAGTGCAGGAGAAACGTTAGTCTTACCTTTGGAAGAACTTCTTGAGGAAGACCTCCTGATCCTATCGCGCTCCAATTTAAGGCGATAGGACTCATATGCTCTCCATTCATCATCAGTCAATCTCTCACATTCCTTGCACCGATGATCAATCAAACAATGAAGCCCCCTACAACTCATACATACTGTGTGGGGGTCTACCGATGCTTTCGGTAGCCTCACCTTACAATCAGCACTCACACACACTCTGAAACTCACACCACTTGATCCAGACATATCTTATAGAGAAAAGTCAATCCAAAATCAAAAAACCGGTCCACTATCGCGCATGCAATTCAACAATCCAATTCAATACCAACAAAATCAATCAGATACTTAGAAACGAGTCAAATTCCAAAAAATCCTGAGCAGAGGTCTGTAAACAGATGTTTACGACCGGCGACAGAAAAAATATGAATAGAAAATGGGAATGGTTCCTGATATCCCGCCTCCCAGCGGCGGGATGGGTACTACCACCTGGCCGCCCACTGCGTGTGCCGCGAGTTTTGAAAATTTCTGTCGGACGTCAGAAAATACAGCTATATATATATCTGTCAGGTAAGTGGCATGAACAAAATATCATTTCTGGGCTCAGCTTGTGTCGGCCTGTGAAATATGATATTGTTATGATACAATAAAGTTTCATACATACTTACCTGGCAGATATATACATAGCTATCGACTCCGTCGTCCCCGACAGAAATTCAAATTTCGCGGCACTCGCTACAGGTAGGTCAGGTGATCTACCGCCCTGCTCTGGGTAGCAGGACTAGGAACTATTCCCGTTTTCTAATCAGATTCTCTCTTCACCTGTCTCCTGCGGGGAAGCTGGGTGGGTCTTCAATCGTATATATCTGCCAGGTAAGTATGTATGAAACTTTATTGTATCATAACAATATCATTTCATACATTCAACTTACCTGTCAGATATATACATAGCTGATTGACACCCTTTGGTGGAGGGCAAGAGACAGCTAACTAACTGACTAGACAGGTAAACAACATATGTTGTAGGTATAAATAAACCTTAGTTCCTACCTTATTAGATGGAAGACTTCGTGGCTACTGCCCAGGAGTCTGCTTCATCTCAAGAGCCTTAGCGAGATAGTGATCTGTGGCCAAGAGTTCTTGCTGGTCTGTCGATGGGGTCTTATCCACTTACTCGGCAGAGCCTAACTGGCGTTTGTCAAGGGGGTGCTAATCCGCTTATATGACAACACGCCTTCTTTAAGGAGAAAAAAAACACACAACAGATCCCGATCACCCGATCCTAACCCAACCCGTGTTAGTTCTAAGATTGCCAAGAGTCATCCCCAAACTCTTAGCAAACAACCACAAACTCGAAACTCATACATACAAAATCAAAAAATAAAATTTTGTACCCCTCTAATAGTCAGCTGTCACTCGATTTCCTAATGAAGCGAAGTGAAGGCCGCCAGTGCGACATCTGACACTCCCATGCACAGGAAACACGAGAACACATCCGACAAGAGGGTTACGTACACATATTTTAAGGATCGGTGCTCTCTCCTTTACCCAGAACCGTCTGTGCTGACACAAACGGACCTAAAGAAAAACATTTCTCATACGTTACTCGCACATCTTTTAAATAATGAGATGCAATACTGAGTTGCATCTCCAATAGGTTGCGTCCAAAATATTTTTTAAGTGACATATTTCTCTGGAACGCAATTGATGTCGCGATTGCCCTTACCTCATGAGCTCTTACTCTTAATAGATTAAAAGAGTCATCTGGGCAGTTCTTATGAGCCTCGGTAATTACACTTCTAACAAAGAAGGCTAAAGCAATTTTAGACATAGGTCTCTTGGGGTCTTTCACCGAGCACCATAGACCATGTTGTGAGCCTCCCAACCGCTTCTTTCTGTCCAGATAGAATTTCAGTGCTCTAAACTGGACAAAGTGATCTTTATTTCTCTGCCTACTAGGCTAGTAAGTCCTTTTACCTCGAAACTCCTAGGCCAGGGATTCGAAGGGTTCTCGTTTTTGGCAAGAAAAAGAGTCTGGAATGAACAAATCGCAGAATCTTCTTTGAAACCAACTCGTGACTCAAGGGCGTGCAACTCGCTGACCCTTTTAGCCGTAGCCAGAGATAGAAGAAATATACACTTTCTAGTGATATCCCGGAATGAAGCCGTATGAGGTGGTTCGAACTTTTCCGAGGATAGAAATTTCAGAACCACATCTAAGTTCCAGCTCGGAATCCTAGGCTCTACTGACTTGGACGTTTCAAAGGAGCGGATGAGATCGTGCAAATCTTTATTATTCGTCAAGTCTAGGCCCCTGTTTCTAAAGACTGACGAAAGCATACTTCTGTATCCTTTAATAGTTGGTACAGAGAGATGTGACTTTTCCCTCAGGAAAAGAGGGAAATATGTTATTGTTATAATACAATTAAGTTTGTTCATACTTACCTGGCAGATATATATATAGCTGTATTTTCTGAAGTCCGACAGAATTTAAAAATTCGCGGCACACGCAGTGGGCGGCCAGGTGGTAGTACCCATTCCCGCCGTGGGAGGCGGATATCAGGAACTATTCCCCTTTTCTATTCATATTTTATCAGTGCCACTGTCTCCTGAGGGGAGGTGGGTGGGCACTTTAATTATATATATCTGCCAGGTAAGTATGAACAAACTTAATTGTATTATAACAATAACATTTTGTTCATGAAACTTACCTGACAGATATATATATAGCTGAATCCCACCTTCGGATGGTGGGAAGAGATAGAATAGGATTTTTTGGGAAACTAAATTAAGTAGATGATATACATCTTGGTTCCTCACCTGTTAGCATAGCCGACTTCGTGATTACTGGTCACCAAAGTCTGCTTCTGCGTTACTAGATTGTTGCCAGCGAGGGTAGAGACCTGTAATGCTGGTGCGCTCTAGATGATCTGTTCAACTGGGCGTGACCACAATGTGACTAGACCATATGAACCCTACTTACCCTAGAGGCCACGAAGCTAAACCACCACCTGACCTAACCTATCAAAGTTAGTTCCATAACTTCTAGGCTAAAGAAAAGGAACGCGCCTCAAGCGACCAACCCTTCAAAGTTAAAAGCACACCTATCCCTTTTCTATAGGATAGGATTCGTGTTGCTTCCTGCCCCCAATAATATATCTACGGAATGTATGGTCCTAGCGACTTACAGATCTCAAATGTCGTCTTTCACATCCCGTCGGGATGTGCAAGCAACACAGGAGTTGAGCGAACACAGAGTTGCTTCGCTAAAGCGTGGCACTCAGGATGTTACTGAGTGTCATGTTCTGTTGAAATGCTTCCGAGGCCGCGCCCTCACCTTCTTGAGCATTCATATTAAGAAAAAATCTCAAATCTTTATGCCAACATAATGAATGAGACCTCTTAAAAGAACCTCCTTGGCTATAATTCTTGGTAATTAAAGCCAGGGTGTTCTTGGACATGAACCAGTCTGGTCTTTTTACGGAGCACCGCAGATTGTCCGTTGACCTTGACTTTCTATAGTTTTATCAAGATAAAACTTGAGAGACCCTACAGGGCACAGGACTCTAATGCCCTTGCCCAATAATTTGTACCATACCCTTGGTCTCCAAGCCTTCGGGTCAAGGGTTAGACAGGTTTTCGTTCTTATCAAGAACGGAAGGCTTAGAGGACATACCGCATTATGTCCTTTAAAGCCAAAACCTCTGAATATGGCTAAAAACCTCACTAACCCTCTTTGGCCGTGGCTAGAGCGGTTAGAATATTAGCCTTCTGTCACGTGTATTTAAGTTCAGCAGAAAGGATAGGTTCGAAATGCTTTTGGCATCAGAAACTCAGACTACAGTAACGTTCCCTAACGTTTCCATGCCGGAAACCTTTGATCCATAGAATTTCAAGATCTCCACAGACCATCATAGATCGTTGAAAGCTTTGTTGTTTGACAGAACCGAATCTCTGAGCCTAGAGGCCGTAACACAAACATATTTGCATTCCTACAATAGTTAGGACTTCTAGCTTATCTCATACTTCAGACGGAAAGATAGAACCATAAGGAAATTCACAGAGGTCGAGTTGGAGGAAGTATCATTTCCCTTCACTTACTCCAGAAACGGCCTCCTCCGATTGAACACTGAAAATAGGCAGCACTGCTTTGCCTTGGCCAAGAGACTGCCATCTCTTGAAGATCTTATCGCTATGTACCGTTGAAGACGAAGGTGAGATATGAATGCAACCTACGTCTTCACAGACGAATCGAGAGAAGGATTCTCAAGATTCTGAACCTGTGCTTACAAATGGACTGAAACCGCTAACCGCTATTTCATTGCTGTCCGGTGAGAAGTCGTAGTTGCAATGAAAGCGGGGGCGTTCTTCAGTAATGAAAACACAGGGGAAAGCCGCCTGAAGGGACTGCTTCTCATGGGCTGAACATTTGGAAGTAGAGCTGTCAGGTCGGAGAGTAGGCGATGTCTTTATGACATATCTGTTGTTAATTCGGGATGAACAATGAACAATTGTACACCTACGATGAGATATTTTAAAGACAAACTCAGATGTCTGCAAAATCATTCGCATTATCAGTGCGATGCAGCGGGAGACTTGTACAGACTTCTGTTACGTGCGGTAAACAGTAACTGAATAAGTCTAAGATATATCTTTGTTGAAAATTCTCGCAATATCGAAGGCGATGGAATCTATCGTCACAGCAGCAGATGGTCCTTCATAATTGCGAGAATCCCCTTTAATCAGAGACCTAAGTCCAAGATTGTTGGGCAGAGATACGGTTCGGTAGTCAATCAAAGCAGGGGAGAGAGAGAGACATAAACAACCGTGCATCTCGGAGGCCAGCTGATACTGAGGTCGGCTATCAGGCACAGGCAGTTCAATACGCAGTAGCAGAGCCTGAGCTCCCGCTGACTCGTCATCCTGAGTTGCCAGGTAATCCATATTCCACAAAGGAATGCGTTTCGGCTAGAACCATCGAGCATAAAAGATATGCTCGAGCAATTATATTTAGGCGAAAGCGAATTTCGGTAAATATAAAAGTTGAAATGGTGTTGTCGTGACAAAACCATAAGTATATAAAATTGAAACAAACTCCTGGAGGTTGCAGGCAACCCCGAGTTGCAGTTCAATTAGAATACTTCTCGTCTAAGTCGCAATCCGTAGAAAAACTAGGATATGCTCCTACCCCTCGGACAATTCAACTGCTAGTATAATCATGTCGCGAGGTTAATATACGTAGTATATTTATAGGATTCTGAACAACGATCTCCATCCTAATTCTTTCCTTCAAGAAAACAAAATAAGGATTGGAGATCGACCACCTTCGATCTCTATCAAAGAGAGTGAAGGAGAAGTCTTCCTCGAAGGAAAGCTTCAATGGTGAACAGAATACTAACTGCCTGAGTTGCCAGCTACTCCTTTACGAAGGAATAGGTATGATATTATCGAGCAAAGGAAACTCTCAAGCAGGCGTATTTAAACGAAACAGAATTCGCTAAATAACAGAAGCTGAGTTGGTGTTGTTAACAATACCTGAAGAGTTGTTCTTACTCCGAAAACTCTTGGAAGGTTGAAGGGAGTGTCAAATAAATACATTAGAACAACAGTTCTTTCGGCTTCTATCCGCGGAGGTAAATACGATATGCGTAAATGACTTGACCCATGCGTTAGCAAAAGACGCAAAGATAAACTACATAAGTATTGTAGTAATTTGAACATCAAATTCTCTACTACATCTTTCCTCGACGAGGAAGAGAGAAAGAAAGGGAAACCGACTGTCCACGTTCTAATGAATGAGACTTTTTAAAAGAACTCCTTGACTCTTTGCCAAGACTCTTTGCCAAGAAAAGGGAGTAAATACGAATAGAGATCATCAAGAGAACCGAGGATCGAAAAGGACTGTTCAATGTTCTTATGATATTGGACATAAGACTTCCTGGATCTAGTCTACAAGTCTTTTCTTACTCCCCGGATGAGCCTCTGAAAATGAATGAGAGCTCTTCCGAAATTTGTTAATGAGTTTATCCGCTTAAACGATAAAAACGTTAAAATCTATGACAATGAGAACTACCCCATTTATGAGGGGTCCCCCACTTAAACTGACAATGGGAAAACGTCTGACTGACAAAAACTATTAGCACTTTGCTAGAGGGGAAAAATAGGGGGGGAAAAACCCTTTAACATGACCGAAAGTCACCCAGGAATCCGAGTATATAATCTCCCGATTCTCAAAGAAATCGATGAAGAGGAAAAGAGGGATCGAAGAAAAAATCGGGTATGTCTCTCCGCTAACTCCGAATCCTTTTTTAAAAAATTTCTGTAAAGAAATGTCCTCAACAGCAAATAAGACGCCTTCAACAAGTCTTTTCTCTCGCAAAGCGTCCTGCCGAGCTTCCACTGAAGCGTCCTGGCGAATGTCCACAAAAGCGTCCTGCTGAGCGTCCTCAAAAGCGCCCTGGAAAGCGTCCTGCTGAGCGTCCTCAAAAGCGTCCTGCCGAGCGTCCTCAAAAGCGTCCTGCTGAGCGTCCTCAAAAAACGTCCTGCTTAGCTACGAGCGTGTCTGAGCAGAGAACACCAAGTCTTCTGAACGACGTTCCAGAGAGGAACTCGTTGAGCGCCTTGATGCATGCAAGGCCCGCCAAGAGGCGTCCTGGCGAGCGACCTTGCCAACATCTCAATGTTATGACGAACCGCGTTTTGCGTATGACGTTGAATATTTTTAAGGGACGTCCTCATGCGAGTCTCCATGGAGAGCCGCACGCTGCTCCTGAAGAGTGTGAACACTAAAGGAAGACGTATGGCTTTCGTCTTCCGCAAGGTGCTTGCCGAGCGTCCTGGAGAATGTCTCTACTTATAGGACGTCGAGCACCTCCAAAAGCTTCCTCACATCTAAATTGCCCTTCTTATGCAGACCAGAGACATAAGTTGTTTGACTGTGAAACAAAGCAGCTTGCCGGCCGTCAAACTTATCAGCTTGCTTTTTCGAAGTAAAGCGAACGTTACATAACGTATACGGAGCGCCAATGAGGAGGAGACGAATTACTGAGTTGCTCCTCCAAAAGGTGGAATCAAGAATGTCCTTGATTACCAAATTCTTTTGGAATGCTAGCGAGGTTGAAAACAGCTCTAACTTCATGAGCGTTCACTCGCAGGAGGCTCAAATCACTCTTCTGGCAAGATGAATGAGCCTCCTTAATAATGTATAAATGATGTATACATGAGCGTTCACTCACAGGAGGCTCAAATCACTCTTCTGGCAAGATGAATGAGCCTCCTAATAATGTATAAATGATGCATACATGAGCGTTCACTCGCAGGAGGCTCAAATCACTCTTCTGGAAAGATGAATGAGCCTCCTTAAATGTCCCTTAGGAAAAGAGCCAGTGCATTCTTCTAAAAGGGAAAATGTGGGTCTCTTTACTCTTTCACCTCTCGTGACGAGAGAGAGGACGTGAAGCGTCCTCTTCTCTAAAGCTTCTTTAGGGGGCGCGAAGTCCTCCGAGAACTCCAACCCTGTGTGGGGAGGGACGCCTCGGAGGACGAGAAGCAATCCTTCAAGATTCGTGCACGTGCTCGATCTTCGGCAGCCTGGAAAGCGACAACAGGACCTGCCGAAAGGAAGCCAGATCAGCATGAAAAACCCGTAACCCTCCTTCGGCTTTTGACATGCCCTCTCCCTGGTTTCCTGGGAGTCCGACAGAGGTCTAGGCCTAGAGGCGTTATGGGGCCGATCTGACGTTCCCTCCTAACGAGAGAGAGGATGTGAAGCGTCCTCTTCTCTAAAGCTTCTTAGAGGGCGCGAGTCCTTCCGAGGGCTCCAACCCTTGCGCGGGGAGGACGCCTCGGAGGACGAGAAGCAATCCTTCAAAGATTCGTGCACGTGCACGATCTTTAGCAGCCTGGGAAGCGTCAACAGGTTCTGCCGAAAGGACGCCAGATCGGTGGGGAGCCCCCGTAACCCTCTTGCGGCTTTCGACATGCCCTCTCCCTGAGTCCTGGGAGTCCGACAGAGGTCCAGGCCTAGAGGCATTATGGGGCCGATCTGACGCCCCCTCCACAACACAAGGGGCACTACACTTTCACAACACTGATTGGAGAGCGAGCACTTTAGTCTAAGATTACTTGATGTAATCCTCTAGCAGACACTTCTTCTAGGCCCGTAAGCCATACCACAGGGTTAGGCAAAATAAAAACTTATGCAAAGAAAACATGTAAACGTCATATCTACTAAGTGAGTGTCTACCGAAAGTTCCGGTAGCCTCACCTTACCATGCAGACAACAAAGTCTGAAACTAGGCTAACTAGCTTCAGACATCAATGCAATGAAAAAATTTGACGATAGCGTATGCCTAGCCACAAATCCAAGATAATCGAAAGAATAATTAGGAATACTTAAGCGGCTAATGAAGTTTTCAAAATCCTAGGCGGAGGTCTGTAAACAGTTGTTTACCGACCGCGACAGAAAAAATATGAATAGAAAATGGGAATAGTTTTCCTGATATCCGCCTCCCACGGCGGGAATGGGTACTACCACCTGGCCGCCCACTGCGTGTGCCGCGAATTTTTAAATTCTGTCGGACTTCAGAAAATACAGCTATATATATATCTGTCAGGTAAGTTTCATGAACAAACCGCAATTTCGGTTACAGAGGTATTGGAAGAGGACAGCTTCTTCGACCTGCACCAGTTTCTGAAAACTTCCCACTTCGATTGGTACACTCGCCTAGTAGATGATCTGCGGGCTCTAGCAATTGCGCTTGCCGCCTTGCGAGAAAACCCCTCTCGCTCTGACCAATCTTTCGATAGTCGAAAGGCAGTCAGAGCAAGAGCGGGTAGATTTGATGGTACCTCTCGAAGTGGGGTTGTTTGATCAGATCTATCCTGTTTGGAAGAGATCTGGGGAAGTCCACTGTCCACTCCATCACCTCTGTGAACCAAATTCGGGATGGCCAATATGGGGCTATCAGTGTCATTCTGGTTCCCTTCGAGGCCACAAACTTCTGACTACTTCCCCCAGAATCTTGAATGGGGGAAAAGCGTACACGTCTAGCCCTGACCAGTCCAGGAGAAAGGCGTCTATTGCATAAGCCCTGGGATCCTCTACCAGGGGCGCAAAATGTGTCTATCCTTTTGGAGAGAAACGTGGCGAATAGATCTATCTGCGGTTTCCCCCAAAGATACCAAAGGGTCTGACAGACTTCCGAGTGGAGGGTCCATTCTGTAGGAAGGACCTGGAACCTCCTGCTCAGTCTGTCCACTCTCACGTTCCTCTCTCCTTGAACAAATCTCGTTAGAAGAACCACGTTCCTTTGATTTGCCCAAATCAGCAGATCTCTTGCCAGTTCGTATAGGGCGAAAGAGTGAGTTCCTCCTTGTTCTTGACATAAGCCAGAGCGGTCGTATTGTCGGAGTTATCTGAATCACTTTGTCTCTGACTATCTGCTCGAAGCTCCTTAACGCGAGGTGAATCGCAAAGAGCTCCTTGCAATTTACGTGCCATGACACCTGCTCTTCCGACCAGGTGCCTGACACTTCTTCGGACCCTAGAGTCGCACCCCAACCTGTCTCCGACGCGTTCTGAGAACAATGTCAGGTTTGGGTTCCGAACTTCTAAGGATACTCCTCTGTTTTCTTCCAAGGGGGTCAACCACCACCTTAATTGTTCCTTTACTTTTAATGAGATTGGAAACGTGTCCGAGAGCTGTCCTGTCTTCCAACTCCAACTGCTTCTCAGGAAGTACTGAAGCGGACGGAGATGCAGTCTTCCTAGAGGAAAGAACTGTTCGAGCGAGGAAAGGGTCCCCAGAAGGCTCACCATTCCCTCACTGAAGTACGCTCTTTCTCTAAGAAGTTCAATACTGTGGCACAGCCTTTCCTTACTCTCTGTTGAGAAGGAAATACTCGAAAACCCCGAGAATCCATCTGAATCCCCAGATAAACTACATTCTGGCTGGGGACCATCTGGGATTTCTCGAGGTTCACGATTAATCCTAATGTCTTTGTCAATTCCAGGATTGTTGACAGGTCCTCCAGACACTGCTTTTGAGACCTGGCCCTGATGAGCCAGTCGTCCAGGTATAGGGAGATGTTTATCCCTTTCACTGAATGTGTTTTGACACATTTTTCATCAAGTCTGTGAAGACTTGGGGAGCCGTAGACAGGCCGAAACACAGGCCCTGAACTGATAGATCCTTCCCTCGAACATGAAACGAAGGTACTTCCTCGATGAATGGTGAATCGGGACGTGGAAATATGCGTCTTGAAGATCTAGAGACACCATCCAATCTCCTTGATGGAGAGCTGCAAGTACTGAAGCAGACGTTTCCATGCTGAACTTCTGTTGTTGTACGAATTTGTTCAGCGAACTTACATGCAGTACCGGTCTCCATCCCCCCGAGGCTTTCGCTACGAGAAACAAGCGATTGTAAAACCCCGGGGAGCTTTGATCCAGTACCAGCTCTATTGCTCTTTTGTCCCACATCTGCTCCACCATTTGACGAAGAGTATCCATCTGTCCTGTAATGGGATATAATAACCCTTCTTGATTACTGACATTGACCAAGGATCGGATCCTATGTCTTCCCATGCTCCCGCAAAGAATTGTAACCTGGCTCCTACAGGTGTCTGGAGGAAAGATTTCTCATTTTCCCTTCTTAAAGGGACGGAAGGCAGATCTTCCCCTTTTTTCAGTTGATTTCCTTCTGACGATGGATCTAGCCTGAGAGCCTCCTCGAAAGGGCTGCTGTTGTTGCGCTGGCTTTAGAGGCTTTCTTTTCCTCACTAGCCACAGGTCTATTCTTCCTTGAGGATTGCCTTAAAAGATCCTGAGTGGCTTTCTCAGTTAGCGAATGGGCAATGTCTCTCACCAACTGCGAAGGAAATAAATGCTCAGAGAGAGGCGCATACAGCAAAGCGGATCTCTGCGAAGGCGAGACGGCCTTAGTGAGAAAGGCACTATGAACCGCTCTCTTCTTTAGTATTCCCGCACCGAAGAGGGAGCACACTTCCGCCGATCCATCTTGAACCGCCTTATCGATGCATGTAAGGATGCTATGCAAGGTTTCAGGGTTTAGTTGTTCTTTTCATGGGACTTCTTAGCAATGCCCCAGAAGGGACCAATCTAGGAAGTTAAATACTTCTAAGGTATGAAAAAGTCCCTTGAGGAGATGGTCCATTTCGAAAGACCCATGTTGCTTTCGCTGAATTTAAGGCATGTCTCCTCGACGAGTCTACGAGACTGGAGAAGTCCGATTCAGCTGAAACGGGCAGAGACAATCCCATGTTTTCTCCCGTTTCGTACCATATGCCTCTCCTGTCCCTTAGTTTAGCGGAGGCATGCAAAAGATCGTCCTTCCTAACTCCTTCTTAGTCTTGATCCAGGAGTCAGAGATTGTAAGGCCCTTTTCATGGATATGGCCGGTTTCATTTTCAGGAAAGACGAAGACTTATGTGCCTTCGTACTTGAAAATAGAGAGCGAGGAGAAGGAGGAGGCGGCTGGAGTCAATGCATCTCCATATTCTTCTAAGAGAAGAGCAGAAAGAACTTTGTAATTCGAAAGCCCTTCTCTGTTAGTAACTTCGTCCTCCGAGACGTCATCTAAATTAATAGGATCGGAAGGAGAAGGCTCCCTCCCCTCCTCTGTCTCCTCTCTTGATTTCTTCCTTTCCGAAGAAGAAGCACTTCTATAAGGAGATGGGCTAGGAGTAACTCTCTCCTTACGTTTATCATTAGGCGAGTCACGTATCATGCTCTACGCCTGTTAGACTCCTGTCGGATGTCAAGCTCTTCACGAGGAGAATGCGCCTGGCGTTTTTTAGCAGGAGTATCTCGCTGAGAATACTCCTGAGGCCTGGTAGGAGTATCCTGTTTGGATACTCCTGGCGCCTGACAGTCGTTACACTCTTCGAATACTCCTGCCGTCTGGAAGGCGCATCTCGCTCCAAATACTCCTGGCGCCTGTTAGGAGGATTAAGCTCAGAATACTCCTGGCGCTTGGTAGGCGCATCGCGCTTAGAATACTCCTGGCGCCTGTTAGGAGTAAAAAGTCCAGAATACTCCTGGAGCCTGGGAGAAGTATCGAGGCCAGAGTAATCAAGGTGCTTGGCAGGAGTATCTCTTCCGAATACTCCTGACCTACGGAAGGCGCATCTAGTTCCGAATACTCCTGAGGCTTGGTAGGAGTATCGCTCATGGAATACGCCTTTCGAATAGCAAGTATATTGCGCTTAGCGGGCGCTATACTCCTATCAGGAGTTCTCTCTTCTCCAGTTGGCTCTTGTTGCTTGGATGAAGATCTGGGCCTAGAACGATCTACAGTAAAGTCAGCTCTTTGTGCCTACTTGGCGCCTGGCTCCTAGTTGGCGCCTGACGCTTGGTAGGAGTTACTTCCTTTCCCCATCTCGCTGCCTAACGCACCCGCTCCCCCCAGAGATGGCCGCTTGTGCGACAACTCCCCTGGAGGGTTCGTCGCGCCCGACAGGAGATCGGTATTTGGATCTCTTAATCGGAAGCCTGTCATCCTTTTTACGAGTAGGCTCTTTAGAAAGTACTCCTACCAAAGACGCTATTTGCTCCTGTACATTCATCAAAATTCTCCTGGTCGAAGGCTCATTCGAATCAGGAGAAGGAGATCTGGAAGGCGCTCGAGAGTCTTTTCCCTTCCAAGGATCTAAATCCTTTCTAGCTTTCTTGATTACCGAAGGCGCCTCCTCTTCAGAGAAGAGCTCGGGGCTAGAATTAAGCTCAGGTTCTTTCCAGTTCATTTTTAGCGGACGTGAAAGCTTCGATTCCTTCCATCCTCTTCTCGGAGAAGGCGAACTAGAAGATGAAAAGCACTCACGAAGGACGCTTTTCTATAGCTGTCCCTGGCAGTCTGAAATGTATACGATTCTGCCGAAGGGACGCCTGATCGTTGGGGATTCCCACGACCCCCGTAAGGCTTTCGACTTTCCTTCTCCTCTGGGCCAGGGAGCTTGGAAAGAGGTCTAGGCCTGGGAGCGTCGCAGGGACGACCAGACGCCCCTCCACTACACTGGGGACACTAACATCACTCGAGAAACCACATTCAACTTCTCTTCTTACCTTCCAATGCTTCCATTTTCTCTTGCATTTTTTGAAGGGAAGCTCTGAGTTCCGCATTTCTGAGGCGGAATCAGAGGGATAAACTTGTGAACGGGCTGAAATAGAATGGGCATAATTAAGAGAAGAAGAAGAAGCTACAGAACTACTAGACATTTTCCGGCTTTTGTAAGCCGCCTTCCTCTCTCTATCTTTCTCTAACTTCTTCAGTAAGAAGTCAGATTCTTCCATTCTTGCGCACTCAATCTCTCACACTCATTACACGTATTCTCAATTGAGCATTCAACCTTTCTACAACCACTGCATGTAGTGTGAGGATCTACCGAAGCTTTCGGAATCCTCACCTTACAGCCTTCATTCACACACACTCTGAAGCTAACACTAGAATCAGACATATTCACGAAAATCCAAAGCGAAGTCCAAAAACCAGTCCACGATAGCGAATGCCAAACAACGATCCAAGTACGTCACCAAAAATCAGTCGAAAGATGATCAAAAGCGTTGTGAAAAAAGAATTCCAGTCAGGAGGAAGTAACAACAATGTTGATACTACCGGCGACAGAGAAGAATCTGATTAGAAAACGGGAATAGTTCCTAGTCCTGCTACCCAGAGCAGGGCGGTAGATCACCTGACCTACCTGTAGCGAGTGCCGCGAAATTTGAATTTCTGTCGGGGACGACGGAGTCGATAGGTATGTATATATCTGACAGGTAAGTTGAATGTATGAAAATCCTTAAGTTCATTATTTCTAGGTAAATAATCCTAAAATTACCAGAGAAAAAATAAAATTAAGAAAAATGTCAGTCAAACTGACTCGCTCACTCTATAAAAGAAGTGTCGGTATGGTAACAGGGGCGAGTGAGACCACTACCACGAGCCATTTACCATTTAGACCTTCCATCACAAAATCCCCCACCTGAGAGAGCTGATACCAAAGGGTGATGCGTCCGCTACTACTACTGCTACTGACGCCAAGCGGAGAGCAGCGCCTCTAGTGGCCATCCTTTATCATTAGCTCAACAACGCCAGTTGTGATTTTTGTCTCTCGTGTTGTTGTCGCTTTTGTGGACTTATTTTCTACGATGGAACGCGCTGCTATCGCTACGGCTAAGTTAAGTGCCCGAAAGGTTAAGTTTTCATATTTTGGTCTTCCAGGGACCAGTATTTTCCGTTTTTTAGGTCATATACGGTCACCTGGTTGACTCGTGGCGGCCATGAGCCGCCTCGTGTTGTTAAGATTTCCCAGTCTCCCATACTGGGACATCTTATCCTTATGGGCTCTTATTTTGCGTTCATCTTCTTATTATTAGTATTTTAGAATTAGGGTACACAGCCCATACCTTATTACCTATTATCTCTTAGTTTGGTATTTAGGGCTATACTGTTATTCTCCTCGCGAGCATCCCAGCTCTTGCTCTTCATCGGCTACGGCTGGCTCCGAGTAGTCAACTGTTCTTCGGATCAGTTCGCCTCCTCCTGGGCTCCTTTCTCTCCTACTCGTGTGTCCCTTCTATTCTTTTACGATGTATTTATTTATTTATTTATTTAGTGTTTCATATCAGTGTTATTTTAGTGTGTTAGGCTAGCTCTGGCGCCTTGTACCTTGCGTTGGTACAGTTGGGATCACGTGGTCCTCCCTTGTGGTTGTGTTGCTACCGCGTCTTGGTCCACCACCAATCGCGTGTCCCATTAGGCGCCTTACCCTCTCCCTTCCCTCCCTCCCACGTGGTAGGGAGGGGTCTGGCCGGGCCTCCTCGGTTGTCATGACAACCACTGTAGCCTTCCTCCCTCTCCCTCTGAGGGGGCCGGAGGAGTCCCATACCAGCTGGGTGCCTGGGTGACCACTTATTGACAATTCCCGGTACCCGATGGGTAGGAGGTTGGGGGGTTGGACACCCCTCCCTCTCCCGCCCGCCGCCGGCGGCCACCAGGTGTTCCCGTCTGCTCTCCCCCTCCCATACCCCGCTCCTACCATGACGGACGGAGCCCCTGCTCACTAGCCGGGGGGGGCCCCTTCGGTTATCTGTTGTTACTGCTCCACCAGCGGGCAGGGTAGGAATTTACCAGTGGTCTATATAGCTTGCCTAGTATATCTTCTTTCCGCTACCGGAGGAGAGCTTGCTCACTTACCCGGGCCCTCCTCTAGTAGTCGGAAGGAAGGCATGTCTTACTCTATAAGTATACATGCCCTTTACTGATGTTATTATCTATACATATATATATATATATATATATATATATATATATATATATATATATATATATTATATATATATATATATATATCATCTTCACGGTGTTATTTTTCTGTCTACCTCCGTTGTTCTCCGTCGTGGTTTCTCCTCTTTTGGGCTCCTCACCACTCCTGGTTGCGTCTCCTTCCCCGTTCCCGGCGCACGCCGCAGACTCCAACCAGACCGCCCTACTAACCACACGTATTGCGGCAGAGGATTAGTTTTACTCTAACTTACATACTCCGGCATGCAACGGAGTCTATGTTAGGCTGTAAGTGTGTAATCCCGATACTCATGTATCCTTCCACTTACAGGCTACCAACTGCCAGGAACCAGGCTGCAATGCAGTCCTCCACGACCCCTGTGGCCACGAGGAGTGCAGGACCCATGCCCCGTGCGCCACTACCCACGGCGAGCTGATTGTCTGGCACCATGAGGCATGCACTATTTGCTATGACCTCGTGAGTCAGCTTTTGGATGGGGTGAGTAGTTTTCTGGGACAATTTCTTGTAATCAATTGTTTATCTTTAGTTTAAGGCTTACTTTAAGCTGTAACTCCGCCATCAGAGGCTTCATCGCCTTCTCTTTCAGGCTGCCGCCGTGAAGGAAGTCGCCTTGGCATCCTTGAAAGCTTGGGTAGGCGGCTTTGGTAAGAACGCCGCCAAGGGACAGCCTTATATTCTAGATAGGAAGTTGGCTATCCAGATCTTCCCAGGAGGGAAGGCGACGGGGTATGTAGACCCCGCCTCAGCAGCCCCACTCATAACCTCGATTCAGCGGGAAGTGCAACAGGCGTTTGGGTCCATCTCAACGCAAGAAACGGTACCGGACGTCGCTAACCTGGACATAAATATTGAGCCAATGGCGGTAGTGTCGAGGACTTGTTGGTCGAGGTAGGTGCTTCGGGCGCTCAAGGGCTACCTTTGGGCGCACCTGGATCTTCTTCATCTTTCCAAGGCTTCACAGGATCTGAGATCCCTTCGCCTACACCCGCTCTTTCTGTGCCCCCGAAAGTGAAGGGACACAGAGAGCAGAAGACCCTTCAGAAGACGACTTCCAAAAATTCGTCGTCTTCTTCGGCACGGAAGTCTTCGACATCCTACGCCGATGCGGTGAAGGCCAAGTCTAGCTCTTCCCACTCTAAGGGGTCAAGAAGCAAGGCTTCTAAGGAGAAGGCCTGAGCTCCGGCCGAGCCAGTTCCTTCTCCGGCATCCACTGGATCCGCTCCGGTGACTCCTGTTGGGGTGGCAGCACCTAGTGCTTTTGATCCCACCACCTTCTCAGCAGGAGTATTGCAGCAAGTGGGAGAGATGGTCGGCTCTCTCGGTACGAGATTTGAGCAAATGTTTGCTCAACTCTCTAGTACTATTAATCAGTTCGGTCAGTCGATCCAGGACCTCTCTAACCGTGTTAGAGAACATGACGACCGTTTCGCTGGCCTGAATCAGGCTCCACAAGCGAACTTTCCAGTAGGAGGTACTGGTTTAGTCCAGCTACCACCTTACGAATCCCTGCCGGCTTTCTCTATGAATATTCCTTGGAGGGTGGCAGCTTATGCTCCCTTCAAGGATGGTATGATTTCTATTCCGGAGTGTGGAACGAGAAGGATTGAGGACTTCGAGTACTACCCCCCCGGATTGACTCAGCCTTTCATAGGGTATGCCAGGCTGACTCAAACAGCTCTCAATAGAGAAGACAAGATCTCTAGGAGACTGTTTTGTACAGCAGGGATCAGTAGCCCAGAGGAGTGGGTTCATGCCTGGAGGATTGGGATTGCACAAATACCAAACTCCAGGCCTTCAAGAGCCCTTTCACTATCTTGCCACAGAGGAGGAGGCTTCTCTCCCATTTGCGACAAAGATGGTGGAGACGACTCTTCAAGCCGTACTGAAGGACGAACCCGTTCCGCAGCTAAGGAGGCAGAACCAACATCGCCGCTCTTCCCTGCGTTCGGACGAACTGTGGAGAATTTACCAGCTACTTTCACAGTGGGAAGCTGAAACCGGACTGTGCTATGGACCAGTTTGGTGAGAAGCTCCCTAGACTGCCTGATAGCCTTATTCAGGCATTTGAAATTTGATGCCCGAACTAGATTTGGGAGGTCACTTAACTCCCTGATCATCACGGAGATGGCTGCCCTCTCGTACGCCACTGAACCACTGTTCAAGATCCTAGCGAAGTCTCAGCTTCAGTCGGTGCAATCTGATGCTTTCGATTTTTTTTTTTTACACTGCCAGACGGAATTGTTCGAAAGCATGTGTTGCAAGAAGCCACTATTAGGCATGAACCTAATAGGCTTCTTGCTTCCAGCATGTGGGGTGCGGACCTCTTCCCAGAAGCTTCTGTGAATGAGGTACATCACGAGGCTGCAAGGCTTAACCAGAGCCTTAGAGCCTTATCCAGCAAGGTGATGACCGTAGCCCTCTACCCACAGGTAGAGGGGGAGAAAAAGATAGGAAGAGAAGCCAGTCACTCTCTCATTCATTATCTATTCTACAGTCACACCAGGACTCGATGCTGTTCAGCCTGCTAGGGTCTGGGTTAGCTACACAACGTGTTGAGCAGCCACCACGGGTCCCAAGGAAAACGATCCAAGGACCTGTGGGCAATATCCAAAAGGTAGAAGGAGGTGCCAGTGGTCTGGTTGTACCAGACCCCTGCCTTCAGTACCTGCGCCACGGAGAAGTTCTTGTGTAACTCGGAGGGAGTGTACTTCTAGGTCATCTTGGTGCTGACGAAGAGTCTTCAACACTCAGCCTGGGATGTCGAGTTTCTTCAGAAAGCGCGGTCGCGCTTTCACAGGACAAAGCAGCATCTCCTCGCGCATCGAAGGCGGTATGAAGTCAATAGGGAGGGGATTGTGAAGGACTCTAACCGATCGTCCAGGAACCGAAGGGTTCTGAGTCTTCGCTACGAAGTTCGGTACGAAATCGAGCGTCACGAATCCCCATCCCCTGGATGCTTGACTTCGCAGGAAAAGTCATGCAATTACCTCAGAGGAAAAGAAGGGAGCGGTCGTATGACCTATCCCTCTTCTCGACTTCGGTGATGTCCTGTACCCATACTGGTCTACCCGTCTGCAGCGAAGTGTCTCACATTCTCCTATCCCCATGCAGTGAAGTTCTTCTCGGTAGTGGATAGGACACCGACACTCAATGGTGGGTGTCGATGGTATGGGTACTGTGACAAGCCGTTAGGACGAAGAAAAGACTGTTATGGAACAACCGAACTAAGTCCACAGCGAAGTTCGTAACTGACTTGGGCGCTCTGACAGCTGCCGACTGACTGCGTTCGATGGGAGGCAAGTTGTCCAAGCACCCGAGCAAGTCACGTGACCTTCGCCTTTAAAGGGTTATGCCAAGAGACTAAACAAATAATTTGTTCGTCACCGATGCCAGAAGGCGAGGTGATGATTCTCTTAAGGCATGTGCCCAACAGGCGAAAGTCAATTGCCTTCTAGAGACCGAGGTCTCCCTGATGGCAAGATATCTCATAGTATAGTTGACTCTCAGCTAAGGAGAAACAACACTATGTGTTGTTGAAGATGAAGGTGTACAGCCTACGTCTTCACAGCTGAATCGAGAGAAGGATTCTCAAGATTCTGAACCTGTGCTACAAAGACTGAGAACGCTAACCGCTATTCATTGCTGTCCGGTGAGGATCGTAGTTGCAATGAAAGCGGAGCGCTTTTCAGTAATGAAGACACAGGGAAATACTGCCTGAAGAACTGCTTCTCATGGGCTGAACATTGGAAGTAGAGCTGTCAGGTCGGAGAGTAGGCGATGTCTTCTGACACATCTGTTAATTCGGGGCGAACAATGCATAATTGCACACCTGCGAATACGAGATATTTTGAAGACAAACTCAGATGTCTGCAAAAATCATTCACATTATCGCGGTGCGATGCAGCGGGAGACTAGTACAGACTTCTGTTACCGTGCGGTAAACAGAAAGATGAAAGAGTCCAAGAGATATCTCTGTTGAAAATTCTCGCAATGTCGAAGGCGATGAAATAGAGCGTCACAGCAGTAGATGGTCCTTCATTATTGCGAGAATCCCCGTTAATCAGAGACCTAAGTCCATGATTGTTGGGTACGATACGGTTTCGGTAGTCAATCAAACCAGGGGAGAGAGAGACGTAACCGACCATGCATCTCGGAGACCTAGCTGATACTGAGCTGCTATCAGGCAGTTCAATACGCAGTAGCTCTCGGTGACTTGTCATCCTGAGTTGCCAGGTAATCCCTTCCACGAAGGAATGCGTTCGGCTAGAACCATCGAGCATAAAGAATACGCTCGAGCAATTATATTTAAACGCGTAAACGGATTTCGGATAAATACAAAAGCTGATTTGGTGTTGTCATGACAATACCAAGTATCTAAAATCGAAACTGATAACTACTGGGAGGTTGCAGGCAACCCGAGTTGCAGTTCAATTAAGATACAATTCGTCGTTGTCACAAACCGTAGAGTTAACTACGGTATGCGCCTACCCCCCGGGACAATTCAACTGTTAAAAGAATCATGTCGCGAGGGTAATATACGTAGTATATTTGTAGGTTCTGTAAAACGACCTCCATCCTAAATTCTTTTCCCCTCGAGGAATGAGAATAAGGATTGGAGATCGACTGCCTTCGTTCTCTAGTCAAGAGAGTGAAGGAGAGAGTGAAGAAGTCTTTCCCAAAGGAAAGCTTCAATGGTGAACAGAATACCGAAGACGATAGTTCAAGCCAAACTGGAAGTTCCCGTCCGTTCTTCTCTATTCCAGGTTAATCGCCTACTGTGAGATACTCTTCTTTCAGCAGCAGTCTCCTTCCAAATGCTAGAAAGTACAGGAATTCGAGCATAAGCGAGTTTCCCAATTATCGGGGATTCTTTCTGCTCACTTTGGACCGTGGTCTCGCCTAAGTGTTTGGAGATCGTAAAAAACTCGAACACTCTGAGTGCGCTAGAAATTCCGTAGAATTCTAAGCACTGCGAAACCCCCACCGAATTCGTCTCAAACGATATCGGCTGGCGGTGGTCCTCTCGAGTTCCGTAGAAAATCGAGAAAGGGGCAGGATCCCTCCTCAACGACCGGGGCTTACGTCAGGTAGGACCCGAAGGTCCCCCGGTAGCGCAGCCCCTAACGTGGGATCTTACAGAGAAATCTCTGTAGGATCCCTCCCCTTTCCCTCGTAGCCGTAAGGAGAGAGGGAATGGGGGAGGAATTGGATACTGGCTCGCCTTCCCAGCGGAACTAGCAGTTGGAGAAGAAAAGGAGATCAGCCTATCGCCGCCTCTCAGAGCCTGGGAAAACGTATCGTCAGGAGAAAACGTTTTCCCGAGGAGGGTTACGAACTCATACTGTAGGTAAGGGTCTGCCGCCACTGTGAACGTCGTCTGGGTGGGGCTGATCGACACCTGACAGGAGAGAGCCGATACTGTCCTTGTCGAGGTCGAAATCTCTCAGGAGGACCGAAGGGGTATTCAAATACGGTGTCTGAAGACACGTAGAAACGCCTCTGTCGCAGTAGAGGATGTGGAAGTAGCTTGTTCGACTGGCTAGAACTGAGAGAGCCTTCTTGTCCGGAGACGAGAGACTACCTGGTTCAACACAGTCGGCAAGCTCCGATCGCGGCAGACCCACCGTCGATTTGGGTTCCTCTCGGGCCCCAAACGACTCGAGCCGAGACGTGGCTCTGCTGGTAGGAGCAGCGATCCTTCCCCGGGTCGTTGTGCTGACGAATCAGCGCCATAACCTCGGCAAAGTTCCTCTGGATCTCGGAAGTCACAGCATCTTGCAGAGTAGGACCGTTAAGCCCTCGAACAAGAGCATATTCCGAGAACCTTCCTCCTAAGAAGGGGGAACAGCGACAGCCCTCCTCGGTCCCTCCCAGCCACTTGCGCATACGTCCTGGCGGTCCAAGAACCGTGCCTGGCACGTAGGACGTCGTGGTGGGATCATGAGGGGCGCACCCCTCACAATCACTCCTCAATATCTCGCTCCTCCCGGTGTAACCCGAGGAGGTTGAAGGTACGGGAGAGGCAGACCTGACGCTCCCTCCTCGCTCGCTGGCAGAACCAGCAGGCTTGGAGGGCTGCAGGCGATCGTCAACCGCAGTGGCGATTTGAGCGCAGCCTGGCGGTCGAAACCGTCTCGCTGTGGAGAACGGCTGGACTGAGCACAGGCGGCCCCGATCTCGAGTGTCAGAAGAGCTGTGCTGGTTGCCGTACCCGAGTCGCTCTCTGTGAGAGCGACGGTCAGGCGACCGCAGGCTCACTGTCACGGTTGAGACCGGTGCTTGTCCTCACGGCACGTCACGTCGCTGGTTCCAGCCGTGGCTGGCACCGGCGAACAGGGGGACCTCTTCCCAGCCTCAGCCCGTGGCCGGTCGTGGACCGTCACGTCAGCCCTGGTAGCCAGCTGCTCGCCGCGAGAGCGAGAGCTGGTCTGGTGAGAGTCGCGTGAGCGGCTGTCACCAGTCTTCCGCTCCGTGCCGTGAACTTAACGCTGAGCGGGCTCAGAGATCTGGTTCCTGGCTGCATGGTCGCTGGTAGGCGACCGTACACTCGGTACCTCCCGCGAACGAGAGGCCAAGACGGACCCTGATGCAGTGGCAGAACCACTGACACCAGGCGAGAAAGTACCAGTGTTAGCCGGTACCCCTCTGGCCCCCAGTAGTCTTCTTCCTTGCGGAAGAAGAGAGGGCGGGCCCCGCTCCCGAAGGAGCAGGAGGACCAGCGGAAAGGAACCCTCCTGTCCCACCGAGGGTGAGACGGGTTCCCGAGAAGCTCCCGAGGGAGACCTTCTTAGGAGGAGAGGCAACCTTCTTCTTCCTCGGCTGTGAAGCCTTAGAAGTCGAAGGGGAAGAGGCGGCAGCCGACGACGATGAAGACGACGACGACGACACCTTCCTCCTCTTCTTCGTCAGCTTCCTCAGGACAGACGTAAGATCTGCCATCCAGGGCGGAGCGGGGCTGCTGTAGCCGAAGCCACAGGGCCCGGACGCACCTGTACAGACAGACCAAAGTCTGGGGTAGTACCACCACCAACAGGGACGACGCAGCAGGTATGGGCATCTCAGGCACAGCCAGCACAGCATCGGCAGGACAGCCAGCGCAGCAACGGCAGGGACAGCCAGCGCAGCAAACTGCATGGACAGTCAGCACAGAATCGGTCAGGTACGGCAGGCAGCACCGGAAACACAGGAGGTGGAGCAGCAGCCAGCAACATCCTGGTAACCAAGGCGGCAGTCAGCGAGCTCTAGGGCAGCGGGAAGTGTGGTTGCGGCAGCGCGGCAACCACGCGGCAGCAGCACGCCCCCCTCTCGGTACGGCGAACGGCACTTCACAGCGGCTGTAGGCAAGACTGTTACCACGTGAGGCGAGTACACCAGGTGAGGAGGGACGTCGTCACCTGGAGTCGATATCGTTGTCGTGGTCACCACTCCATGGGTGACCGCAGCAGGCCCAGACATAGAACCGCAGCCCCTGGACACTATGCACGCCCTGCAAATCGAAGGACGCCCATACCTCACCAAGGTCCATCCTCGTGGCAGTAGCACCTGCGGAAAAATAACAGTAGTATTGATTAGTGGGGGGAAGTGACCCTCGCGCGTGGGGTGAGCCCCATGCCGAACGAGCGGAAGACCCCTAATACAATTGTACATCGGGCACCGAGCGCCCTCCCCCGCGCTCGACGGATCGGCGCGAGGAGAAGAACCCAGATAACTCTCCCCCCCCCGCCCCCCCACAAGAAGGGGAAGGGCCATCTGTTGGGAGCTGAGCGGGGGGATTCTCGTTCCCCACCCCGCACAGCACCCATGTACCCAACAGTAATAAAAAGAGCCCGAGAGCAATCGTGCCCTCGGCACCGAATGCAAGGCATAAGGATCAATTCCCTGACTGAGCGGAACTTGAACCAAATAAATATTGATGCAATCAATAATAAAAGGAATAAAATGAAAAAGAATCTTGCATTACGATTCACTTCACAATGAAAATAAGGGCTCGGATCGCATTTGTGCATTTGCGCCCTCGGTACCGAGCGCAAGGGTAAAAGGATCCATTCCTATTATGAACGGAAACCTTGATTCATAATGAATTGATGCAATCAAAATATATATGAAAATGAAAAAGAATTCTGCGCTTGCGATTTCACTTCATACAAAATAAAAAGGGGAAGGATCAATTCCCGGGTAAGAGCGGAAACATTGATCCAAGTAAATAATGCAATCTCAATAAAATATGAACATGAAAAAGAATACTGCACTTGCGATTTCACTTCATTCAAATAAAAAGGGAAAGGATCAATTTCCGGGTAAGAGCGGAAACTGATCCAAAATGAGTATTGCTACATCAAATAAATATATGAAATGAAAAAGAATACTGTACTTGCGATTCCACTTCCATACAGAATAAGTTTTCGTGCCGAGCGCATTCGCTCGGCAACGAGCATACAGGTTCAAAAAAAAAAATAAATGAAAAGGGTACTTACTTACGATTTTCATCTACACATTTCCAACCAAAATATAAGCTCGGAGCGAGCGCTCTCCTGCCCTCGGCACCAAGCATACACAATACGAGGATCATTTCTGGGAAAATGAATTCCCGCACTACGCCCTTCAGTCCGGCACTCGGGTAATCGGAGGGCGTGGGTGGGAGAAACCAAGATCCTTTAATTCACAATTGAATTCAATGGAAATAAAGATGAAATGATTGTACTTACAATTCAGTTTCACTAGATAAATAGAAAAAGAAAAAAACACAACCATGCGAAGCAACGACGATTGAAGTGGGCAGAGAGCGATGATACACACGTCTTACACGCCAGCAGGCCGAAAGCAAAAGTGATTGTTTACCTCCCAGTCGCGCGGCGCGCCTGTCGGACAAGCAGTTAACTACCGAAACCCTTGTTTCGAAAGCTTACTACCTATCCAGCTGCCGCTAGTAACCTTCCTATTGTAAAACAGGACCGAAGGTTTGTATGCCGTTGTCGGAACAACTCAGTGTTTCAATTAGACAGGTTTTGCAATCAAATCTCAGTTTGTTAGACAGTGTTTGCAAATAAAAATGATATTGTTATAATACAATAAAGTTTCATACATACTTACCTGGCAGATATATACATAGCTAAGACTCCGTCGTCCCCGACAGAAATTCAAATTTCGCGCCACTCGCTACCGGTAGGTCAGGTGATCTACCTGCCTGCCTGGGCGGCAGGCAGGCTAGGAACCATCCCCGTTTTCTATCATATTTTCTCTCTTCCACCTGTCTCCTGCGGGGAGGCTGGGTGGGCCATTAATCGTATATATCTGCCAGGTAAGGTATGTAATGAAACTTTATTGTATTATAACAATATCATTTTTCCATACAATGAACTTACCTGTCAGATATATACATAGCTGATTGGCACCCTTTGGTGGAGGGTCAGAGACAGCTAATATGGAATAGACAGGTAAACAACATATGTTGTAGGTATAAAAGAAAAACCTTGGTTCCTACCTGATAGGTGGTAGACTTGTGGCTGTAGCCCGGTAGTCTGCATCACCTCAAGACTTTAGCGAGATATTAGATCTATGGCTAGAGTTCTTGTGGGTCTGTCGATGGGTATAAGAAGCCGCTTACTCGGCAGAGCCTAAAAGGACTTTGTCAATGGGTACTGGACCACTTCTATGACAACACACCTTGTGAAGGAGCATAACCAATCCGACCACCTGATCCTAACCACCATGTTAGTTATAATAGAATTGCTCTGAGTTATCCCCGAACTCATAACAAACAACCCATAACTCGAAACGAAAAACTCATTTATACAAAAATTCTCAAAAAAAAAAAAATTTTTTAAATACTCCCCTAAAAGATATCACAAGAGTTCCTTACTGAACAACAGTGACTGTCCGCCAGTGCAGCACTAAGCCCTCTTTGTCAGCAGGAATCTAGAACATATCTAGTAGAAGGTATGTGCAAATTCAAGGATTGGTGTTTGCTCCCGTACCCAGTATTGTATCCGCCGATACAAATGGTCCCAGAGAAAAACATTTCTCGTAGGTCACAGCGAACGTCTTTAAGATAGTGAGATGCAAAAAACTGAATTGCACCTCCAATATGTCGTGTCAATGATTTTCTTTAATGACATATTCTTCTGAAAAGAGAGAGACGTCGCCACTGCTCTTAACTTCATGGGCTTTTACTCTTAAAAGCGGGAAAAGAGTCGTCAGGACAGAACTTGTGAGCATCCGTAATGACGCTCCTAATTGAAGAAAGCTAATGCGTTCTTAGACATGATTCTTGTGGGGTCCTTAATCGAACACCAAAGACTTTGTCTAGAGCCTCCCATTTGCTTCTTTCTTTGTAAGAAGAACTTCAAGGCTCTTACCGGGCAAAGAGACCTCTCTGTTTCTCTCCCTACCAGACTCGATAAGCCTTTGATTGACTCGAATCTCTTGGGCCAGGGATTCGATGGATTTTCATTCTTCGCTAGAAACAGAGTTCTAAACGAGCAAAAGGCCGAGTCTTTGTTAAAGCCGACTTCATCTTCTAGGGCATGAAGTTTCGCCAACTCTTTTGGCCCTGTCCTCCAAAGATAGGAGAAACAAGCAATTTTCTTGTTATATCCCTGAACGAAGCTACGTGGGGAGGCTCAAATCTGTCCGACGAAAGGAACTTGAGAACTACGTCCAGGTTCCAGCTGGGTGGAGTTAGTTCCTTCGATTTGTCGTTTCAAACGATCTAATCAAGTCGTGCAGATCTTTATTGTCAGCAATGTTTAGGCCTCTGTTTCTAAATACTGCCGACAGCATGCTCCTGATCCTTTGATTGTCGATACAGACAAATGAGAGACCTCTCTCAAGAACAACAGGAAAATCGGCGATTTCGGTTATAGAGGTACTGGAGGAGGACAACTTCTTAGACTTGCACCACCTTCTGAATACCTCCCACTTCGAACTGATAGACTCGTCTAGTGGAAGCTCTGCGGGCTCTAGCGATAGCGCTTGAAGCTTCGCGAGAAAACCCCTCGCTCTGACAAGTCTTTTCGATAGTCGAAAGGCAGTCAAGAGCGAGGAGCGGGGAGGTTTTGATGAAACCTCTCGAAGTGTGGCTGTCTGAGAAGATCCATCCTTTTTGGAAGGGATCTTGGGAAGTCTACGTCCACTCCAGCACCTCGCAAACCAATCTTGTGCTGGTCAAAACGGGCTATCAGGGTCATCCTTGTCCCGTTGGACGCTACGAAACTTTCTCACACGTGTCCCAGGATTTTGAAAGGGGGGAAGTGTACGACGTCCACATGAGACCAGTCCAGCAGGAAGGCGTCGACCACGAGAGCTCTTGGGTCTTCCACCACTGAACAAAAGACTTCCAGCCTTTTGGAAAGGAATGTGGCGAACAGATCTACGTGAGGAGTGCCCCAAAGATCCCAAAAGACTCTGACACACCTCTGAATGAAGAGTCCATTCTGTGTGAAGGACCTGGCTTCTCCTGCTCAGTCTGTCTGCCCTGATGTTTCTCGTCCCTGAACAATCTTGTTAGGAGGGCGATGTTTCTTTGTGAGGATTATTAGCAGATCTCTTGCTATCTCGTAAAATGAACGACAGAGTGTGTTCCTCCCTGCTTCCGAATGTAGGACAGGGCTGTAGTGTTGTCCACATTCACTTGGACCACACTGTTCGTCACAAAGGGTTCGAAGAACTTTAGCGCTAAGTGAACTGTTAGAAGTTCTTTGTAATTTATGTGCCAGGACACCTGTGCTGTCTTCCAGGTGCCTGACACTTCTCTCGGTCCTAGTGTTGCTCCCCAACCCTTCTCCGATGCGTCGGAATACAACACTCGGTTTGGGTTCGGAACTTCCAGAGAAATTCCCTGTTCTCTTTTAGAGGGGACAAACCACCATTGCAGGTGTGGTTTCATTTCCCTTGGAAGGAGAAAACTGTCGAGAGAAGTCCCGTCTTCCAGTTCCACGATCTCTTTAGTAAAAACTTGAAGAGGGAGAAGAGGTAGTCTTCCTAGAGGAAAGAAAACTGTTCGAGCGAGGAAAGGGTGCCTAGTAGGCTTAACCATTCCCTCGCCGAAGTCCGTTCTTTCCCTAAGAAACAGAGAGACTTTTTCCAAGCCTCTCACGATTCTCTCTTGCGAAGGAAATACTCGAAAACCCCGAGAATCCATCTGAATCCCCAGGATAGACCAAGTTTCTGTCTGGGAATCAGCTGTGACTTCTCGAGGTTCACGAGTAGTCCCAACGCCTTTATCAGGTCTAGGGTCAAAGAAAGGTCCTCCAAACACTGTCTCTCTGTTTCTGGCCCTTATGAGCCAATCGTCCAAATATAGAGAGATGTTGACGCCTTTGAGGTGAAGAAACCTCGCCACATTCTTCATCAGGCTTGTGAAGACCTGAGGCGCTGTTGGATAGGCCGAAACACAAGGCCCTGAACTGAAAGATCCTTCCCCCCCCGTCATGAAACGGAGTACTTCTTCGACGAAGGGTGAATCGGCGGACATGAAAATAGGCGTCCTGGAGATCCAGCGACACCATCCAATCTCCTTGACGTAACGCCGCAAGGACTGAGGCCGAAGTCTCCATAGAGAACTTCTCCTTTCGAACGAACTTGTTCAGAGTGCTGACATCTAGAACTGGTCTCCAGCCCCCCGAGGCTTTCGCAACCAGGAAAAGCCGATTGTAAAACCCCGGAGAGTTTTGCTCTAGAACCAGTTCTATAGCTCTTTTGTCCCACATTTGATCACCATCAGACGAAGAGTATCCCTCAGTACAGGGTGCCCTGTATCTGGCTGACAGTTCCCGCGGAATGGTCGTTAGTGGAGGACTGTCTTGGAAGGGGATAAGATATCCCTTCCTTATTATGGACATGGAAGAGGCGTCTGAGTTTATGAGTGACCAGGTGTCTGCAAATTCGAGAAGCCTGGCCCCCACTGGTGTTTGGAGGCTGTCTGTCTCACTTCCCTTTCTTAAAGGGACGGGAAGGAGCCTTACCTCTCTCTCAAGACCTCTTCTCTTAGAGGTAGCTCTGGAGAGAGGCCCTCCTCGAAAGGGCTGAACCGTAGAAGTCAGTCCTTTCTTGTCAACAGAAACAAGAGGTCTCTTCTTCCTTGCAGTTTGCAGGAGAAGATCCTGAGTCGCCTCTCAGTCAGTGATCGAGAAATGTCCTTCACTAACTGAGGAAGAAACAGAAGTCAGACATGGGACGAAACGAAAACCAGGGCTGCTCTCTGTGAGGGGGAAAGAAACCGCCTGGTTAGGAACTGAACTAAAAAAGTACTCCTCTTCTTAAGGAGTACTGCTCCGAAAAGAGAGGAGATTTCTCCCGATCCGTCTTGTACCGCCTTGTCAATACAAGCAAGAATACTGAGAATGACTTCTGGGTCAAGACCATCCGAGTCATGAGCTTCTTAGACATCACCCCAAGGGACCAGTCTAGGAAATTAAACACTTCCAAAATATGGAAGAGTCCCTTGAGGAGATGATCCGTCTCCGAAATAGCCCAAGACACGCGAGCTCCATTCAAAGCGTGTCTCCTTGACGAGTCAACCAAGGTTTGAAAAGTCTGCTTCGGCTGTCCGCTGGGAGAGAAAGGCCCATGTTCTCCCCAGTTCGGTACCAGAAACCTCTCTTGCCAGAAAGTATGGCTGGAGGCATACAGAAGGTAGTTCTGCCCAGATCCTTCTTAGACAACATCCATTTGTCTAAGGACTGAAGCGCTCTCTTCATAGAGATTGTAGGTCTCATCTTCAAGACCGACGAAGACTTAGGCACAATCGGACTCGAAAACAGGGATCGGGCGGCGAAGGAGGAGCGGCAGGAGTTAAAGAATCTCCGTATTCTCGTAAAAGAAGGAAGGTCCGTCAGAACTTTATAGTTCGAGACTCCTTCTCTACCGTCACCCTCTTCTTCCGAATCTCCTTCTACACCTTGTGGAGAATCGGCCTGAAAAACGAGAGGATCTTCATCCCGTTCTCTCTCTACTGGTGACAAACTCCTACTAGGAGAGGGGCTCATAGAGTGAACCGACTCTCTCTCACGTCTAAAAGAAGTCTCGCGTCTGCTTGACTTCTCGCGCCTGAAAGCTCCTCGCGCTTGGCTTGGCGCCTCGCGCTTGTCTGGCGCCTCGCGCTTGGCTGGCGCTTCAACGCTTGGCTGGCGGCGTGTTAGCTTGGCTGGCAATCTCGCGCCTGGGGCTTGACGCCCTCGCGCTTGTCTGGCGCCTCACGCAACTCCTCGCGCCTGGCTGAATTCTTCGCGCTTGGCTGGCGCCTCGCGCTTGGCTGAATCCTCACGCCTAACTGGCGCTCTGCGCCTGGCTGGTGCCTCAGGCCATGAGCGTATCCTGATCTCGAGCAACTCGCTCGGAAAGAGATGCATGACGTTTTGTACGCCTTCTTCTTGCCTGGAAAAGACGTCCTATGTCTGGCGGAACTGGGCTTCACGTCGGCTGGCGGAGAAAGAAGACGAGACTTCTTAATAGTAAGTCTAGCGTCCTTCTGCGAGGGGGATCCCTTGAAAGAACTCCCACCAAAGAGGCAATCTGCTATTGAACTGCCAGCAAAATCCTCTTTGGAAGCCACCCCAGCGTCCTCTTCAATAGAAGAAGAGGAGAACTCGAAGGAGTGCGATCATCAAATACATCTCTAGGAGCGTCGAAACCAGCTTAGCCTTCTTGATAGAAGAAGGAGCTTCCTCCGAGAAGCGCTCCGGGCTCGAGTTGAACGCGCGCTCTTTCCAATGCCTTTTCAGTGGCCTAGAAAGATCAGAGTCCTTCCACCCTCGTTTAGGTGAAGGAGAACCGGACGACGAGAAACAATCTCGTAGGACGCTTCTATTTGAGTCGGTCCTGAGCAGACTGTAACGAAACAGAACCTGCTGAAGGGACGCCTGACCGTTGGGGATTCCCCACAACCTCCGTACGACTTTCGACTTTCCTACTCCTCTGGGTATGTGAGTTTGAAGAGGTCTAGGCCGGGGAGCATCGCAGGACGGTCAGACGCCCCCTCCACAACACTGGAACACTCACTTCACTTAGTAATTCACAATCACTAGCCTTACCTTGCATGGCCGCCATCTTTGTCTTCATTTTACGAAGAGTAGCCTTCAGATGGCGATTCAGAAGCCGATCCGAATGCAAAGCCTGTGAGGATTCAGATACATAGGGAGAATCATATTCATTAATAAAAGGAGAGTTAGACTCAGAAAAAGGCTCAATAGGCCTTATACTCACACTCTTTTTGTGCAGCTCGTCTAATCCTATCCCTCTTCTAACTTCTTCAAGTAAGAAGTTAGAGTCTTCCATTCATTAGCATCCAACTTTTCACACTCAATACAGGTGTTAGCCAAAGAACAGTCAAACCCCCTACATTTACGACATACAGTGAGGATCAACCGAAACCTTCGGTATCCTCACCTTGCAGCCTACATTCACACACACTCTCACACTAACACTTGAATCAGACATTCTAATAGAAAAATCAAAAGCAAGTCCAAATCCAGTCCACAGTAGCGAATGCCAATACAACGATCCAGTACGTCACCAAGAAATCCAATAAAGATGATCAATAAAGTCTTGAAAAGCGAATTCCAGTCAGGAGGTAGTAACAACAATGTTGATACCACCGGCGACAGAGAAAATATGATAGAAAACGGGGATGGTTCCTAGTCCTGCCGCCCAGGGCAGGCAGGGAGATCACCTGACCTACCGGTAGCGGAGTGGCGCGAAATTTAAAAAAAAGAATTTCTGTCGGGGACGACGGAGTCTTAGCTATGTATATACTGACAGGTAAGTTCATTGTATGAAATCTCAATGTTTTAATTAGACAGGCTGTGCAATATTTTTACAACTCTTTCTTCCAATAACTTAGATGATTTACTTCATCAGCAACATGAATAAATTAAAAATTCTTTAAAAGATTGCTACAAAAAACTATATATATAGTTATGGTCAAAATTAAGAAAAAAAAATTAAAAACATACACTTCCTGCAAGGTAAACGGGTTGTGAGTACTTTACCGACTTCCCTTTGATCCATTCTAGTTGCTAGGGATGATGAAGCAATGGCAGAGCCACAGCCAAAAGTTTTGAATTTTGCATCTATTATTTTGCCATTTTCATCTACCTTCACTTGAAGCTTCATAAACATCACCACAGGCAGGGGCTCCAACCAAGCCTGTTCCAACATTTACTTCATTTTTATCGAGAGAGCCAACATTTCGTGGATTTTCATAGTGATCAATAACCTATGAGAAAATAAAAAAGAATGGGTAATAATAATAAATATTGTATACAATAAGCAATAAAAGTACAGCCCATGTGACATGTAAATATAAATACAGTACAGCTGATGTGACATGCTAATTTGAACAGTATGCAAATACTTCATTTAATATTTATTTATTAAAGTACTTACCTCTCCATTATATAGCCTTTCCTTCTGCACCAGTGTGATAGTTTGTTTCTATGTTTGAAAGATTGCAAAACAAAAATGAGAACACCTCCTATCCATCTACTTAGCCCACCTTCCACCAGGAGGCCTTTAAGTACAAACAATTGCAGCTGGTAAGTCTACTTATGTCCACTTGAATGTGGAGAGGTATGGAGGGGCAACTTGTATAATGGAGAGGTAAGTATTGTAAAAAAATTTTTTCTAAATGAAGTCTTTTTTTACCCCTTCCATATATACGTAGTTGATTCCCACAATTGAAAAAGGTGGGTGACAAAGAGGAAATCAGCTAAAACTTAAAGGCTACTTAGTAATAAAATATGTACAAAAACAAGTGCTTGTTTGCCCCGTGAATTCCATCCATTCTGCAGGAGAGGGATAGGGTTACCAAGCCAAAGCCCTGCAGGGCCAACGATGGATAACTATTAAGGATACAATTTAGCATGAAAGTCCTTAACCAAAGAGCAGTAAAAAGACATTGCACTCCTACTCTCTGGAAGCTATGGCTTCTGAACACTACAAACATTCTTTACATCAACTTTAATATCTTTGATGCAATTTGGACAAAATCTTTAAGTCTTTACTGGACCCACAAAGGTGTCAAGCTTCTCAGGTTCTAGTGATTCCAAGCTTGGTAAAGAGACTGTTGAAAAGCACAAGTTGAAAAGCACAAGCAACCTATCCTCTTGCCAAAGAAAAGTGGAAAACTAGGGGTTAACCAATGATCATGCACCAGAGATCAAGGCAAAGATTACAATACTTGATGGTGGAAGAACAGCAGCTAACTGTACTGAACTGAGAAGCTACTGCCAAGGGTTGAAAACTCCTCTTTAGTCACTGGAAACAAAACCACTACCTCCGGCTCAAAAGGAGGATACATTTTGGTTGAAAGTCTGTCAGCTCAAAAAGAAAGTTCCTGAGTCACTGAGGAATCAAAAATGAAACAGCAGTTAACTGTTTAAAGAAGAAACTTCCACAACTGCATAAGGAGTTAAAATCCCAAAAGCAGAATGTTGCAAGACTACTAATAAAGGCAACTACCTGCGATCTCTTGAAACCATTTCCAAAGTTTATGAAAATTGTGGTACATCACTTAGTATTTATTAGCTTTCTCTTAACTTTCTGAAATCACCTCACAGGCTCAAATACATGCACAAGTATAATACTGTACTGTGCTAACACAAGGTACTTGGTACTACTGTATGATCATGCATAGGATCAGAGTGAAACTGACGATAATTTTTGCTATTTACCAATAACTACCTCATAATCAAAGAAATTAACATTGTCAATTGTCAACTGACATCACCACATAAATTACATCTTAGTGCTGAATTTGGTAATAGATTGCTAGGATGCAAATTCCTTATGCATGAGGGAACTGTACAGTAAAACAATGAGTATTCTTTACTGGGGGAAATATTATTCAAGAATTTGAACTATATATTGTGATTCACCCATGTAATGATGGGCATCTTTTATTTGCAGTCTTAATTACTTCTTGAAAAATTAGATACATGCAGTATATGTACGTACAATAATTTTTATTAAGGTAGACATGCTTACTATTTCTTCTTGAAGGCTGTGTGCCTTCAAGTCCACTTTCCAATATTCTCTGATGCATCTAGGTCCCATTAATACAGTGGTTCTTAGCCTTTTTTTTTTTTACAGTGACCCAATATCTTGTCAAAATTAACCATGGAGACCCATACCCTCATAAAAATTTTCCGTTTCTATATTGTATAGCGCATTAAAAATGCTATTTTTATAATAAAATGAAGTTTTATAAATATACTTATCAAGTACGTAATTACTTAGCTAATGATTAGCCTTGCACAGCATCCTAAAATTCATAAAAATTTGCACGCAAGTGACTGTTGCAATGCGTGGGTGACAGGTCTGCCCACCACAGTGGGAACTTGCGAGCGACATTAGCCGATAGTGGCACTTTAATTTATGCCGCTAAGTCCATGTAAATCAGAGGGGAAGAGGGTAGGCTCTGATTTAGTAATTACTTGGTAAGTATATTTATAAAACTTCATTTTATTATAAACACAAAATTTTTATAAAAGTAACTTCCAAGTAATTACTTAGCTGAATGCCACACTGCAAGGGGGATGGGATGAATAGACTGAACTAACTCAATGTAAAAAAGATTGTAATTATTGATCTAGAGGAAAGGCTAACACTGGCTCAGTGTTTGTCACTTGCTCACCTGGTAAGAGAGGTACAGTGAGAGACACTGCCTCTGGTGGTGCTCACCTCAACCTGTAATGGTGTGGCAGTGAGCCGGGAGTCACCTCTACATCATGGAAGTCTCGCAGTGGGGGATCTGCCTGATCGCTGACAAGACTCAGGATAAAAGTTTCATGCCCTTGCCCTGAGCGCAGTACCAAAATAACAAGACCAGAGAATCAACCTGTCACCTTACGAGTCTTATGGCAACTCAATTAAGAGACACTAACCAACCGACCTACTGGTGGGTCCTCCAGGTATGAGTAAACCCCCCAGGTTCCCCATAACTTGACATCCTTGACACAAGGAAAAGATAGGAGAGAGTTCGTGTCCCTCCTATGCTTCCTCACCCAACACCATGCCAGCCACCGCCAACGGGCAAGGGTACTGCAATTTTGAAAGACTGTTTCTACGTCTCTCAAATAATGTAACGCAAACATTGACTTACACCTCCAAAAGGGAGATTGAAGTATTACAGAGAATGACTAAGTTATTTTTATAGGAGAGAGAGGCAGCCACAGCTCTGACCTCATGTACTCTCGCTTTCATTGCTGAAAGTGATTCCTCCTGTATCTGGCAATGAGCTTCATTGGAAATTAGATCTCTGATAAAGAATGAGAGACCGTTCTTGGAAAGTGGACAGGTGGGATTCTTGACCGAATACCAGAAGTTACTTGAGGATCCCCTGGATCTTCTCCATTTTCTCCAGGTAACACCTCAGTGCTCTGACTGGACAGAGAGTTCCTTCTTTTTCATCTGAGTCCAGGATACCAGTTAAACTCCTTATACAAAAAGACCGGGGCCATGGCCATGGCGAGAATCTAACACTTTTTATTGATAGCGTGTACCTCCCTCACGCATTTAGCAATAGCTAACGCTACTAGAAACAGTCAACTTGAAGGGCTTGAAAGGAGGGCCCGTAAGCCACTTCAATACTACGTCCAGGTTCCTGGAAACCGAAGTGGACTTCTGCTTGGGGGAGTCGAAAGATTTCAACAGGTCATGAACATCTTGATTAGTAGAGAGGTCCAGATTATGATGCTTAAGCACTGACGTAAGCATGGCTCGGTAAACTTTGATTGTGAAAGATGAAAGGTTCTTGGAGGTTCTTAAATAGAGAGGAAAATTGGCTATCTGAGTTACAGATGTCTCAGGAGAAGAGATGTGATGTCTAGAGCACCATCTACGGAAGACTGTCCATTTTGACTGGTTGACGTTACTAGTCGACTGGTGTCTGCACCTTGCAACAGTTTCCGCAGCTGCTCTTGAAAATTCCTTTGCTCTAAAGAATTTCTGAAGCCTGTCAGAGCGAGCATGCACAACCCTTGGTGGTACCTTCTGAAGTGCGTTGTCTGAATAGCCACAGTCTTTGGGGGAGTAGTCGCGGAAAGTCCACCAGCAGACGTAGAAGGTCCAGGAACCATTCCTTCGTGGGCCAGAACAGGGCTACCAGTCATGGAGACGTTGCTGTGAGATACGAACTTCTTCAGAACTTTCCTGATTAGGCTTAGGCTGAATGGAGGGAAAGCGTAAAGATCCAGTCCCGACCAGTCGATCAGTAGCGCGTCTGTCACCCACGTTTGAGGGTCTGGGGTTGGGGAAACGAAGAGAGGAAGATGGTTGTTCCTTGATGTTGCAAACAAGTCTATTAGTGGTCTGCCCCACAATCTCCTCAGGTCAGAGCAAATTCTGTCATCCAGAGTCCACTCGGTGGAAAGCTCTCGGTTCTGTCTACTCAACTTGTCTGCCAGGACATTTAACTTCCCTAAATGAAGTGGGCGACGAGTGTTACCTGATGTTGATGGGCACACAGGAGAAACTCTCGTGCCATCTGACAGAGGGAAAAGGAGTGTGTGCCCCCCGTTTCTTGATGTAGAACAAGGCCATGGTGTTGTCCGCATGCAAAACCACTCTCTAGTTGCACACGTATGAGGAGAAATTATCTAAGCTAAGGTGAAAGGTCTTCAACTCCTTGATGTTAATGTGGAGCTTTGTTTCCTCTGGGGACCAGGTCCCTGAAACTTCCAGAGATCCTGGAAGGGCTCCTCAGCCCAGATCCGAAGTATTCAAGTTAAAGTCCAAGTAGGGTTTGGGGGGAAAATGGGATCTCCCTTGTGAATATCTTCTTTCTGGTAGCCACCATTGTAGATCGGTTTTTATCTCCTGCGTGATAAGAAAACTTGTTGAGCCTGGTTGAGTCTTCCTGTCCCAGTTGGCTTTGAGGAAGAATTGGATATTTCTTGTGTGTAACCTGCCAAAGGGAACGAAGGTCTCGATGGAAGAAAACGTTCCTAGTAGACTCATCCACTGAAGAGCCGAGCACAATGGGAGAGCAAGGAACTTGGAGATTGACTGAATGCAACCTGCAATTCTCTTTGGGGATGGAAAAGCCTGAGAGTTAAGAATCATTCCCAGATAAAGAATCCCCTGAAATAGAACCAACTGGGACTTCTGGAGATTTAGCAGGATTCCCAATTCTTGAGAGATGAAGTGTACTTTGAAGGTCCTTGTTTCTTTGACGGTGCGCGAAGAAGCCAGTCATCTAAATACAGGTGTTGATGCCTATTAGGTAAACCCATTTGGCGAGAGGAGAGAAAACTTGAGAGAATACTTGCAGTGCCATGGAAAAATCGAAACATAGGAACCGTAACTGGAAGACGAATCTTAGAAACTTCTTCGATGTTGGATGAACTGGAATATGTAGATAAGCATCCTGCATGTCTAGGGTGATCATTCAATCGCCCGGATGAATGGATAACATGACTGGCCGGCTCGTTTTCATCATACACTTGGTCTTTACTGCGAAGCGATTTGAGGAGCGCTTACGGATAGTACCAGTCTCCAGCCCCTGATGTCTTGGGGACTAAAAATAATATTGTCATGATACAATAAAGTTTGTTCATACTTACCTGACAGATATATATATATAGCTGTATTCTCCGAAGTCCAACAGAATTTCCAAACCAATCCCGGCACACGCAGTGGTCGCGCCAGGTGGTTAGTACCCATTCGCCGCGGGAGGGACCGGCGGGAGGTTGGTCAGGAACCATTCCCATCTTCTATTCAGATTTTCAAAACCACTGTCCCCTGAGGGGAGGCGGGTGGGTACTTGATTATATATATTCTGTCCGGTAAGTATGAACAAACTTTATTGTATCATGACAATATCATTTGTTCATGACACTTACCTGCCAGAATATATAATAGCTGACTCCCACCATTGAAGGTGGGAAAGGGACAGAATAGAAGAATTTTGGAAACACATTACATGCAGATGATTGACATCTTGGTTCCTTACCTGTTAGCATAGCTGACTTCGTGATTACTGTCACCAAAGTCTGCTTCTGCTTTACTAGAATTTCCAGTAAGGTATAGCTGGATAGTTCTAGATGATCTGTCAACGGAAGCATGACCACAATGTGACTAGCCCATATGACCATACCATGAGGGCTAAGAAGTAAAATATATCACCACCTGACCAACCGAGCCAAAGTTAAGGATATTTAACTAAGGCTTAAGGATTGAGAAGTCTGCCACTGGTGGCCGACCCAACAACTCCAAATTAACAACTCTTCCTAAACCATTTTCTATAGGATAGGATAGTGGTACTTCTTGCCCCAAGATTGTGTCTGCAGACACGTATGGCCCTAGCGAGCAGCAAATCTTATATGTCGTCTTCACATCCCGCAGGTATTGTGAATTGGACACAAAGTTGCTTCGCTAAAACATGGCACTCAGGATGTTACTGAGTGCCATTGTCTATTGAAATGCTTCCGAGGCCGCGCCCTCACCTTGTGAACATTCAGTTTAAGATTTCAAATCTTTGTCCAAAATTGATGAATGAGCCTCTTTGAAAGAACTCCTTAACAATAACGCCAGGGTGTTCTTTGACATGGGCAAGTCTGGTCTGCTACGAAATACTCCGAAGGACCTTGACTTTCTTAGTTTTATCTAGATAAAACTTGAGAGACCCGACAGGGCACAGGACTCTCTCTGGCTCTTGCCCAATAATTTATGCCATCCCCTTGACTTCCAAGCTCCTGGGCAAGGGTTAGACGGGTTCTCGTTCTTAGGCAAGAACGGAAGGTTTAGATAACACACCACATTATGTTCACTAAAGCCAAAACGTCTGATGATGATTTAAAACTCCCCTAACCCTCTTTGTCGTAGCTAGAGTGGTTAGAAAAATTAGCCTTTCTGGTCACGTGCATTAAGTTCACAGAAAGGAGAGGATCGAAATGCTTCGACATCGGGAACTTCAGACTACATGCAGGTTCCATGCCGGAATCTTCGATCTGTACAGTTTCGAGACTTCCACAGACCTTAAAGATCGTGAAGGGCTTGTTTTTTGACAGATCCAAATCTCTAAGCCCCAAAGGCCGTCAACAACATACTCCTGATGAAGCGTTCTCTTCCGTAAGACCTCTCTTGAAAGACGTCCTCGCGCTCAAAAAGGAACGTAGAGAGCTCTGAAAGGCGTCCTTCTAACATCACGAAAAGCGACATGGAGAGCTTCCTGACGTGACACGGCGGACCCAAAAGCGTCAACACAAGTAACTTGAGAGGCGTCCTTGTGAGGGACGACGCTCATGAAGTGCGCTAGCTTCCTAAGCAGTGTGTGATGGACATTCACAACTCCTAACAAAGACGACGGCCGCCTGTGCGACATCTTGCGTCTTCGTCATGCTCATTGACACTTCCCGAAACGCACTCAATATGATGCGTTCTTGGGTGCGAAATTGTAGAATGTGAGAAGACATCCTATTTCCTTCTACACTCCCTTCATAGAGAGCGAAGTGGAGATCTTGACGAGACCATCTCCTTCCTCTTCTTTGACAACGCCCACTGCGAGAGAGGAGAGCAAGGGATCCTCTATCTGAAGGAGGTTCGAAGAAGAAATTCGGGTATGCCTCATTTATCAAGTTCCTGCAAAGGAACATCATGCGCAGCGTCCTGGAGAACTTTCTCCTGACGAGTGTCCATATAGGACTTTTGTCAAAGGCATTGAAGCATAGGGCGCTTAATCATCTGAAGAACGTCCTGCTCCTTATTCCTTAGTGTCTCGACTCGTAGGACGCCTAGCGTCCTCCTCCGCGTCCTGGAGAGCGTCCAGAGGTCTACGACATCGAACGTCTTCCAAAAAGCGTCCTGGCCAGCGTTGCGTTGGAAAGTCTTTAAAATGTTAAGGCTAAGATCACAATCGCATGACAATAGAGAGAGAGAGGACGTGAAGCGTCCTCCTCTATAAGCTTCTGTTTAAAGGGCGCGAGTCCTTCCGAGAGCTCCAACCCGTGTGCAGGGAGGACGCCTCGGAGGACGAGAAGCGTAAATCGAGGCGGAGGACGCTCTCGATCTCCTAATGAAGCGTCCTCTTCCGTAAGACCTCTCCTAAGAGGGCGAGAAAGATGATGGCCGCCTGTGCGACATCTCACGTCCTCCTTACCGCTCTCGATTGGAGAGGCCTTCCGAGAGTCCCACCCACGTTGAGGTGAGGACATCTCGGAGGAAGAGAAGCAATTCTTCATGATTCGTGCACGTGCACGATCTTTGGCAGCCTGGGATGCGTCCTCAGGCCTGCCGAAGGGACGCCAGATCGGGGGGGAGTCTCTGTAACCCTCCTTCGGTTTTCGACTTGCCCCCTCCCTGGTCCTGTCGGACTTCGGAGAATACAGCTATATATATATCTGGCAGGTAAGTGTCATGAACAAACCAGGCGATTGTAAAATCCCTGGGAATGGACTTCTATCATTCCTTCTATGGCCTGCTTCCAAAGAAGGGATGACACTTACTTTGCAAGGGCCCAGTGCTTTTCTGATCCTTTCAAGTACGCCATCAATGTGATAGGCAATGAGATTAAAGGAAGGGTCTCCAAGAGAGGGATGCAGTAGCTCTCCTTTAATACAGTGGCGATCCATGGCTCTGCTCCTCTGCTGCGAGCCCACCTCTCCAAAAGCCTAGCTGGCCCAGACTAGGGCACGAAAGACTTCTTTCTCACTTCTTCTACTGAGACTTGGTGCTAGAGGGCTTCTTGACAGACTTCTGATGGAAGCGAGGGTTGGAGCGGGGTCTGGAATGAGACTGTGGTCTCGTCATGCTAAAGGGGTGCTACTGGAGTGGAGAGACGAACTTTGGACAAAAGGGTAAAGACGAAGAAGGCATGGTGCGAGACGATTGGGAAAGGAGATCCTATGTTGACTTCTTCTGCAGGTCTGCAGCTATCTGCTCTACCATGGCTTGCGGGAAGAGCTGAGAAGAGTCCAGAGGAGTGAAAAGCAAAGCTGCCTTCTGTGAGGCTGTAACTCCCTTCAATGCAAACGAATACACAGGTCCCTCTTCTTCAGCAGGCCGAAGGTGAAGAGAGATGCAAGCTCCGCTGCACCATCACAGACAGCCTTATCCGCGAACGAAAGCACGTTCAGAGGGTCTGTTGAAACAGTCAACCGTCTCTGTGGTGTTTTCAGTCTTCTCAGCAGGAGTGCCCACCATCCAGTCAAGTAAGCTGAATACCTCAAACACCTTGTAGAGGCTCTTGACAAGGTGATCCAGCTCTGCTGATGAGCTGATGAAAAGAAAACCTTGGCAGAGGCAAAGGCCGCACGGCGTGAAAAATTGATGAGATTAGAGAAATCCCCTTGGGAGGAGGCAGCAACTCCCAGGGAAGGGATTTCTCCAGTGTTGTAAGGCCTGTGGAACCTCTTGTTAAGATGGGAGGGAGGATACGCGAACATCACCTTCCCTTGTTCCCTCTTCATTGACAACCACTCCTTGACCACCTTCAATGCTTTCCTGGAGGAAGTGGACAGAACCATCTTGAGAAGGTGAGCAAATTCCTGCTGACTCTTCGCCATCATGAACAGAAAGGCAGGCGACACAGAAGGGGGAGAAGTGAAGAATCCAGGATAACTTTTCAAGAGGAAGGCATGTAAGACCTTGTATGCAGAAACTGGTGGAAGATTGTCCGCCATCTCAGGGGATTGTTCCGTTGGAGGAGCTTTCTTAACTTAAGTCAGAATCTCCACCAACTGTCTTTTCAAGGGAGCATGAGAAGGATCCTCCGATTCTGTAGCCAAGGTCTGTTGTTGCCGATGTCCTGAAGCGGAAGAATCAGAAGGGGCAGGTGCGGTAGCAGACATCGTGGGAGCAGGAACGGTCATCATGGGAGCAAGAGCAGGCAGTGTGGAAGTGAGAGCGAGTACTGGTAGTGCGGCAGTCAGTGGTGGGCACATGATAGATGGGAGCGCGTCCATCTGTACATTCAGGTGACCAGTGCTTAACATGGGACTCTGACGTTTCAAGTCCCTGGGAGATGGCAGTATAGGAGAGTCCCAAAGGTGAGCAGGTAACTACACAGTAAATACTTGGCAAGTTACTTTTATAAAATCGGCAATTTAAGGCGTCAGAACAGCTGAGTTTTGGTTATTGGCGCCATAAGGTGTCGACAATAGTTATGGTGCCATAACATAACTAACAAAGGCACCACTAACCAAAACTCGGCACCATAAATTACCGAGTTTCTGTTAATGGCAGTTTTTGCTTATCAGCACCTGGTTAAGAATGGAACCCCCACTGATAACTGGGGACTGCCTGTACACACAAAACCTGATTTTATAATAAAAATAGCATTCTTATATAAGTATACAACTTACCAAATAATTACATGGCTGAATCCCACATTGCAAGAGGTGGGATACATGGACATATCCAGAAATATTTGAATTCAGCTGAACAGTATATGGAACTACTGAAAAAAGACAATGTAACGTTGTACTTTTTCTTTATCTCATCTTGCTTCACTTAAATTATTGGCATTGCAGTGCCACTGCACACACACACATACAATACATACATACATACATACATACAAAAACATATATATATATATATATATATATATATATATATATATATATATATATATATATATATATATATAGTATGTGTGTGTATGTATGTATGTGTATATATATATATATATATATATATATATATATATATATATATATATATATATATATATATATATATATATATAATACGTATATACAGTAGTACCTCGAGATACGAATTAATCCGTTCCGAGGCGCCTTTCATATCATGAGGTTTTCGTATCTTGGACCACATTTACATGTAAAATGGCTAATCCGTTCCAAGCCTTCCAAAAACACCCCAGTAAATTTCATAATAAAGCTAAATTGACCTATAAACAATGAAATACTACAACAATTTCGACCATTCAATATGATATTGTTATGATACAATAAAGTTTGTTCATACTTACCTGGCAGACATATATATAGCTGTATTTTCTGAAGTCCGACAGAATTTCAAAAACTTCCGGCACACGCAGTGGTCGGCCAGGTGGCTAGTACCCATTCCCGCCGCTGGGAGGCGGGTATCAGGAACCATTCCCATTTTCTATTCATAATTTTATTTCCACTGTCCCCTGAGGGGAGGTGGGTGGGTACTTGATATATATATCTGCCAGGTAAGTATGAACAAACTTATTGTATCATAACAATATCATTTTGTTCATTAAACTTACCTGTCAGATATATATATAGCTGAATCCCACCGTTGGAGGTGGGAAGGGATAGAATAGAAGGATTTTGGGAAACAAATGCATGCACATGATTTACATCTTGGTTCCACCTGTTAGCATAGCTGGCTTCGTGGTTATTGCCACGTAAGTCTGCTTGTGCTACTGCAGTTGCCAGCGAGGTTAGAGACCTATATAGCTGGTGCAGTCCAGATGATCTGTCAACAGGGGCGAGACCACGACGTGACTAGACCATATTGGACCATACCATGAGGGCTAAGAAGTAAAATAAATAAATATATATACCCCCCCTAAATATATATCACCACCTGACCAACCTAGCCAAAGTTAAGGTGTGTTAACTAAAGGCTTAAGAGTTTAGAAGTCGCCGTTGTCGGCGACTCAACAACTAAATTAAGAGCTCTTCCTAACCATTTTCTACGGAGGATAGGAGAGTGGTACTTCTTGCCCCAAGATTGTGTCTGCAGGACACGTATGGCCCTAGCGAGCAGCAGATACTCATATGCCATCTTCATATCTCGCAGGAGTTGTGAAGTGAACACAGAGTTGCTTCGCTAAACATGGTACTCAGGATGTTGCTGAGTGCCAGCTCTGTTGAAATGCTTCCGAGGCCGCGCCTCACCTCGTGAGCATTCAGATAAAAAGATTTCAAATCTTTTGTACAAACACAATGAAGGAGCATTTTTGAAAGAACTCCTTAAACACTAAAGCCAGGGTGTTCTTCGATATGGGCAAGTCTGGTCTTTTTCGGAACACTGCAGATTGCCCGAATGACTTCGACTTTCTTGAGTTTTATGTAGATAAAACTTGAGAGACCCGACAGGGCACAGGACTCTCTCTGGCTCCTGCCCACTAATTTATGCCATCCTTGCTTCCAAGCTCCTGGCCCAAGGACAAAACGGGTTTCCATTCTTAGGCCACAACGGAAGGCTTAGAGAGCACACCGCCTTGTGTTCTCTAAAGCCAAAACTTGTGACGATGGCTTAAAATCTCACTAACCCTCTTTGTCGTATCTAGGGTGGTTAGAAGAAGGCCTTCCTGATTACATGCAAGAAGTTAACAGGTAGGAGAGGTTCGAATGCTTTGACATCAAGAACTTCAGGACTACGTCTAAGTTCCATATTGAAAGCTTCGATCTGGACATGCACAGTCAGTCCGTCTGTACTAAAGTCAGGTGATCCGACCAGTTGACCAGTCAGACGAATCAAGGACAGCAAGGCTGTACCCTGAAAGAAAGACCATAAGGCACTTATTCTTCGCTGACGGATGAGTGTCTGGACTGGCCTGGGGTTGTGTATCAACGCAACCCAACGACCATCAGCGAATCAAACTCCTTAGCAACTCCTGACTTTGAGCTTCTGGTGGCCAGGAGAAAGGAAATGCGAAGGAGCAAAAAGGCGATTCAGTCCCGAAGGAAAAGAATGCCTGACAGTCCAACCTGGTCTCAATGTAACACGATCATCGGGGGTGTATAAACGCAACCGACTTCGTCAACAAGAAACTCAGGCTACTATATGTCGCCTGATCTCGCACGAGTGCTGACTCTGAGAAAACAGGTGAGACAAAAAGTAGATGGTGAGCGAGTTTCAAGATTCCACAGAACTCAAAGATCGTGAAGGGCTTTGTTGTTTGACAGAAGCAAATCTCTGAGCCCAAAGGCCGTCAACAACATATTTGTGTATTCTTAAATAGTTGTGACTGCCAGCTTTATCCCATTCTTCAGACGGAAAGGGAAGACGGTAATCTTATTCTGTCAACATCTCGATAGTCTGAACGTAGTCAGACTCAGAGCGGAGAGGTTATAGGTACCTTTCGAGTTAGAGTAGACCGACTCTCTCGGAAAAGGGTCCTAGGAAAGTGAACTAGGAAGGACGTGACCTCTGTGAATCAGGATCCTGAAGGCCAACATGGGGCGATCAGAAGTCATGTCGCTCCTGTGACGTCATAAATCCTCTATTACATTTCCTAAGCGATTGAAAAAGGGGAAAAGAGACTAAACATCCATCCCTGTTCAATATCATAGGATGGCGTTTAATGGTACCGATCCCGGATCGAGAATAAGGGAGCAGAGAAGAAGAAGCCTCTTCGTCCGCAACATATCGAAGAGATGAATGAAAGGACATCCCTAAAGTCTCCACAACTCTCAACATACTTCTAAAGAAAGATTCCACTCGGAAGTCAGTAGTTGCTGCCGTCGATTGAGACGATTCGTACGGACTTTTGCAATCCTGTAACGAACCTCTAGAGGATCGTTACATTCTACGCCTGTTGTTATAATAGGCTCTTTCTCGTAAACTCGAACAGGGACCGAGAGAAGATACTTCTTAAGATATGAGAGCTGTGGAATACAGAGTTGATCTGGACCACTGGTTTCCAAAAACTCGTTTCGAGGACTGGAGGGACGACCGAATTGCTTCTACTTCTTTCAGATTAAGATCCAGGACATCTGAAACCCTATCCAGATGTCGGCACCTTCTTTCTATCACCTCAGGTGATACTTGACGCACTGAGAGATGTTCAGAATCATTCCTAGATCTTGAATAATATTTCAGTTTCCCGGTAGGAAAAACTGTGGAGGTCTGAATTGCAGTCTATTCAGGGAAACAAACTTCTTCAGGAAGGAAATGGTCCCCAGCAAGCTCATCCATTCCCTCCCCGAGTATGCTTACTTCCCTAATAAGGCTGCGCTTTGCCTAAGCAGGAGAGCATATAATAGTGCAATGTTGCGGTAGACTCGTTGTTCTATACCGTTGCAGTTTAAACGAGCGCCGAAAGGATTAACAGATATCTCTGTTGACATAGTTATAAGCAAAACGAATGCAATGTTTATTCATTCATGTAAGAAATCCCCTCAATCTTAGGCTAAAGTCCGTGATTGTAGGGCAGAGATACAGTTAGTCAGTCAATCCCGCAGGAGAGAGAGACATAATTTACCGGGCATGACAGCGAACGAGCTGGGACTGGCTCAGTTGGACTGGAGCGGACAGTGACAGCAGCAGCTTACATTCGTCGTCTCTTACCGTTATGCGTGGGTTGCCAGCTACTCTATCTACGAAGAAATAGGTCCGTTATTTTTGAGCAGAAAGAGACTCTCAAATGAAAGTATGAAACTTGTTATTCCTGGGGTCATGGTTTGAACTGAATTCCTTTTTACCTTGTAATCGGTTGTTTTTATTCTTACTGCCATCACAACTGAAACTCCACAGTGCTTATTTGATTGTTATTATACACATTTTGGTCTCAATTCACTCCACATTGCACTTTAACCAAGTTGCTGTTCCTGGTTCCTAAGGTGCACGCGCCACAAACACAGTTACTAACAGCAGACGACGACACTGCAAAGTTTTATTCCCTAGATTGTTTACTTTACTCGTTATTTAGTTCAACTTTACTTTGTTATTTAAAAATGTTAATTTAATTCATGACTATTATGCCTTTTTGGCAACCAAATTACCCCAAAAAATTACAGATATTTCTAAAGTAGATACAATCCAATGTTTCTAACCTTGTCGTACATCTGGCTGCCGGAAACCATAGAGGAACAGACTACGGATAGGTGGATTATAATTTTTTTTTTTTTTTTTTTTGCTAGCACTTTTCATTGATTTAAGTCTATATTAGTATTTGTTTTTGATTTCTTTAATAACTGTATGCCAGAAATAAATGTAACCTTTAATGGTGTGCATGCTAAGAATGGCAAAATCATCGTTTGCCACATTAGTGGGAGGCTTCCACACATACGCCGATGCATATTATAAACTGTTTCCATGAATTCTAGTTGTCACAGTAATGCAACAGTGATAAAATGGCTTTAATATTTATGTATATATACTTTCAATAGATAGGCTGATTTCACCAATTTCCACATTTTGTGTAAGTCTTATACCCCGTTTGGAGGGTGAAAACATGCCAATTGGCAACAGAGAGAGAGAGAGAGAGAAAGGAAGGCGAAGGAAGGAAGGACAGGGGTGGCGGTGTAGGGCGGGAGAGGGTAGGTGGAGCTTTTTACATGTGTTCGTATCCATTTCTGCATAATGGAGTTTTTATTTTGTCTCTTGGTACAAGGACAAGTGGTCAATATTTTTACGTTAACGTTAAAAGGAGAAAGTTGGCATTGAGGGGCATATATTTTGATTGAGAAAAATGTTATTGTTATAATACAATTAAGTTTGTTCATACTTACCTGGCAGATATATATATAGCTGCTTTTCTGAAGTCCGACAGAATTTAAAATTCGCGGCACACGCAGTGGGCGGCCAGGTGGTAGTACCCATTCCCGCCGCTGGGAGGCGGATATCAGGAACTATTCCCATTTTCTATTCATATTTTATCAGTGCCACTGTCTCCTGCGGGGAGGTGGGTGGGGCACTTTAATTATATATATCGCCAGGTAAGTATGAACAAACTTAATTGTATTATAACAATAACATTTTGTTCATGAAACTTACCTGACAGATATATAAATAGCTGAATCCCACCTTCAGATGGTGGTAAGAGACAGAATAGATTTTTGGAAGCTAAATTTAAGTAGAGATATACTCTTGGTTCCTGACCTGTTAGCATAAGCCGACTTCGTGATTACTGTCGCCAAAAAGTCTGCTTCTCTGCGTTACTAAGAGTTTGCCAGGCCGGGGTAGGGGAGACCTGTAATGCTGGTGCGCTCTAGATGATCTTGTCAACGGGGGTGTGACCACAATGTGACTAGACCATATGACCATCTTCTGAGGGCACCGAAGCTAAAACCACCACCTGACCTAACCTATCAAAGTTAGTTCCATAACTTCTAGGCTAAAGAAAAGGAACGCGCCTCAAGCGACCAACCCTTCAAAGTTAAAAGCCACACCTACCTACCCTTTTCTATAGGATAGGATTCGTGTTGCTTCCTGCCCCACCCAATAATATATCTACGGATATGTATGGTCCTAGCGACTTACGGATCTGAAATGTCGTCTTCACATCCCGTCGGGAGTGTGAAGCGAACACAGTTGCTTTGCTAAAGCGTGGCACTCATGATGTTACTGAGTGTCATGCTCGTTGAAATGCTTCCGAGGCCACGCCCTCACCTCTTGAGCATTCATATTAAGAAAAAATCTCAAATCTTTATGCAAACATAATGAATGAGACCTCTTAAAAGAACTCCTTGGCTATAATGCCAGGGTGTTCTTGGACATGAACCAGTCTGGTCTTTTTACGGAACACCGCAGATTGTCGGGAGTGTGAAGCGAACCCAGAGTTGCTTCGCTAAAGTGGCACTCAGGATGTTACTGAGTGTCATGCTCTGTTGAAATGCTTCCGAGGCCGCGCCCTCACCTCTTGAGCATTCATATTAAGAAAAAAATCTCAAATCTTTATGCAAACTAATGAATGAGACCTCTTAAAGAACTCCTTGGCTATAATGCCAGGGTGTTCTTGGACATGAACCAGTCTGGTCTTTTAACGGAACACCGCAGATTGTCCGTTGACCTTGACTTTCTATAGTTTTATCAAGATAAAACTTGAGAGACCCTACAGGGCACAGGACTCTCTAATGCCCTTGCCCAATAATTTGTGCCATACCCTTGGTCTCCGAGCCTTCGGGTCAAGGGTTAGACAGGTTTTCGTTCTTATCAAGAACGGAAGGCTTAGAGGACAGACCATTATGTCCTTTAAAGCCAAAACCTCTGATGATGGCTAAAACCTCACTAACCTCCTTGCCGTGGCTAGAGCGGTTAGAATATTAGCCTTTCTCGGGTCACGTGTATTAAGTTCGCAGAAAGGATAGGTTCGAAATGCTTTTGGCATCAGAAACTCAGACTACGTCTAAGTTCCATGCCGGAAACCTTTGATCCAGAGAATTTCAAGATCTCCACAGAACCTCAAAGATCGTGAAGCTTTTTGTTGTTTGCAGAACCGAATCTCTGAGCCTAGAGGCCGTCAACAACATATTTGCATATTCTACAATAGTTAGGACTTCTATCTTATCTCATACTTCATACGGAAAGATAGAACCATAACGAACATTCACCAGAGGTCGAGGTGGAGGAACAGTCATTTCCCTTCACTATCTCCAGAAACGGCCCCCTCCGATTGAACACTGAAAATAGGCAGCACTGCTTTGCCTTGGCCAAGAGACTGCCATTAATCTTGAAGATCTTATCGCTTCTCGATAGTCTGAACGCCTTCAGACTCAGAGAGGAGAGATATAGATACTTCACTAAGTGACGATGTTAGATTACACCGATTCTCTCGGGAAGGGTCTTTGGACAATTCTCTGAATTACCTGACCTCTGTGAATCCAACCTCTTAGAGGCCAACATGTGGCGACTAAAGCTAATCCTCTAGGATCATGAATAAGGGAACAACTTAGGAGGAAGCTCCTTCGTCTTTAATATTACGAAAAACTTAATGAAAGGACGCTCAGTCTCTCTCCTCACTTTCGACATACTTCTAAGTGAGGATTACTCAGACGTCAGTAGTTGTTGCCTTCGATCGAGAAGACCCGCACGGACGTGCACTAGTTTAACGAACCTCTTGAGGATCGTACGTTCCGTGCCAAGCCCATAACCAATTCTCTCTTCTCGAGTATGAGAGAGCTGATAAATTATCCGAGATGATTTGGGCCACTCGATCCAAATCACCCTTCGAGGAACTGGAGAGCCGACCAATTTGGCTTCCAATTCTTTCAGACAATGTGCCAGAACATCTGTTCTCTGTTCGGATGTCTGGCACCCTCTCGCTATCACCCGAGGTGATCCTCAAGCCGTTGAGAGAAAATTAGAATTACAAGATCTTTTGATGTTATTCCAATTTCTCTTCGTGAGGAAAAATTTGTAGAGGTCTGAATTGCTGTTTATTCAGGGAAAACAAGCTTCTCCAGCGAGGAAATGGTCCCAGCAAACTCATCCATTCCCTCACTCAGCCTGCTTCCTCCTAAATAAGGCTGCGCTTTGCATAAGCAGGAGAGCATTATCATAGTGCTATGCGCGGTAGATTCGTACAGAATGTTACCGTGCGGTAAACCCGCACCGAACAAGTAGAGATATCTTGTTGAAATTTTCTAAGTAAACGGCAGGCATGATCATTCAAGATTACTAGAAATTTCCTCAACCCGAGGCTAAAATCCATGATTGTAGGGCAGAGAGACGGTTTATTCAGCCATTCCCGCAAGGGAGAGAGACGTAACCAACCGCGCATGACACCGAGCTAGCCGGTACTGCGTAGATCACAGTAAACAGCAGCCTTGTTCATCGTCTCGCACTATGTGCCTGAGTTTGCCAGCTACTCCTTTTACGAAGGGATAGGTATGAAACTCTCGCAGGCATATTTAAACGACAAAATTCGCTAAATACAGAAGCTGAGTTGGTGTTGCAGTTCAATTAGAAACTTCTCGGTCTAAGTCGCAATCCGTAGAATAACTAGGATATGCGCCTACTCGGACAATTCAACTGCTTAGTAGAAATCATGTCCACGAGGTTAATATTACGTAGTATAGTTTATAGTATTCTGAACAACGATCTCCATCCTAAATTCTTTCCTTCAAGAAAACAAAATAAGGATTGGAGATCGACCACCTTCGATCTCTATCAAAAAGAGTGAAGGAGAAGTCTTCCTCGAAGGAAAAGCTTAAAGAGTGAACAGATATACTATCGCCTGAGTTGCCAGCTACTCCCTTACAAGGAATAGGTATGTATTCTAGAGCAAAAGGAAACTCTCAAGCAGGCCTATTTAAACGAACAGAATTCGCTAATACAGAAGCTGAGTTGGTGTTGTCGTAACAATACCTGAAGAGTTGTTCTTACTCCGAAAACTCTTGGAAGGTTGAAGGGAGTGTCAAATAAATACATTAGAACAACAGTTCTTTTCGGCTTCTATCCGCAGAGGTAAATACGATATGCGTATATGACTTGACCCATGCGTTAGCCAAAATGACGCAAAGATAAAAACTATGTAAGTATTGTAGTAATGAACATCGAATTCTCTACTACATCTTTCCTCGACGAGGAAAAGAGAGAGAACCGAGGATCGAAAGACGTTCAATGTTCTTATGATATTGGAGCAGACTTCTGGATAGTCTACAAGTCTTTCTCTTAACCCCGGATGAGCCTCTGAAAATGAATGAGAGCTCTTCCGAAATTTGTTAATGAGTTTATCCGCTTAAACGATAAAAACGTTAAAATCTATGTCAATGAGAACTACCCCATTTATGAGGGGTCCCCCCACTTATATGACAATGGGGAAAACGTCCTGACTTGACAAAACTATTAGCACTTTGCTAATAGGGAAAACCCTTTAACATGACCAAAAGTCACCCAGGAATCCGAGTATATAATCTTCCCGATTCTCAAAGAAATCGATGAAGAGGAAAGAGGGATCGAAGAAAAAATTCGGGTATGTCTCTCCGCTCAACTCCGAATCCTTTTAAAAATTTCTGTAAAGAAATGTCCTCAACAGCAAAAATAAGACGCTTTTCAACAAGTCTTTTCTCTCGCAAAGCGTCCTGCCGAGCTTCCACCGAAGCGTCCCTGGCGAATGTCCACAAAAGCGTCCTGCTGAGCGTCCTCAAAGCGCCCTGGAAAGCGTCCTGCTGAGCGTCCTCAAAAGCGTCCTGCCGAGCGTCCTGGAAAGCGTCCTGCTGAGCGTCCTCAAAAAAACGTCCTGCTTAGCTACGAGCGTGTCTGAGCAGAGAACACCAAGTCCTTCTGAACGACGTTTCAGAGAGGAACTCGTTGAGCGCTTGATGCTGCAAGGCCCAAGGCCCCAAGAGCTCCTGGCCGAGCGACCTTGCCAAACATCTCAATGTTATGACGAACGCGTTTTGCGTATGACGTTGAATATTTTTAAGGGTGGGACGTCCTCATGGCGAGTCTCCATGGGAAGCCCAGCCGCTCGCTGCTCCTGGAAGAGTGTGAACACTAAAAAAGGAAGGACGTTATGGCTTTTCCGATCTTCCGCAAGGTGCTTGCCGAGCGTCCTGGAGAATGTCTCTACTTATAGGACGTCGGAGCACCTCCAAAAGCTTCCTCACGTCTAAATTGCCCTTCTTATGCCGACCAGAGACATAATTGTTTGACTGTGCAAAGCAAGCTTGCCGGCCGTCAAACTTATCAGCTTGCTTTTTCGAAGTAAAGCGAACGTTACATAACGTATACGGAGCGCCATGAGGAGAGGAGACGAATACTGAGTTGCTCCTCCAAAAGGTGGAATCAAGAATGTCCTTGATTACCAAATTCTTTTGGAATGCTAGCGAGGTTGAAACAGCTCTAACTTCATGAGCGTTCACTCGGCAGGAGGCTCAAATCCTCTTCTGGCAAGATGAATGAGCCTCCTTAATAATGTATAAATGATGTATACATGAGAGTTCACTCGCAGGAGGCTCAAATCACTCTTCTGGCAAGATGAATGAGCCTCCTTAATAATATATAAATGATGTATACATGAGCGTTCACTCGCAGGAGGCTCAAATCACTCTTCTGGCAAGATGAATGAGCCTCCTTAAGGGATTTTGACGAAGGAAAAATCTATTTCTGGGTGATTGGCTCGTGTCGCCCTATGAAAGTATCCTTAATATCATTCTTTCTAGGTAATATTAGCCTAAAATCCACCAGAGAAAAACAAAAAATTAGAAAATGAAAATACAGTAAAACTGACTCGCTCACTCTTAAAAAGAAGCTGTCGGTATGATATAGGGGCGAGTGTGGAACACTACCACGAGACAAACACCAATTAGAACTTCCCTATCAGAATCCCCCCAAGAGAGAGCTGATACCAACGGGCGATGCAGCCTCTACTACTACTACTAGAGGACGCCATGGACAGCAGCGCCCCTAGCGGTCATCCTTAATTAAAACAGTTAAATACATCTTGTCCTGCAAGGGGGGAAAACAAACCATAAAAAAGGGGGGGTTTCATAGGGCGACACGAGCCAATCACCAGAAATAGATTTTCCTTCGTCAAAATCCCTTTTCTGTGCTCAGCTCGTGTCGGCCTATGAAAGAGTACCAGAGAAACGACAAGATGGAAAAGGAAACAATGAAAAACAGTTTAAAATGATGGATATAATATAAGTAAATCAATTACAGCATACAAATTAAGCACTTAAACTAACTTATTATAACAGTAAAATAATAGAATGTTAGTAAACTTAAAGTACTTAAATGGTAAATAAAGAAATTTACAGAGATGCATGTAAAATAAGGCAAATTGGGATTTACTTAACTAGAATACTAAATTTATACAATATATACATACATGTGTCCTACCCTAGCACAAAAATAAGGGTAGGTACACTGAAATCCATCATTAATACAATTATTCCAAAATATATACAAACACATTGAGACTGAAGTTCATCATGAACACAAAATGGTGAATATACAAACATATTGTGTCCTACCCTAGCATAAAAATAATGGTAGGTACACTGAAGTACATATCAGTACAAAAGTGGTGTCCCTAGCAAAAAAATAAGGGACAATCCACTATATGAATACAACGGCTAAGGCTATGATGTTGAGTAGCCTGACGATAGGTTGAGGCATGTTGGTTGGAAGTAGGTAGAAAGGAGACCTGGATCAATACTACAACTACTAAACAGTATCAGGGGAAACTATGTTTCCCGCTGCTACTGCTGAAAACTTTAAAGATTCCAAGGACTTTAAATAATGCCGTTTAAAGACTGTCGGGGATTTCCATCCAGTATACTTTCTAAGATCCTCAAAGTTTCATATGTTGGAAATAATTGATTGAGGTGGCTACTCCCCTGATATCATGTGCTTTTGGTGGAATGACTCAGGGTTGGCTTGTTTAATGAAGTAAAGGATTTGCTGTCTAATGCCTTAACTGATAAAGTACCACCTTTTTCTCTCATAAAGAGAGCACCTGAGGATCTAGAAGAAGTACGAGATAGAAAGGCTCTAAGAGTTGATACTGGGCAGAGAGAAGGATCCTGTGGAAGTGGGATAACCTTCCAAGGAGCCCACCTTGCAAGAGGATCTTCATTTTGGCTAAAAAAGCTACGATCCGGAGCAAGTAGAACTTCTCCTGATGGGAGGAATTCCACATGACCCGCATCCCACCCTGGATAGAGCCGACAGTTCTGAAATTCTAGCTCCTGAGGCTAGGCTTAATAAGAATAATGTCTTCCTCAGGAGCATTATGAATGTACAAGATGAGTTGTCAGTATCTGAAGCTAGTTTGAGGACATCATTTAAGACCATGAAACTGTAGTAGGCCTCTGAGAAGGTCTAAGTCTAGCACAGGCTTTAGGGATAGATGTGAAATAAGATTCAGTCAAATCTATCTGAAAACCTACTTGAAAGATTTTCTTCAAAGCCGCATTTGTGAGTGGTAATCGTGCTAGCTGCTAAACCTTTTTTTTTTTCAAACAGGGATCTGAAAAAGGATATAGCCAAATTAACTGTCATGGTTGTAGTGTTCGATTCTCTCAAGAAAGATGCTAATTTTTTAACAGCTGAGTCATATTGTCTAATGGTTGACTCTCTCTTATCCGATTCTAGGAAGAGAATATTCTGTGGATCAATGTCAGCATCTTTATTAGCCGCAAACTTCATGAAGTCCATAAAGTTAGGGTCTGGAGAGTTCTTGAGGAAGCGAACACAGTCCTCATTTGTACTGATTGTGACAGTTTGGGATTGGGGATCCGTTGAGGTCGGAGACCCAATTCCAAAAGAACGAGGATACCAGTTGCTCTTGGGCCAGTTCGGTGCAATCAGAGCTACTATCCCTTTGAAAGACCTTAGTTTGTCTAGGACTTTCAAGAGAAGATTCACTGGAGGAAAAACATAAATCCTCCTCCACTGATTCCAATCTAACGACAGGGCGTCCGTGGCATAAGCCAGAGGGTCCAGGTTGGGGGCCACATAGCAAGGGAGCTTGTGGTTCGCTTGTGAGGCGAAGAGATCCACTTGGAGACCTGGGACTCTCCGGCTTACCCACTGGAATGACCCCGACGTCCAGAGACCACTCTGATTCCAGAGGACTGACCGGGACAGGGCGTCTGCTATCACATTTCTTACTCCTGCCAGGTGAGTGGCAGACAGATGCCATTTGTGTTTGTTTGCTAATGCAAAGATGGCTATCATGACATGGTTCACATGCTTGGATTTGGACCCTCCTCTGTTGATGCAATGAACTACCACTGCACGTCCAAAACTAGCCTTAGATGAGACTTCTTCGGGGGAAGCAGTCTCTTCAGAGTAAGAAATACTGCCATTGCTTCCAACAGTTTATGTGGAGTTGGCGAAATTGAACTGACCAAGTCCCCTGAACCTGTTTGTTTAACTGAGAGTATCCCCCCACCCGGACAGGGATGCATCCGTGTGAAGGTTAACACTGGGAGGGGATAGAAGGGGTACCTTCTTGGCTAAGTTCTTTACTTTTGACCAAGGCCGTAGTTGGTTGCGGAGGATCTGTGGAATTACTGACAACTTGTCTCGATATTTGGAGTTTGCTCTTGACCGCCAAATTCGATTTATATCTTTCAGCCTTGCTTTCAGAAGGATATCTGTTACCGAAGCAAACTGAAGAGACCCTAGGATTCTCTCCTGTTTCTTCTTGACGTCTGTTTTGCATTTGAGGAATTGCCTGACAGATTTTGCTATTTCCTTCCGTTTGGCCACTGGAATTGATAGATTGTGGGAAGACAAATCCCATGGATTCCTAGCCACTGAAAAACGAGATTCCGGAGTAAGTCTGGATTTCGTTTTGTTTATCTGGAACCCCAGATGTTCCAGAAAAGTGAACTACCTTTTTGGTAGCTTCGAGACATTCCTCGACTGTGGTGCCCAGATCAACCAATCGTCGAGGTATGCCGCTACCATGATTCCCTGAGCTCTCAATTGTTGTACAACCACTTCTGCTATCTTTGTGAATACCCTGGGGGCTACATTCAGACCGAAGGGCATCACTTTGAATGAGAATGTCTGATTTCCCTAGCCTGAATCCTAGGAATGGGCGGAAGTGCCTGGCTATAGGGATATGATAGTATGCGTCTGTAAGATCGATGGAGCATGTGACGGCTCCACGCGGAAGTAAGGTCCTTACTTGCGAGAGGGTAAGCATCTTGAACTTGTCGCAGCGAATGAAAGAGTTTAGCTTTGACAAGTCTAAGATTACCCTTCTTTTTGTTGAGCCTTTCTTTGGCACGCTGAATAAGCGCCCTTGAAATTTAGATGTTTGACTCTCGCAATAGCTCCTTTCTGAAGGAGTTCTTCCGCGTAATCTATCAATTCCTTTGACGGTACCTGATGAAATGATTTGATTGGAGGGGGATCTTTGATCCAACTCCAGCCTAATCCCTTGGACACTATGCTCTGTGCCCAATTGCTGAAACCCCACCTGTGGCGGAAGAGGAACAGCCTCCCTCCTACCTGGGGAGGCCTCATTGCTGATGGGCGGGTTGGCCACCACGCCCTCCTCTGAACTGTCTACTCCTCGTGCCCTTCCTGCGCCACGCTGACGAAAGTAACCTCTCGCCCTACCTCTCGGTTGAGAGTAGCCTTGAGCCTCATAAGCAGGGTTAAAGGCCGGCGAGATAGCGTAGGAAGTGGATGGTTGAGATTGCTGGGGCACCAGGAGGAAAGGTTGGTTCTGTTTAGAGGTGGAAGGTTGTCCCTGTTGGGTAACTGGGACTGCCTGCACAAATTGCTGCTGATGTTGGAGTTTTTTATAAGGCTGGAACCTCTTACCAGCCTTCTTTGGTTTCTTGCCAGCAGTGGGAACGGATTCCTGTTTCCTCTTAGAGGAAATACCCCACCTAGCTCTAAGGCTCTGGTTGAGTCTAGCAGCTTCGTGGTGGACCTCGTTCACTGCGGACTCTGGGAAGAGATCCGCTCCCCACATGCTTGCAGCCAAGAGTCTATTAGGCTCATGCCTGATTGTGCACTCTTGTAGGACATGCTTCTTCGGCAGTTCCTCCTCGCCTGGAAGAAGTCAAAAGCGTCCGACAGAACCGTCTGAAACTGAGATTTGCCAGAATCTTGAACAGCGGTTCCGTAGCGTAGGAAAGAGCAGCCATTTTCTGTAATGATGAGAGAATTGAGGGACTGCCAAACCTAGTTCGCGCATCGAACTCTGTCTGGATTAGGAATCCGGCAGCCTAGGTAATTTCTCACCGAACTGGTCCATGGCGCAGTCCGGCTTGAGTTTACCCAGCGTGAATGTAGCTGGCAGGTTTTCCCACAACTCTCCGAAGGCGGGGAAGAGTGGAGAAGTAGACTCCGCCTCCCTCAACTGTGGAATGGGCTCATCCTTGAGGACTGCCTGAAGAGACTTCTCCACCAATTTCGTGGCGAACGGAAGAGAGACCTCCTCTTCCGTCGCGAAAAATAGTGAAGGGACTCTTGTAGGCCTGGAGTTTAGTGTTAGTACACTCCCAGTCCTCAAGGCAGTGAACCCATTTCCCGCTGGGCGTGATCTCTACTGTAAAGAACTGACTCCTTCGAGATTTTATCTTCTCTCGTGAGAGCCGTTGGCGTCAGCCTAGCATACCCGATGAAAGGCTGCGTCAGACCCGGAGGGTAGAACTCGAAGTCCTCAATCCTTCGAGTACCACACTCCGGGATAGAAATCATTCCGTCCTTGAATGGAGCGTAAGCAGCTACTCTCCATGGGTTCTCCATAGAGAAAGCTGGCAAGGAGTCATAAGGTGGAAGTTGAAGAATCCCCGTGCTAGATGCAGGGGAGGACTGGGGAGGAGCCTGAGCTAGCCCAGCCACTCGGTCCTCATTCTCTCTCATTCTATTAGAGAGGTCCTGGTGATTGACTGTCCAGTTTGAGACAGACTGTTCGATAATTGCGCGAACATCTGCTCGAAACGCGTTCCCAATGCGGAGATTTGGGAACCTACTAGCACCCCCACCTGTTCCATCACCCCTGGTGAGACAGTAGAGGGAACGCAGGTGCTGGTGCTTGCCACCCCTGCCGGCATAGCCGGAGAGGAGGCAGCGGAGGCGGGAGAAGGCAGTGACTCGGTGGTAGCGCGAGCCTTCTCCTTCGAAGCCTTGCTTCTGGAGCTCTTCGACTGGGAAGAGCCCGGCTTTGCCTTCACCGCATCGGCATAGGAAGTCGACGACTTCCTAGCCGAAGAAGACGAAGACGACTTCCTAGAAGTCGACTTAGATAAGGTCTTCGGTTCTCTCTTTCCCTTCTCCTTAGGAGGTACAGAGAGAGCGGGAGGGCGAAATAGGGATCTCGGATCCCGCAAAAGCCTTGGAAAGAAGCGGAAGAAGAGGGGAGGACAGGAGAAGATCCAGGAGCGCCCAAGGAAAGACCTTGGGCGCCCGACAAACCTACCTCAACCAACAAATCCTCGCTAACTACCGCCATTGGCTCAAGGTTAAGGTCCAGAGCAGCGACGTCCGGAACCGACTCCTGGGAGGCTACGACCCCAAACGATTGCTGGAGGTCTTGCTGGATGGAGGCTATCAGTGGGGCAGCGGACAAGGGGTCGACGTAACCCGTTGACTTTGCCCGCGGGGTGAATCTGGATGGCCAGCTTCCTATCCAAAATGTAGGGCTGGCCCTTGGCGGCGTTTTTCCCAAAGCCGCCCACCCACGCTTTCAGGGTGGCGAGGGCGACTTCCCTCACACCGCTAGCCTGAAAGAAAGGTGAGATTAGCTGCCAATTGTGGAACGGGGTTAACAAACTTACGACTAGAAGTTGTTAGTAAAATCATAAGTAAGCCTATAATGGACTTACCCCATCTCCCAGCTGACCGACCAGGTCGTAGCATATGGCGCAGGCTTCGGGGTGCCAGACAATCGTCTCGTTGAAGGACGTGGCACACGGGGCGTGAGACCTGCACTCGTCATGTCCACAGGGGTCGTAGAGCGTCGCATTACAGGCTGGGACTTGGCAGTTGGTAGCCTGTAAGTGAAAAGTACATGAGTACCAAGTAAACACTTACAGCCTAACATATGCTCCGCTGGTGCCGGAGCGATAAGTTAGATAAAACCAGAGCCCCGCCAAAATACGTGTGGTAACCAGGTTGTTGGAAGATAGGCTATGGCTCCGCCAGTGGCGGGAAGCACAAGAATCAACCAACTAGGTGTGGTGGTAATGGAAACCACGACGGAAAATGGCGGGGAATGGTTGATAAATAATATAATAACACACAATTCATTGTAAAATATCTTATAATTAGGGTATATATCCTTAAAATAACAAAAATAAAACAACTTCTCTCCGCCCGTCTACTAGAAGAGTGCGTAGGTAAGGGTAAGCTCCCTTCCGATAGCGGGGGAGAGATATAAGGATATAGTAGGCAAGCAACCGACCACTCTAGTGCCCATCATGCCCGCTAGCGGAGCCAGTAACCTATAACCAAAGGTGCCCTGGCTGCGACGGAAGGCTCCTTACGTATCGTGAGGGAGGTGGCTGAGCAACTGGGGAGGGGGGGAGGAAGGTCCCGGCGAAACACGGCGGAGCGAGGAAAAGGGGGGAGGGATGGCCTACTCCTCCCCGCCTCACCAACTACCCGCATGGAGACCCGGTACCTCATGAGTGGTCGCCCTATACCCCCCGCTGGGGGGACCCCCCGGTCACCTCCGATAGTGTGAGAGAAGGTGATGAGGTTGTCATAACAACCAAGGGGTCCCCCAGCTCCTCCCTATATCAGAGAGGGAGGGACGGGGCAGGGTAAGGTGCTATGGAACACGTGACCGCAAGTGGCCTAGGCCGCGGAGCAACACAACCGTGGTAGGGCCACGTGAACCAAGCTGTACCAATACATGAACAAGCACCTAGGCTAGCCTAACACCCTAAATAATAATAAAAATACATCGAAAGGTGGAAGAGACACTGTTAGTAAAAGAGAAAGAAGCCCAGGAGGAGGCAGACTGTTCCAAGAAACAGGAGCCTACTCGGAGCCAGCGATAGCCGATGTAGAGCAAGAGCCGGGATGCTGGGCCGGAAATAAAAATAGCCCTAAATACCAAGCTAAGAGAATGGTAGGAGGCTGAACTAGCTAAAACTCGATGTAAAACAATGAATGTGATAAAGTAAGCCCATAAGTAATAAGAATCCCAGTATGGAGGACCGGGAATCTTACGAGGCGGCATGGCCGCCACGAGACAACCGGGGAACCGTATATGACCTATTAAGAGGAAAAATACTGGTACCCGGAAGGTAAAAATACGGTAAAATGTTACTTATGAGTTACTTACTTAGCCACGTGGCATTTGCAGAGCGTTCCATCGTAGATTAGTACGAATAAAATCCAAGAAAGCACGAGCACACGGAAAAATGGCGACTTGTCGCTGGCGCTAAAAATTAAGGATGTACGCTGGAGGGGGGGGGCGCTGCTGTCCGTGGCGTCCTCTAGTAGTAGTGTAGAGGCTGCATCGCCCGTTGGTATCAGCTCTCTCTTGGGGGGATTCTGATAGGGAAGTTCTAATTGGTGTTTGTCTCGTGGTGTAGTGTTCCACACTCGCCCCTATATCATACCGACACTTCTTTTTAAGAGTGAGCGAGTCAGTTTTACTGACATTTTCTTAATTTTTGTTTTTCTCTGGTAATTTTAGGCTAATATTACCTAGAAAGAATGATATTAAGGATACTTTCATAGGCCGACACGAGCTGAGCCCAGAAAATAATGTATAAATGATGTATACATGAGCATTCACTCGCAGGAGGCTCAAATCACTCTTCTGGGAAGATGAATGAGCCTCCTTAAATGTCCCTTAGGAAAAGAGCCAGTGCATTCTTCTAAAAGAGAAAATATGGTCTCTTTACTCTTTCATCCTCTCGTGACGAGAGAGAGGACGTGAAGCGTCCTCTTCTCTAAACTTCTTATTTGGGGGCGTGAGTCCTTCCGAGAACTCCAACCCTGTGTGGGGAGGACGCCTCGGAGGACGAGAAGCAATCCTTCAAGATTCGTGCACGTGCACGATCTTTAGCAGCCTGGGAAGCGTCAACAGGTTCTGCCGAAGGGAGCCAGATCGGTGGGGGGGGGAGCCCCCGTAACCCTCTTGCGGCTTTCGACATGCCCTCTCCCTGAGTCCTGGGAGTCCGACAGAGGTCCAGCCAGGCCTAGAGGCATTATGGGGCCGATCTGACGCCCTCCACAACACAAGGGGTCACTACACTTCACAACATGATTGGAGAGAGAGCACTTTAGTCTAAGATTACTTGATGTAATCCTCTAGCAGACACTTCTACTAGGCCCGTAAGCCATACCACAGGGTTAGGCAAAATAAAATCTACAGGAGGTTAGAAGGTTCATTATTTCTAACTTCTGTTTACTGTGGAGGAAAACTCCTGATTCTAACACGCTCTAAAATGCGTAAATGAATCCTCCTTCTTCCGTAATCAGTCACACATTACACTAATTACATTGAACTTATGCAAAGAAAACATGTAAACGTCATATATACTAAGCGAGTGTCTACCGAAAGTTCCGGTAGCCTCACCTTACCATGCAGACAACAAAGTCTGAAACTAGGCTAACTAGCTTCAGACATCAAATGCAATGAAAAAATTTACGATAGCGTATGCCTAGCCACAAATCCAAGTTAATAATCGAAAGAATAATTAGGATACTTAAGTGGCTAATGAAGTTTTCAAAATCCTAGGCGGAGGCTGTAAACAGTTGTTTACCGACCGGCGACAGAAAAAAACATGAATAGAAAATGGGAATAGTTCCTGATATCCGCCTCCCAGCGGCGGGAATGGGTAACTACCACCTGGCCGCCCACTGCGTGTGCCGCGAATTTTTAAATTCTGTCGGACTTCAGAAAAGCAGCTATATATATATCTGTCAGGTAAATTTCATGAACAAAATACAAATTTATTCAATAGCTAGCTTGTAAAAAATACTTGATTACAAAAAACTGGATTGACAACTAAGCAGCATACTTACTATGGGTTTCATAGACAGTGCAAGCAAGTTTTTTGGCATATTTCTGTAACGAACACTTGTATAGAACGAGATTTTGCTTTTGTGCATTAAACCCAGTGCCTTATAAATTACGGCACTGGGTGTAATGCACAAAAGCAAAATCTCGTTCTGATACAAGTGTTCGTTACAGAAATATTGCCAAAAAAAAACTTGCTTGCACTGTCTCTGAAACCCATAGTAAGTATGCTGCTTAGTTGTCAATCCAGTTTTTTTGTAATCAAGTATTTTTACAAGCTAGCAATTGAATAAATTTGTATTTTTCCTCAATCAAAATATATGCCCCTCAATGCCAACTTTCCTCTTTTAACGTAAAGAATATTGACACTTGTCCTTGTAACCAAGAGACAAAAACTCCATTATGCAGAAATGGATACGAAACACGCATAAAAAGCTCCACCTACCCTCCCCCCCCCCTCCACCGCCACCCCTTTCCTTCTTCGTTCCTTCGCCTTCCTTTCTCTCTCTCTCTCTCTGTTCCCATTCGGTATGTGTTGACCCTCCAAATGGGAATAAAGAACTACACACAACACGTTGAAATTGGTGAAATTAGGCTATGTATTGGAAGTATATATACATAAATATTAAAGCAATTTTATCATTATTGCATTACTATGACAACTAGAATTCATGGAAACAGTTTATAATAATGAATCGCGTATGTGGTGAAGCCGCCACTAAAATAATGTGCAACGATGATTTGCCATTCTTAGCATGCACACATTAAAGGTTACATTTTATTTCTGGCATACGGGTTATTAAAGAAATTCAAAATACTAATATAGACTTAAATCAATGAAAAGTGCTAGCAAAAACAAAAAAGCAAAAAAAAAAATATATATATATATATATATATTCCACTTATCCGTAGTCGTTTCTCTATGGTTTTCGGCAGCCAGATATACGACAAGGTTAGAAACATTGGATTGTATCTACTTTAGAAATATCTGTAATTTTTGGGGGTAATTTGGTTGCAAATAAGGCATAATATACATGAATTAAATTAAAATTATTAAATAACAAAGTAAAGTTGAACTAAATAACGAGTAAAGTAAACAAATTAGGGAATAAAACTTTGCAGTTTCGTCGTCTGCTGTTAGTAACTGTGTTTGTGGCGCGGCGCGCTTAGGAACCAGGAACAGCAACTTGTTTAAAGTGCAATGTGGAGTGAATCGAGACCAAAATGTGTATAATAAGAATCAAATAAGCACTGTGGAGTTTCAGTTGTGATGGCAGTAAGGATAAAAACCACCGATTACAAGGTAAAAATGAATTCAGTTCAAACCATGACCCCGGGAATAAAGTTTCATACTTTCAGTAATATAGGCAACAAAATGTTGTTTTATTGTGCTGATTACAACTGCAATCTTGAGTAAGATCAATAAACGTTACATATACTAAACGCTAACATTGTTCAAATGAGTGCTGGGAAGGCTGGGAAAGATGATTGTTGTCAATGATCAGAACCTGTACATCCCACGGTAGCCGCCATATTGGATTTCAAAACTGCCTTGAAAACATATTTTACGAAGAGTGTCACATGCTTATTTTAGTTCATATGGGGCTTTCATATATCACATTATGTTGACGAAACTTCAATCTTTTGAATGGTATGCTTGGAGTTGTAGGGTATAACACCACGGCAGGCCAACCCTCATCACGGTGGACGGGTCTTATTCACTCGATATTAAATTGGTGAAACAAGAATACAATTGCAACTCTAAGCATACCATTTAAAAGATTGAAGTTTCGTCAACATAATGTGATATATGAAAGCCCCATACGAACTAAAATAAGCATGTGAGCTCTTTGTAAAATATGTTTTCAAGGCAGTTTTGAAATCCAATATGGCTGCTACGTTTTGCATGGAAGGTTCTGATCAGTGACAGCCACCATCTTTCCCCAGCCTTCCCAGCACTCATTTGAACAATGTTAGCGTATATATGTAACGTTTATTGATCTTACTCAAGATTGCAGTTGTAATCAGCACAATAAAACAACATTTTGTTGCCTATATTAGTGAAAGAATGAAACTTGTTATTCCTGGGGTTATGGTTTGAACTGAATTCATTCTTATCTTGTAAACGGTGGTTTTTATCCTTACTGCCATCGCAACTGAAACTCCACAGTGCTTATTTGATTGTTATTGTACACATTTTGGTCTCAGTTCACTCCACATTGCACTTTAAACCCGTTGCTGTTCCTGGTTTCTAAGCGCGCGCGCCACAAACACAGTTATGAACAGCAGACGCGACAGACGACGAAAACTGCAAAGTTTTATTCCCTAAATTGTTTACTTTACTCGTTATTTAGTTTAAATTTACTTTGTTTATTTAAAAAATTTTGATTTAATTCATGTATATTATCCCTTTTTTGCAACCAAATTACCCCCCCCCCCGAAAATTACGAGATATTTCTAAAGTAGATACAATCAAATGTTTCTAATGTTTTCGTACATCTGGCTGCCGAAAACCATAGAGGAACGACAACGGAAAAGTGAATTATATACATTTTTTTTTTTTGCTTTTTTGTTTTTGCTAGCACTTTTCATTGATTTCAGTCTATATTAGTATTTTGAATTTCTTTAATAACCCGTATGCAGGAAATAAATGTAACCTTAATGTTTGCATGCTAAGAATGGCAAAATCATTGTTGCCACATTAGTGGAGGCTTCACACATACGCCGTTCCATTATTATAAACTGTTTCCATGAATTCTAGTTGTCATAGTAATGCAATAATGATAAAATTGCTTTAATATTTATGTATATATACTTCCAATACATAGCCTAATTTCACCAATTTCAACGTTTTGTGTGTAGTCTTATACCCAGTTTGGAGGGTCAACACATACCGAATGGCAACAGAGAGAGAGAGAGAGAGAGAGAGAGAGAGAGAGAGAGAGAGAGAGAGAAAGAAGAAGAAAAGGGTGGCGTGGAGGGGGTGGGGGGGGGGGGGAGAGGGTAGGTGGAGCTTTATACACGTGTTCGTATCCATTTCTGCATAATGGAGTTTTTGTCTCTTGGTACAAGGAGAAGTGTGTTATTCTTTACGATTAGTGATTCACGATACCCTTATAAATTACGGCACTGGGTGTAATGCACTATAGCAAATCTCGTTCTGTTTACGTGTTCGTTACAGAAAATAGGTATTGCCCAAAAACGTGCTTGCACTGTCTCTGAAACCATAGTAGACATGCTGCTTAGTTGTCAATCAAGTCTTTATAACCAAGTATTTTTTTACAAGCTAGCTATTGAATAAATTTGTATTTTTCTCAGTTAAAACATATGCCCCTCAATGCTAACTTTCCTCTTTTAACAACTTTCTGGTCATTGCAAATTCGGCCCCATAATTTCTTATGGTGCGAAAACAGACAGAGGCCCAGGGACCGAAAACGATTGCGTCACACTACGGCGGTAATCCAGCAGTAAAACATCTTCATATATCCAAAGAGTAAATAATAAAGATATATATGCACATTACAATTATAACAATTACATGAATGGCTGATAACAATCTGCATGAATAACTGGTAAACTGTTCTGCAAGACAGTTGAGTATAGCAATTATTTACAATAGGTACCAAAGTCAGAGGTCGTGACGTCATAATACAAACTTAAAAGAACGTTCTAATTCAGAAAAATAATTACTTGAATTTGAGTCAGAGTCGAGTTACTTTTTCAATAACGAATATTTTCAAATTAATCAGCATAAATATGTAAAATATTGATGTTTTACTATTTATTTAAAAATTAGCTAAGAGCGCGCTTCTCGTCATCTTCTACCAAAACAGCTGTTTACTCCTAACTTGTTTGTTGGTGAGAAATCGTGTTTTGATTGTTGTGATGAAAAGTGCCCCAGCGTCTGTGGGTACAAGTGGTGTGTGGATTTATCACAGGAAATGGAAAGTTTGTTGACACAAGCGACTCCGTAAACATCAAGATGGCGTCAATCTTCGAAACATTTTTAGTTGTGAGTAAAAATTCTAAAGCGTTTTGGTGAGATTTCCACTGCTGTGGATGCCATTTTCAGTACCCTCTGTTTAAATCTTAAAATTTGGCCTTAATTTCTAACTTTGGAGAAAATACTTACTTCGAAAGGAGAGTAGAGGTCTTTAGCTCCGTTTCTCACCAACAACAAGTCGTGACTGATGCCCATCTCCGGTGTCAGGATGCGTTATAATGTACTTTTTCGGAGGGTGGCAAACGTTGATTGTAGGTGGCCTGTTTGGCCTGCCGAGGTGTTTTACCCTAATTGTATTCTTGTTTCACCATTTAAATATCGAGTGAATAAGACCTGTTCACCGTGATAAGGGTTGGTAGTCGCTGGTGTTTCCCCCTACTAGGTATAGGTAAGCCTTGGATAGAAGTCAATCAAACCCACCCACTTTAGGTTACTAGGCCTAGCCTATAGGCTTGGAAAATTGTCTAGGCTTAGTTTACTGATTGATTGATTTAGGTAGGTATAGACTTATGGCATAGGCTAGGTACATACTAGGCTACGTGCCAAGCACCGGGGCAACTAAAGCCACTCAGCGTTGAAACAGAAATGAAGGGTGGCAAGGTTTGAAAGGTGTAGCAGGAGGAAAACCTCGCAGGTGCACTACCTAGGTATGAATCGTTACGAGAAGGTGGGCAGCAAGATGGAAGAAAGAGAATACATATGGAGGCCTACCTACTAGCTAGGTACTATGGGCTACTACAATACAAGGAATGACAGGGGGTTAGAAACTGGGGCCGAAGGGACTGCAAACAACCTTACGTAAGCTAGCCTACCTATAGGTAGGCTATTTGGCTACAATAAGCCTATCCTCGTAAAGGAGTCAAGTGCCGTCAGTGCGCCTACTGCGGTGCAATGTAGGCATTAGGTATAAGCCTACACTGCACCGCCATGAAGTGCACTGACGGCACTAGTCTAATAGCCTATAGGTACTAGCCTATAGGTATTACTTAAGTACTACCTAGGTAGCTACTAACTTATGGAGACTCACGCTGGGCATTAAGTTTCTAATTTTAATCTTGTCACATTAAAGAATAGAGGGTTATTCTGAGAAATGCTGGTCTGAATCTAACATACGGCCATAGGCCTATTACCTACTACGTCTTTAGGTACATGGATGACTGGGCCCACCAACATTGCTCTTCGAAGCCTAGACCTAGCTAGTCATTTTCTCGCTACTAAGCGATTAAATGTTTAAAGGCATCATCCTACCTTTTTGTGATATGCAGCTGAAGATCTGGGCTGCACAAAAACTGCAGCGGGTCGTGTACAACACCGCCAAAAGGTTAAAATTGACATGATGAGGGTTACGTAGTTGCAGTGGTTCGTTGTCGTTCCGCAACCAAAGTCGGCTCTTCAATGACAATGATGCAACCAAAACATGTTACCACAAATTCAAGTCCGAACCGATGGCTCCCCTTCTAAATTTTGTCAATTTCTCATGGCTGTTTAGGATTTCCAAGGCAATATTCATAGGATAAGTACTGTATGTTATTTATAATGAATCTATTTTTTCACTTTACAATTTGCAGATAGTTCGCTAAGGCAATGCAAGTGTTTTCACGTTTCTGGTTTTTTCAGTGTCCTACGTCATGTCCCTTAAATTTTCGTCTCATTCTAATTGAAGTATATAGAAAAAAAAGGAAAATGAAACGAAATGTGAATTAGCTAACATCACACCGCAAAAGACTGACAAGTGAGGAAACACAGTAGCAAAGGTAGTTATTTTTCTTACGAGCTGAGAGATGGAAGGCTCATCCCAATTTTGCCCGTACGAGTATATCCCAATAGATATGGGGAGCTGCTGAGCAAAAGGGGACGACTAAACAAGTGACTTCTAAATGCACCGCATAGACATAGTTTCGTACTGGCAAATTTGGACAGACGTGTGGTAAGACTTCCAAGACTTATTACAATTTCATTCTAATTAGCCAAATTGTACCCTTTCAGCCAGACTTTAGCACAAAACTTGCACGCAGCCACGGATAAATTTTGTAAAGAAAAAAAAAGATATATATCTATATATATATATATATATTGTATAGTATAAATATATACATACCATATATATATATATAATATATATATAGATCTATATATATATATATTATGTATATATATATTAATAGATATATATATATATATATATATATATATATATATATATATATATATATAAATCTATATATATAATATATATAAATATTATAATATATAAATTTTAATATATAATATATATGTATATATATATATTATATAATATATATATATTTATATATATTATATATATATATATATATAAATTATAAATATATATATATATATTATATATTTATATATATATAATATATATATATATGTGTGTGTGTGTGTGTGTATGTGTGTGTGTGTGTGTGTGTGTGTTTATCAAAACAAATACAGGAAAAAGCATCGCCATAATTGTTTTTATGTTTCTCCCCATATCAATCTTATCAAAACCGACTCAAGGTCTAATATGTCTTAAAAGTATCAGTTCAGAATAAAACCCATTCCTCGGCCTTCATACTATCTGGTAGTCAGTTTCTTTAATCGCTTGATGTCATTCTTAATTAAAACCATTTACGGGTACACTAACTCATACTTTGAAGTTTATTATATATATATATATATATATATATATATATATATATATACATATATATATATATATATATATATATATATATATATATATCAACAAATGCTTTTATTTAACAAAATTTTGTGGTTATTACAGAATATACATAGCTTTCGATTGTACAATGGAACTGAAGTGTAGCTAGAAAATAATTTCCTATACAAATTATTGAATACAGTAAAAGTACACAACAAAATATGAGCGCATATATTTATACCATTATTACAGAGTTATTACATACGTTTGTTGTAGATTTGGTGGGGTGATCTAATTTTACTTATCTGAATAACTATTCCATTCTCTACAGTAAGCTAATTTCATATCGGCAAGAATATATTTCTACTTCATCTATATAGGCTATCCTTTAAGTTTGTTTTTAATTGTTGTCATTCTGTTTTCCTACTGTATGATTTTCGGTAATTTGTTTCATTGAATTGGGCCTCGAACAGATAAAGCCCTATCAGCAATCTTTGTCCTGGTTCTTGGTACCAGCGTATTTCTTGTGGTTCTTTCACGAGTGCGTCCGACCTGTGGGACGGCCTGCCAGAGCGTGCCTATTTACTATTTTAAACATGAAGACTGACTTATGATACTGCAGCAGTCCGATAACTTTAAGCCATTCTAATCTTTTAATGAAAGGTGTAGCATGGTCACGTTTTCGTCCATAACCTACTGCTATTTTTGCGGCAAAGTTTTGTACTTTTCGAAGTTTATTTCTTATGCTGGCGGTACCCTAGAAAACAATATGAGAAAACACTTACGACCAATGCTTCGACAACAATTTTTCTAGTCTGGTCTTTGAACATATCTTTATTTTTCGTTAAAAAGAAAATTACGCCGTTTGCTTTTGTACAAACGTAGTCCACATGCTTTCCGAAAGAGATAACAATCTAACATGACACCGAGATCCTTAGCCGAGTCTTTTGGGCTTATTTCGGAATTGCCAACTCTAATTTTCATGTCGTGATATGCGGGTTATGAATGCTCTAGATCCAATAAAGATGAATGGAGTTTTGTCTGTGTTTACCTTTAAACCATTTTCAGAAAAGTATTTATTTACACGCTCCATTGTTGCTTCCATTCTTTGCACAAGAGAGTCTAAATCTGAAAGGAGGAGCTGTGGATCATCTGCAAATTGTACTTGTGTATAGTGTCGCCGGACCTATATGTAGGTCGTTTACGAATATGATAAAAAGGAGTGGACCTGAAACAGAACCTTGAGGAACCTCGTATTCAATATTTTGTGTTGATAATATATTTGAATTTATCTTGACTACTTGGGTGCAATTACTGAACCAAAACGTCATCTATCTGAAGGTCGTCCATCTTTTGTATAGTATGGAGTGGGAGACACTGTCAAAATATTTCGAAAGATCATAAAAAGCTAGCAGAGATACTTTTGATAAAAATGTTCTGTTATTTTGATTAGTATAGTTTGCGTTGATAGGCCTTTCCTAGAACCATGCCGAGATTCTGAGAAAAGATTATACGTTGACAAGAATTCATACAGTTGATTTGCCACTGCCTTCTCTTGGTAACTATTGACGTATTATTTACGCGGCGTAAAGAATCTTTCAGAAATCTAATGAATGCCGTCATTCCGCTGGAATGTTTGTTCTTCAAAATCCATAACCGTTTGATGACGGTCTCAACACTTACTGGCTGTGGCCTCAAACGTGATCGTAAACACTTTGTTTCATTGTATCGTTGCTGACTTAGTTGAGTTATACTTTCGCCATCGATCGGTTTCTGCTGAGGCCGCTGAATCGTTAACCCATTATGAGTTATATTTACTTTTGCTTGGAATGACTTTATTTATGATATTCTGCATATTTTTCTTGTTATTTCTTCCATTTATTAAGTTACTTTTATGTAAGTTTGATTTAGCCAACCGAATTGGCGTTATACTCGTTTTTCAGATAGTTTCTAGTACAAAGCACCCGTGATGTCATCATATTCAAAGTGCAAATATTCCTTTAAACTATTCCTTAATCTCATTTCGTATCTAATGTCATCTGTCATCCAAGGCGCCCCCTGGTGGTCGAGTAATTTCTTAAGTTATACAATGGGAGCGCACGAGTCCAAGCTAGACATGAAAGTGGTTGTGAAAATATGTCTGTACATTTACGTCATCAGTTCTTAAAATTTGATCTAATATGTCTATTTTGTCTAATAATGTGTTGCAGAAAGTTTCCTGACTATAATCTTTTAAACTTCTGAAAGTTTTAATTACTTTTTCACGTTTTGGCTTTAACACTTCCCCCAGTTAGAGACGTCCCCGCCCTCTACACCTGCAGATAGAACCTTTTCTTTGAGATTTGTGGTCGCTACATCTATGAGACTTTTGCTTGTATTTGTTATTCGTGTACGTTTAGCTATCAATTGACTAAAATTTAGAATACTTATATTTTTCTGAAGTTTCGATCGACGATCTAAAATACAATTTATATCACCAAGGAGGTATATGCTTTTATCTTTAAGAGCTATTGTTTGAAGAACCTTCCGAATGTGTTCAAAACTTTCGGATCTGGGATGTGGATGACGATACATGGCGCCAACCATTTATTATGGATGGTAATATACTTAACTGTACCCTAATCCACCTGCATTCGAAATATCTTTACATGGGGGACGATCAATTTTAAACGTTTTTTCACCTTTAGACAGTTCTTCACATACATGCAAGAACCAACCGCCTCTACCAACATCATTGCGAAATATATAAAAACCCAATATCAACTACTCGATCTGGAATACTTGGGACCAACCATGTTTCTGAGATACATAATAAATTATGTCAATATTTTGGTCTAAAACCATTAGTTTAACTTAATCTAGACATGATAACATTGATCTACTATTTATAAGAACAATTTTCAATTTGTTTTGTAATTTTACCTTTTTCACCCTTGCCTTCTTTGCCAGTTGTCTAATCACTGTAATATGAACAAAAACAACTCTTATGACCAAATCGATTACAATATCTACACCGTAGTTGGTGATCGAATTTGCACCCTACATGTTGATGATTGAATTCACCACAATTAATGCATCCCATTTTTCTAATTTTGCCAAAGTGGTTAATTTTCGATGCATGGTAGTCGTTCTGATAATTGTGAGTTTTCTTACTGGTTTGTATTACCGCCATCTTGCGGTGTTTGTATCCCTGGCGTTGACCTTTTCAGGGTGCTGGTTGACGATGGCTTCCCTCCCACATCAATGCCCCGACGGGGCTGTTGTTGTAGTCCTGGTTTTGTTTGATCCCATTGCGTTGAGCCGAGCACCCGTGGTTGTGGTTTATATCCTTGGTGTTGGCCTCCTCTCTGTGCTGGTTGACAATGGTTTCCTTCCCACATCTCTGCCCTGTATAGGGATGTTGTTGTACTCCTGGTTGTTTGTCCGTTCCCATTTCGTTGAGCCGAGGTTGCCGAGGGGAATGTCGACTACTTTTCATCCGATTCCAGTCTTCACACGCAAGATGAGTGCTGTCTCTAGATAATGCCTCTAACAGCCTAATAGCACCAGTGCGGTTTAGGTTTCGGTCTGGTGGTTGACTAAAACAGTTCTACCTCAGTAGAGGAATTCTGAGGAAGTGTGGTCGTATGTGTAAGCACATCAATACTTGAGTAAACATTTGTAGTTTTCTGTAAAAGAAAATGATTGAGATGGCTATTTGTCTGTCTGTCTGTGATCTGCACTTATCCTGTCCGCCTTTAGCTCTTAAAAACCACTGAGGCTAGAGGACTGCAAATTCCATGGTATGTGAGCTATCCTACCTTACAATCATCAAAAATATCAAATTGCAGCTCTATATCCTCCGTAGTTTCTATTTCATTTAAATCTAAAATTAGCCATGGTAGTACATCTGGCTCGACCATATGGGCCAACAACACAGGCCATCACTAGGCCGTGACTGAGAGTTTCATATATTATTATATACTGGATTTGGAACAGGGGCAAAGATATTTAAACACCGCCCATAATAATATAACTTTAAAAATTGAAAACCCTGCTCTCCGGTGGTTGGCAATGTTATGCAGCCTAAGGAAATGTGGTTGTGGGAAGCTAGCAGAAGCTTCCAAGTTGGGGGTTGTCAGATACCTGGGTTTCAGATTGCGGAACTAAAAATTTAATTCCGCAACTCTACCGTTAAAAACGAAACATCGAAAAATGTAACGAGGTCGTCCCTCACCGCCCACAACTTTGAAAACCTTGTCTTCATGAAGGGGAACCTCAATATAATTGAGCCTCAAGAAGCTGCAGGAGGAGTAGGAGTTTCAAGATACAAACTTTCTGTGCATTTTTCGTGCTGATATAGTGATTTTATCATTAATACTGTAAAATTCTTTAAGAGGGTACAATTGTATCCTTGCAAAGTATTTTTACTCTATTATGGGATTACCCTAATGGAGTAAAAAATAGTTTTCCCACTATTTTTGTGTAAATCAATAAACATGTTAGAATTTGTTTAATTAAAAAAAGCTATTACATAATTTTGAGTTGCACTTTAAGTTGCGCTTTGCAGTAAAACCTTGGTGCGGGTAGCGGTTTCAAAAAGTTAAAAAAGTTGCGGAATAGAAGTAGCGGTAGCGGCAACCACCTTTCAAAGTTGCGGAGAGCGGAACCAAAATTTGAGTAGCGATGCCCAGCTCTGAACGAAATACATTAAGTACAAAGCAAAAATAGAGAAGAAGAGATACAGTATGCTACATGCTTTGTGCTTGATGTATTTTGTTACAAGTTAAAGTTCAGTAATACCTCAATCTTTTGCAATGCGAGTTGCGCGAATTCACAATAGCGCAAACTTTTCATTGGGAAGGGAGCTAACTAATTATCATATACGAGTTTTTTCACAGAGATGTGAACATTTGCGAATCCTCGAGAAACCCTGCAAAAGTGTTTGTTCAATTCTTTATGTGATTTATAGGTTTTCCGACTTTTATGTGTAAATTAAATAACATTAGATAATAAGAATAATAATTCTCCTCCGCTCTCTTTTACTGAAATGAAAGAATTTTTATGGTACATACATGTACTATAAGTTTATTAATATTTTCAAATAATAATAATAATAATAATAATAATAATAATAATAATAATAATAATAATAATAATAATAATAAACCACATAGCAAGCGAATGTCCGACACTTGTAAAGAACCAGTACAAAAAGAGGTATGATTCAGTGGCAAAAGTCCTCCACTGGAGCCTGTGCAAGTAACATCCGCGCTACCTTGCAGTAATAAGGGTACGAGCACAACCTGAAGGAGTGATAGAAAAGGATTAGGCAAAGATCCTCTGAGACTAAGGCATCATAACAGATATAACAGATAGGGTGATATGTGCAAATAGACCAGTCAAAACCAAAAAGAAAGTATCACTCATTGATGTCGCAGTACCATGGGACACCAGAGTTGAAGAGAAAGAAAGGGAAAAAATGGATAAGTATCAAGACCTGGAAATAGAAATAAGAAGGATATGGGATATGCCAGTGGAAACAAATTGAACCCATAATCCATAGGAACTTAGGCACGATCCCAAGATCCCTGAAAAGGAATCTGGAAAAACTAGAGGCTGAAGTAGCTCCAGGCCTCATGCAGAAGAGTGAGCTCCTAGAAACAGCACACAGTTAGAAAAGTGATGGACTCCTAAGGAGGCAGGATGCAACCCGGAACCCCACACTATAATACCACCCAGTCGAATTGGAGGACTGTGATAGACCAATAATAATAATAATAATAATAATAATAATAATAATAATAATAATTAATAATAATAATAATAATAATAATATGGATGAGCCAGATACAGAGAGAACAAAGATCCCCTCCATGAAAGCCTACAACACCAAGAAATTAAGGGAGAAAACAAGTGAGGTCAATGAAATAATTGGGCCTAATACACACCACCAGTATCACAGAAACAAATAAAAAACTTGACATATGCAGGAGCAAGATTAGTAGCAGAACTGATAGGGATTCGAACAACAACACCACCGTCACAACCAACCCAACAGAAACCAAAACAGCAACCTCCTTGGAAAAGGCGCCTGGAAAAGCAAATCATGGTGATGAGATCTGACTTGAGTAAACTGAAAGAGATGGCAGAGAAAAAGGCTAAGAAGCAAGAAAACAAGGGAGGAACTCAACGAGAAATACAAAGTACAAGAGAGGGGACTAAACAACACAATAGAAGATGTAAAACAGAGGCTTAAGGCCAAAGCACACAAGATCCAACGGTAC
>NC_087205.1:69496312-69601312 GCF_015104395.2 Macrobrachium nipponense
AAATCATTTACATATCATAAAAAACTTACATCTATTAATAAATCATTTATTTACTTATCAAAAAAACTTACATCTCTGTAAAAGAGACAGAGGGAGAATTATTATTGTTATTATGTGATATATTAATCTTATTAAACTTATTAATACAGTATTGATCAGCATTAATATTTTAAAATTAGTAAATAATTTTTGTATCATAAAACAATTTATTTAGTCAAGAGAATAACATCAAAATACACTAATTAGTGATTATTTATTGTCGGAAAAACCCGCAAGTCTGTGAATCCGGAGAATGCGAATAAGGGGGCCCACTGTATTGGAAAATTTGTCACTTCCCAATGTGACTGCTTTATTGCAGTCTAATAATACCTTCTGTTGAGACGCATTGGAGGATTTTATTGTGACTCAAGTCAAAGAGCAGGCATGTCAACAAAGTACTCCTGGACCACAAAGTTCCCACTGAAGTGGGACAACCCCTGACACTAGTCATGTCCCCACAGATTGATATGAGCAACAACTGGAGACAGTATTTTCCTGCTCTATCTCTCTCACCAGGTAAGGTTATGACAAGCATTTCCAAAATGCTAGTTGTGGCTGTTTCAATTCACTTGTTCTTCCCCAGATGTGGGTGGGGCACTTACCTACTCATAAAATCAGTAGAGCACTACCGCGAAATTTGAATTTAAAGTTGCCGTTAAAGTAGAAAATATAGCCATGTTATTACTTGGTAAGTATATATAAAATTGAATTTTATTATAAAAATGTCAGTTTTTGTAGGTTATCTCTTGTGAGATAAAAGTACATATAAATGTATAAGTAAATGCTCTTCAGCATGCTTTTGGGTGTGGAATGTCATCTATGGTGACTAACAAGTAAACTGATCTGTATAGAAATTCATGTGAGACATAATGGAAAATCTATGAGATGTTTTGTACGTAATGATCAGAGAGTAATGAACAGATACTGCTGATTCATTGATAGGTTGGCATGGTTAATTCAAATGAGTGCCTTATATCGAAGACCCTTATTGGTTCCTTTTGATTATAAGAGACTAATCAGCTTAGACCTATGACCTAAGCTAGTTCAGTTTGAAAAATTAATGATCATTAAGGTGTAAGCAGCTGACGGGTGTGGGCACGCCTCTCAAGACAGTGATCGAAGCATGTCACCTCAGATTACCTTCCGACTATAGCTATATTATTGGAATAATGCAATATTAGTAGCAGGGCCCTGTGTAACTATTAATGAAAATACACGTTTATTGCATCTTACGCACTTCACTGTACTGGTAGAACCCTTAAATGACCGAAAATCAGGTCACAAGTATGCTTGCAGTATATTATATGCAGCAATGTTTGCTAATGGTGTAATTGATATAACAGATACTCATAGTTTTGATGGGAGGTCATGTGGGCTGGTAAACTCATTTTCCATCATAACTTGGCTATATTCCTTGAGAAATCCAAAGATGAAGTTTGTATGTGAAGACACCTTTTACTTTTTTATCATATATCATAGGCATACTTTTTTACCATATATTGTAGACTTACTTTTTTATCGTATATAATAGACGTATTAATGACTCTAAGAGGTCATTGTGCTTTTTAATTGAATCCTCCTTTTGCCTTAATGCATTTTTTCATTATTGTTTATTTTGGGATGTTACAACATCATATTGTGCACTTGGCAGTTCATTAACTATCTTGTATAATTTCAGTGCTTGCAGAAGATGCTATCAAAGCAGCCCTAAGTGACTATCGAATCAAGCAGTCATCTTTGGACAAAGCAGAGCAGTAAATCTCATCACTCCTTTTCTTTTAGTACAGTAATTGTAAGCTAATGTACCTCCTGTGATGACGTAAAAATATTGTGCCTCATTTAATATGAAAAAACATGAGTTCCTTGGGAACTTGAATATTACTGTACTGTACGTATTGTATTTTAGTTTAAAGCTCATGTCTACCTAATTGTTTTGTGGATAAAATTAACAAGTAAGAAAACTTCTATCTGATATTATTGATATAATTCATTGTTCTACACATTATTTGATTGTAATAATGTGAAAGAAAGGTTCTACACATTATTTCATTGTAATAATGTGAAAGAAAAGTTGTAAAATTTATTTTTTGTATTCATGATGACTGTAAATATATTTAGTATTGTAGCAAATGACCATTGTAGCAGTAGTTATATTACAATATGGTATAGAGATAAAATTTAATACAGCTTTGAAATTATTTGTCAACCAGATCTTTGTTTGTACATAGTATGTTTACCATTTTATGTTGAAAACAATAGTTCCAGATGTTTTGACATCCATCGATGATCAGTACCCAATCCTTCGTGTTTATCAAGGTATTTAAGAAATCTACAGAGAGGTGCAAAAGGTGAGGTTGTATGCAAATGAATTTTTTGATAACTGCAGAATCAGAGGAGGAAGTTACAGAAATGTATAACAGAAGTAAGAATGACATGCAGAAGAGAATACAGGCAGTCCCCACTTATCGGTGGGGGTTCCGTTCCTGGGAGTGTGCCCATAAGCAAAAACCGCCATTAACCGAAACTCGGTGATTTTTGGTGCCATAATGGGGCATATTGTGCTGATAACTGGAACTTTTCCTGTTATGGCGCCATAAATTGCCGATTTTATGGTGCTAAAACCGGATCGCCGATAACCAGGGACTGCCTGTATTGAAAATGTCAGCAAAGAAAGGGCTTTAGTATGCTTCAGTATTTGTAAACTTTAGATGTCAATATAAAAGAAAAATTAAAATTGATTTATTGTTAGGGGAGCAAAGTAAAGCCACCGTATAGTTATTTAAGTGCCCATGAGGATGCTGCAGAGTGCAGGGTAGTTGAGGTAATGATATACTTTACATATTCATATAATGAATATACGTACTTTACATATTCTTAACTTATTCAAAATGTAACTGATTAGTGGATAATCATTGTCCAAAATGTATAAGAAGAACAAATATGACAAATATGAAAGAGAGGAAGGAGGAAGGAGGAAGGTCATGTTGTGGTGGAAGGGCAGCCTATAACATTCAACATCTCTTAAACTCTGATTTTTTTATTAGGTATTTACTGAGCAGTAAGTAAAAGCATAGCAAGTAGATTGCTAGAGTATGGGAAATAAAAAAATATCTCTGTCGAGAGAGCAAAGGTTAATGTTTATAAGGACTGTTCTGTGTTTGGCAGACAAAGAATCACTTGCAAAGGATAATGAGGTTAATTTGAAAGTACTATTAACTACAAAATGCCAAGATTTACGAAGAGCTTAGAAGCTGCACTGGAGTATGCAAGTCCTCTCCAAGATGAATTATTGGAACTGACGAGCCTCCTCTTGCTCTTCACTGTAAGCCTAATAAAGATTCAGGAAGTGACTCGCCAATTAGATAGCATTTCACTCTGAGGAACATTTTCATAAGCAATCATTCCTCACCATTCCAAGTTAGAGTTAAATAAATTATATGGGTCTTTGAATGTAAATATAGTACTTCCAGTACTTTCATTTCTCTTTCTTTGATGCTGTGCAAAGTACAGTGGTCCCCCCCGTATTCGCGGGGGATGCGTACCACACACACACACACACACTCACACACACACACACACACACACACACACACACACGCTGAATAGTTAGACCCCACGAATGTTTGGAACCCCTATAAAAATGCTAGACAGCCTATTTTGTTAATTAAAACTCAAGAAAAACCCACTAAAAATTTTCATGCTTGGTTTTTTTAAGTTTTATCTCAAAAAGTGCATTTTATGATAAAATTCATAAAAAAAAAACAGGAACTTGTGGATATTTATCATAGAAAAATACCGCGAATGCGGGGAAACGTTCCCAAGAGAAATCCGCGAATGTGTGAGTCCACGAATCTGGAGAACGCGAATACTGGGGGTTCACTGTATATGTCTGTACACACATAATGATTATCTAAAAATTATATATATATATATATATATATATATATATTATATATATATATATATATATATATATATATATTATATATATATATATATATATATATATATATATATATGTGTGTGTGTGTGTGTGTGTGTATATATATATATATATATATATATATATATATATATATATATATATATATATATATATATATATATATATAAATATATATATATATATATATTATGGAACCTCAGTTTTCGTACATAATCCCCTCCAGAACCTCCCAAGAAAACCGAAACAATGAAAAAACCAAAACAATAATTTCCATAAGGAATAATGCAAATAGAATTGATATTTACCAGACCCCCAAAATTATCAAAAATTACATATTGCAATAGACTTAGACTCCCTGAATACCTGAATTAGTTCTGGTCACTGACCAGCCCAAACTACATCCCCATAAATAGGTATTTAACTGTCAGCGCTACCAAGGCTGCAGGTAAAATTGGTCTACTGAGTTACCTGTGGTATCGTTGGCAACACTGCTGCAAATACCAGCCGCCAGAGGCCTACCACCTCACTTGTTATTAGTTCACTGTGCTGTGAGGATGTGGTCCCGCATCAGGCGAACTTTTGGTCTTTACCCCGACCCCCATTAAATAGATTTTGTTTTCTAGATACTAGATTACAACCTTAGCCATTTATTAACATCTATTCTTCTGGTTTTTTCTACATTTGATTTGGATTTGGAACTTCCCCCTGGGTTTTTACTTGGTTTGGTAATTGGACTTGAGATGGATAAGTTACACAAGGAAATGTCGTCAGCCAACGCCTCTGCTTTTGCTTCGTCTACTGCCATGACATCCAAGGAATCTGCTGTTGAAGGTTTCGGTGCTCATCGGTCCTGCACGTCCTGCAAATGGAAGATGAGTACACTCAAACAAGGCTGACATTCTCTCTGCATTACATGTAGGAAAGTTCAGTGTAGCATCAGCCAAAGGTGTGAAGAATGTAGGGATTGGTAGATAGAGCAAATGGGAGATTACATTAAGCACAGGAAATCCTCAGTTTCCCAGAGTAAGCATTAGGTCAGGATCAACGGTAGAGGTACTGTCAGTTGATAAAGAAGCCTTAAAATCAGTTGTTAAGAAAGTTAGAGGAAAGTTTATCATATGTCGAGTTTATTTTCTAACTTGATGAGTAAGTTAACTGAAAGTAAGGATAATAGTGTTAGTGTAAAAGATTCTAATCTTTCTCTTTCAGCCTCCCTGCCTGTTCCAGAACCAACCCTAATGGGTTCTGGAGGTCATGGAGACCCGCAAACCTCAAAGGTAGGATCTGCCGGCCTCCCTGGTGCAGAGCAGGCAGTGTTGGCACCAGAATTCCCCCTTTCCCCTCAAGTTGCAAGTTCTGAGGTTGATTTAGATTTAGCTCAGACACAGACTAGTAGAGATGACAGGTTAGGTAATGTGGAGGAAGACAAGTTGAAGGGGCAGGTTTCTTCGGGTTCGAGTTCGGAGTTGGTTTATAGTATGACAGGTGCGTCATTGGATCCATCTGAGATTTTATTTTCTGCTTCGAAGGCTCTGCAACAGAAGGCTTCTAGGTCTGTAGGTGGGCATGTGGATGTGGTTTCGGGTTTGTCAGTGCTGATAAGTTTGGGTTATCTTTTGGTGGCAGTAATTCTGGGGATCAAAGTTTTAACCCTATTGCACACAGGCCAAAAATATAAGGGTGTAAGGTACATGACTTTTCTCCCGGGCCGAAAAGAACACACGCATGGGAAAGTTTTTCGCTAAAGTTTGGTACATCCAAACTGTAACTGATATGCATTTCTGGCTAGTGTTATTATGTTGGCAAATGATTGAATTATTTCCTAAAGCAATCAGAACACCTACGAGGCTTAGAAATAATAAAACCGATAGGAGGAACATGAAATTTTTAAGAAAAATAGTTTATATTTTTTGGAAATAATCATGAAAAGTATAATAATTAGCTTTGGGTAGTTTGATATATACCTAGATTGTGTAGAAATGTTTTATCTTTTCAAGTGGAAGCAGTAATTTTGCTCTAAATATGTTTACTAATGAGCTGTAATTGATTTAAAAAATGCAAATTTTTTACGGAGTGCAATTTTCAGATTTTCCAATCTACTTATGTTGCATTTTCTATCGTAGCTAAATGAGCTAGTGGCGTCAGGTTTGCGTTTTCTTCAAGATTCATCTGTCGACCCAATAGCATCAACTAAGTTTATGATAGACTCCCCCCCCCCCCAAAATAACTTACATATGACGCACCCAGCGCATCATCTGTGCTCTTACTGAAAAAAATGATTGACTACGCATCATCAGATCACAAGAGAGTTAATGTGGCTGAGCATAATGCACATTTGCTGGGTTTCTCGCAAGGATATAGATTATTAGTTAATGTTTCCATTTCGGGATTTTCAACATTCTCGAACACGTATTGAAGAATTTTCCTGAGTTCACTAATGATGTTTATCTAGATTATTGGTGGGGTACAGAGTCGATTTATTTTCTTTCTCCAAAAATTATGGCTGCTTCTACTGCTTCTGATCCTTTCCTTCCCACTTTTCATTCTAAACCTTCATCTAGGGTCTTTACACAACCAGCTTTTTCTGGTCTTCGGGGGTCATCTCAGAGTCTTTGCTCACTCACTCACTCATCCTGTTTCTATGCCTTCTCCCTTAGCACCATCCAAGGGTCCGGTAGGTTCTCAGACTTCTGGTTTACATGCTTCTCAGACAGTTGCGGAACCTTCCGCAAAGCTGTATATTCATCATATGATGGTTTAAGACATAATGTCTCCATTGCAGTTCATGCGGGGGCTACATGTTGTTGGCGATTTGCTTGTGCAATCATCAAAGGTAACTGTACCAATTGTATCCTCAGTTTCTCCTTTCACTTAGAGTAGATGGTAATCTTCAGTCGGCAATTCTGATGGGTTCCTCAGTGCATAGCATGTCCATAGAAGCACCTTTGAGTGCAGTTCCGGTTGGTATGTTCTCCACCTGTTCAACTTCTGAGGTAGGTGCTCCGGTGGTTACTCAGTGTAGCTTCTTCCCTTTTCTCTTCTTCTTCAACTTCTTTCTCAACTTTCCCTGGGGATTTGTCTGTTCCTCCATCTAAGGTGTGCAATCTTGGTTCTGATTTGGTTGCGGGTTAGCCAGGAGTAATTACTCCCCCTCCATTAGTCAATGTGACGTCTGCTCCGGATACCTGTCCGGGTAGGTTGTTGGTTCAGCTAGGGTTAGGCAGACTAGGTGTTGCAGCTTCTCCGCTATTAGGTGTTGGTGTTGTTCGCCCAGGTGCGGTCAGCTCAGGTGTTATGTCATCGTCGCTGAGTGGTGTGGGGTTTGTGCAGTTGATTGTGGGTGGCTCAACTGTTGCGTCGTTGGTACAGAGTTTACGCAAGCAAGTTTGGTTGGCTCAGGGGTGATGGGACAAGGTATGCCAGGTGTTGGTTTAACGCATCCAGGGGTAGCGGGTTCGGGTTATCGAGTGTAGATTTTACAGGTGGTCAACTTGTCTCTTTTCCTGTTCCAATTCGGTTGGACCAGCCTGATAGAGAACGTTGTATGGAAGCGGAGGAGCCAATGAAAGCGAATACAAGCGGATGTTGGATTTTATTCACTTTATCTGCAGTCTAAGGCTCTGGAGGAACCTTCATAACTGAATCAGGCAATGTGAAATGCTGTACTCAACCACACCAGTAGTCTCTCAAATATTGAGTAGGCTGGTCTGGTTTGGCCAGCTCGAGCAGGCTTTGAGAGAGGCAGACACTAGGTTAGGATATCTTATTGGGTTGGGTAAGCAGGATTCAACCTTGCTTCCAAATCGGAAGGGGTTTTACAGGGTAGCGGGTAACCCTTCTTCCAGTATCAGAGTTCCACTCAATGAATCAGTTGAGGCTCCTCTCTCTCAGGTGCCTTCGTCAAATAGGTTGGTTGTGGTCTCATCTCGTAAGGTGTGTATTTTGTAGGACACCTTTCTCAGCCAGTGAAGGCCTTGTCCCATTCTATGTGGATTTTATTGGGATTAATTGGGTTTCTAAAGCAGAATGAGTATTCTTCCAATCCTGTTCTGTTTGACAACCTCATCACCTCGGTTTCGAAGGGGTTGGCATACAAGGCTAACATTTCAGCTGGCTGCACAACATTCTTTGGTAAGAAGGGGGAGGGACTTCTTTCTAAATCATCTGCCTCGGCACTATCCTGATATTCATAAGAAGGTTCTGTTGAGAGCGCCCTTTGTGCTCTGCAACAGTCTGTTTAGAGAGGAGGATATCTCTGCTATGGTTAATTTCGTGTCGTCGCCTGCAGCAGTTGAGTCACAGCAAACTATGATTCATGACCCCTAAAGGATCCAGGATATCATCTCCAGCTATACATTCTAGTTCCAAATCCCCTGTAAGATGGCTGAAGAAAGTTTGCTTTCCTTCTAAGGGTTCGGCATCTACCCCCTCTTCAAAGCCTGCTTCGTTCAAGAAGGGTTTTCGGAGATAGGAGATGTTTCCCTCTCCTGCAAGAGGATGTGTTGCTCCACTTTGGAACATCTGGAAGGAGTTGGGTAGTGGGGGTGTTGAGGAATGGGTACAGAGTCCTGTTTCATTCTCGTCATCCTGAGCCCAACTCCTTGGTTTGACTTCCCATTTATTCCCCATCTTCCATCCAAGGGAAAGAGTTTGTGGTGAAGATCCAATCTTTGTTGTAGAAGGGACTTCCGGGAAGAGAACGCAGTGGTAGTCTCGGACGAGTCTTGCCTGAAGGATCTTCGGTGGTGGTCAGAAGAGCATCATCGGACCAGTGGCGTAAAATTGGACTCCCTCTCCCAGACGTTCATCTGTATACAGATGCCTCAGATCAGGGTTGGGGTGCAACCCTGGATGAATCTCAGGCCAGCAGTCTTGGGAGGGATCTGGTTCAAGAGGAGTCTATAAATTTTTGAGAGTTGAGAGCAGTGGAAGAGGCGCTAAGTTGTTTATTGGAACAAGTAAGCAACAAGGTGGTAGCCCCCTTTTGCAACAACGTTACAGCTGTGTCATACTTAAAAAAAGAGGGAGGAACGAGATCAGTAGTGCTAAACAACGCAGCTCAAATTTCTTCGTTGGTGTGAGGACCACAGGGTTTCTCTAATCCCTGAATTTGTGTCTGAGAAACTCAATATCCTGGGAGACATGTTGAGTCATTTGCAAGAAGTTCTCAGGGGCGAATGGACTCTGTGCAGGAAGAGGTATAACATCTATTAAGGAGGTGGCCAGCGACTGTGGATCTCTTTGCTGCAAGATTGAACTTCCGCGGTACGGATGCAATGCTGCACTCTTGGGACAATCTTCAGGTGTATGCCTTCCCTCCTTTCGGGTTAACTCATCAGATACTGGTCAAGCTCGAGCAGTACCAACATGCAGATGACCTTGATAGCCCCTTTTGGCCCCAAAGACCTTGTTTTCCAGACCTTCTGGACATGTTGACAGAAGTTCCATTACTCCATCCAGAGAGGAAAAATCTTCTCAGACAGCCGCATTTCCATTACTTCCATCAGAACCTCCGCTTGCTGAAGCTAGCTGCCTAAAGACTGTCTAGCGAACAGTTCATCATTCAGGACTCTCCAAGGCAGTGGCTTGCCAACTGTCTTTCTGTCTGAGAAGATCAGCTAGGAAACTAGCTAAGTGGGCTATGTACCATAGCTGGTGCCGAAAGGAGGGACATGGTATTTCATGTCCATCGATTGCTAAAGTGACAGATTTCCTCCTATTCTTGAGGAAGAGAAAGAATTTATTGTATTCTACGATTGCTAGGTAAAGGATGATGCTCAGTAGCACATTCAGGTTTCACCTGCTAGAACTTGTGACCAGTAGGATTTTATGCAATCTTTAAGATCCTTTAGGATAGAACGACCAGTTATTCCGCCTTGGGCCCCCTGTTTTTAATCTGTTGATCTCTTCAGCTTTCGAACCCTTAGAATTGTTATTATTAAGAGAGCTAACCAAGAAGGTGGTGTTTTTAGTCGTTCTCGCGACAGCAAGGGGGATAGGGGAGATTTGGGCAGTGACGAGGATGGTTTCTTTTTTGAGGCAGGATATTTTTCCCTCATATTTGTAAGATTTGCTGCAAAGTCCGAGTCAGAATTGAATCCCCTTCCGAGATCATTTAGCTTCATCATAAGAGGATTTTGTGGGAGGTGACGAATTTGAAATGCTGTTGTGTCCAGTTCGAGCTCTCAAAGTTTATTTGGAGAAACTTTTACCTCATCCTAGGACCTTTGTTTCCCCTAGGTGTCCATCTTGCCCAATTTCCAAGAATGTGATTAGTTTCTTTTTGCAAGAGGTTATTACTCAAGTGTCAGATGGTTCTTCATCCTTTTCTGAACCTTCGAGTTCTTCATGTCCAAGGGCGCACAGTATCGGGATGGCTACTTCATCAGCTTTCTTAAGGAATTTTTTGGTGTCGGTGATCTTAGAGGTGGCTACTTGGAAGTCAGTGTGGTTTTCACGACTTTCTACCTTAGGGATATCCAGTTTTCTTCAGAGAAGGGTTACTCGCTAGGTCCCTTTGTTGTGGCCAACTCAATTTTATAATTATTCTCATATCAGTAGGGCGTTAGGGGTTCAGGTAGTTGGTCTCTGTAGGTCAGGATTCTTTTTAAGTGTATTTCTCGTCTCTTGGAAGCTAGGTAGATCCCGATCGTCATGTTGGAACGTCTTCAGCACTTGGGCACAGTCATCTACGTCAGTGAACAGCTGAGAACTCGAAGGGCCTGCTCACTCAACTTCTCCAGACATGAGAGGTTAGATTGCCACATGGGAGGTTTCACTTTCCCCTCCATACATGAGAGGTATAGAATTCCACATGGGAGGGAATTATAACTGAGACGAGATCTTAGATATAAGACTGATTTTTAGGTAATCTCTCCATAATCATCCTTGTTACGGTGTCGAAATATCCTGGGCAAAGGTCGACACAATGTTACGGCCTCTGAGAGAGGTCCGCTTCAGGTTCGATATGAAATAAATAAAAAAAAAATTTTCAACACCAACAGTTGAAACTGGGGATATGAATATAGAAAGAAACACTAACACAACAAAGGTTTATTTACAAGCTTACTAACAAAGGTAAATGCAGAATGGCATTTCCTGTTTACATAAAAAAGATAGAATCTTACACTGCATGAACTGGGGGAACAGTGAGGTAATTCAAATACTTGCGGGACGGTTTAGTGACTCCAAGCAGTGGCTTCACAATAGGAGACCGTCAATTGCAGACGTCCTCTTGACTCTGTATTGCAGAAAATAGTTTACTTGTAAGGCAGGAACTCCCCCTTTTCTTCTCCGGAGTCTGCTCAAGGTAGAGACAACTCGGTTGTCCACTCCTGAAGACGATTAGACCAGTATCCAACCAACTCTCGAGCAACTTTTCTTCTTGATCCTTCGTCGGTCCTTCCTCTCTTATCTCTCACGGATGATCTCTGCTGCTGCTGATCTCTCACTGATAATCTGATCTGTGGCTCTTACTCTCTGTGACTAACTGGAGTCTCTCTTTTACGATCTCTCTCTCTTCCTCCTGCTGCTACTTCCTCCGTCGTATTTATACGGCATTCTGGGGGCGGGGCCTACGGCGAGCGTCACAGACTCCCGAGTTTACTAGGAGTCCCTAGATGAATCTAGACGAGGTATTGCATCAGAAAATGCGGCATTTCTCCCGACACATTGGCGCGTGTTTGCGCTCCACAACACGCCCGACAATTCCAGAACAGCCGCGAGAAACAGGCGCCTCCAACATGAGCGCGAAAGCCTCCTTACTGCCGAACTTCTCGAAAATGCGTTCTTCTTTCCTTTATCTTTCTTTGCTAGGAAGCAATTACCATCACGCCCCCTCAAAAGAGAAAAAAATGAAATAAACTGATTTATTTATTTTTTTTTTTTAAAGAAGCAAGAATTAAACAGCAGGGAAACAATTCTGCATAAAGCTTTAATACTTCTTCATTCACTCAACCACTCGTGCCAAAACAGAAAACGGTCACTAGGCTACTCATTCTGAGAAAAATCTCTAGAGGCTACTAACTATAACATTATCCTTCTCTCTTACTTTTTCCGTTTTCTTAACTCTGATTAAAACTTATAAATACTAAAACACCTCTTGTGTTTTTCTCAAAACTAATCTCACTCAGTAACACTGTTACACGGGCGGAGGCCACGGCATGGGGCGTTCATTATAATTCTGAAGCAAATTTACATTCATTGCCTTTGCTCTACTCTTACCCACATCAATTCTATAATATATATTTCCCCTCCTCTAACACTGAAAAAGGACCGTCGAAATTATGAGATAAAGAGGAACCTTCTTTCTGGACTAGTATTAAAACTTTATCTCTTACACACAAACTTCTCTCTTTTGCTCTAAGATCATGCTTTCCTTTAATTTCCCCTTGACTTCCTCTTGCGTTTTCTTTCGCTAAGTGCCAAGTGCTTCCGTTCAACTCCGCAAACTGCCAAACATCTCTTAGATTGTTTTTATAATACTCAAGATTAGTTATGCAATCATCTCTACCCTTACTTCTAGGCAAAGTTCCGAACATATTTATACGTAATTACATTATCAAAAGATTCGCCTTCTGAAGGAATATTAAACAACTGAACTCTAGGAATTACTTGAATCGGTTTCCCGGCAATTTGATATTTATGACAGCTTATAACATACCTCTTAAAACATACATAATTTTTCATCTTAGGCCAAAAGTACTCCCTACTAATACACTTGAAAATTTTATTTACTCCTAAATGTCCTTGCTCATCATGTGCTAACTTCAAAATTAGTTCACGAAACTTCCTAGGAACTATTAATTTTTCTGTGATTCCCTCTTCACTACCTGACTTAGGACGAACGTGACACAAAACTTCGTCCTTTAAACAAAACGTTTCCTTACACACATCATCGAGATCATCATCCAGCTCACATTCAAAAATTCGGGTTAGTGTCTCATCCTCTCTCTGCAACTTGACTAGCTCATCCTTATCCAAAATGATAGAGCTTAATTCATCACCGTAACTAGTACTAGATACTGGTACAATTACTACCTTACTCTCGACAGCTGCGCCCTCCGTTTGGCTAACACTGTCAACATTGATAGAGTCCGGTCTCTCAGCCACACTCATGCGAAGATCAGCCTCGCTACCTCTATCACACTTGTTAGAATCCACGAACTCACTCACGTTCGAATCCACGAACTAACTCTTGTTCGAATCCACGAACTTACTCACGTTCGAATCCACGAACAAATTATGACCGTAGTCTACGTCTGTATCTAAACCCGACCTAGTTACTACCATTTCAGGCACTGGAATATTCCTCACAACAGGATTCACATTCTTGGATAAAGCTAAGTCGTTACCAACAATAATGTCAACGCCTTCAACGGGCAAACTGTCCACAACGGCAAGTTTCACTTCTGCGGACACTCCCTGACTTTCTAAATTCAACTTCAACAAAGGACAAAGGACACAAGTGTTAGGAATCCTAATCCACCTAACATGACTTTCTCTTCCATATTGATTTCTGCCCTGTTCGGCACACACTCTCTTCGAATCAGTTAGACAGCAGCCCCTGTGTCTCGAAGCAAGACCACTTCTCTCGAATCTACTCCTCTAAGAGAGGAAACTACGCCTTCTGACAGAAATTCGCCGAAAACTTTCCTAGTTTCTCTCATCACATCATTCCTACTTGACGAAAGGTTAACTAGAGACACTGGTTTCTTACCGTCCTTCCTTTCTACTGCACAATTCCTCGCTAAATGCCCTTTCCCATTACATCGGAAACAAGTTAATTCTGAGCCACTAGAAGCCACTTTACTCTTACAAACCTTAGACGTATGACCAGGCTTTCCGCATGTATAACAGGAATAGTCACTCTTACTCGCATTGCTATTACTAGGACTGAAACCTTTACTGCTTTGTACTCTACCAGACGAAGGATCGTTTTGTTTCTTACTAACACTCAAATTATGAGTTTGACTATTCGTCAGCTAGCCTAGTTGCTCCTGCAAAAGTTACTTCTCGCCTATCCTCTATATAAAGTTTAATCTCGGGGGATACGTTATCTTTGAAGTTTTCTAACGACACTACTATGAGATTCAGGGTCTCTGTAACACGGTTTTTTGGACTTTGCTCCTTGTCAAAGCATTGGATGTAGCTGAAAGTTGACATATGTATATTTTACAATCACACACAAATTTTGTCAGCATTATCAATAACCTAAACCCGATAGTTTTAATTTTTATAGAGTAAAAATGAACTAGCCGACGCCATGGCCAATGATTACGAGCCAAGAGTCGAAAAACATTCATTACGTAAGCAAGGTAAACAAACTCCTTTTGACTAAATGTTGCCCCGCCCATCCACCAGACAAAAACTCCATCGGCTCTGAAACCCAAAGACTTTATGAATGGCGGAACGATACATAGATGTGGGTGGGGTATCTGTGCTAGCGTAGTAATACTACTGTAGCAGTAGTGCCGCAACAGTATAGCAGTAATATACATGAATTAAACGTTTAGACCAACTGCTGGGATCCTTGAGGATCATTTAGCACTTCTTACAACTACTCGAGAAATTAGTTTTTATAGCCAGAAGTTAAATTTTCTAATCCAACAATGCCCATGGTAGCCTTCAGTGTTATCCTGAATTATAACGAGGCGAAAGTGGGTGGAGCCTCATGAAGTCACCATTCTGACGATAATTATTGGTGAAGGTTTAAAGCCAATATATGGTACCGGCTATTTTTTTTCAGTAAATAGGTAGATAGCCAATAAATAAAAATTGCTTGACATTGGATATAGCAGTTATCAAATCAAGCTTGTCTACTATGTTTTTGGTAATTACGAACTATTCCCTACATCTTGTCAATCTGATTGTGACCTATAAAGTAGACTGTAATTTCTTTGGAAACTTATTTTGGGAGTTAGACTAATAATCGAAGTGTTTTTGTATTTATTAAAATATTTTGTTGGTTTGTTCATTATGACAATTATCAGTGGGGAGGTTCCAGAGTTCATAAAGGTGTACTGCTTTGCTTGTATTTACATTGTTGCCAGAGGTTTAGCCTTCGTTACATATAGCCAATCATCCATCGAGAAAGAGGGAAGAAATGATGTCATAAGTTACGTAACGAGTGCGTTCGAAACCTTTTCTCTGAGTAAGTTGGCCCGTCTTCAAAAAAGGTCACTTTTACATTATAAGTACCAAATTTATTCAACCTACGTAGTGCAGAATACGCTCAAAATTTATGTGTTGATATAATATGTATTCTGAATAAGCGTTATATTTATGAAATGCATAGATAAAAAGTTATTGCGAAAAAACTGTGTTACAGAAGCCCTGAATCTCATAGTAAGTTCTTCAAACTATCAAAATCCTCAACCTTAGCAGAAGTTAACCAATCAACAAACAGCCTATCTAACTTCTTTCCGTATTCTACATACGTAATATTTTCATCCTTTCTCAAATCTCTAAATTTCTTACGGTACGCCTCCGGTACTAGCCTATATGCGCTAAGAACGGTTTCTTTCACGATATCGTAATTATTACATTCCTCCTTAGACATGCAACTATACACAGTAAGTGCCCTACCACTCAAAACTGACTGCAAATATAAAGTCCACATTTCTTTAGGAGAACCTACTCGTTCCATTAACTTCTCAAAACACATGAAATATGTCGTAACATCCTCCTCATCAAACTTTGGTACTAATTTTAGCACTGGAAACGAAGCTGATATGTTAGGCATGACTGCATTCTCACCTGTCCGACTGTTATGAGTACTTTCCTTTAACCGAGCAATTTCCAACTCATGCATACGTTCTTTCTCTCTCTCTTCCTGCTGCATTACCAACATTTCTCTCTCTTGCTGCATTTTCATTGCTTCTCTCTCTTTCTCTTGCTGCATCATCATTGCTTCTCTCGCTTGCTGCACTTCCCTCTCAGCTGCTCTTTCCTCTCTCTCATACTTTTCTCTTTCTTTCTTCTCAACATACTCACGGAGATCATTCCCCTCAAGACCCAGTAGTTTACCCAACTCAATAAACTCTCTCAACATCTCACTCATTCTGATTCTTTCTATATCCTCCCTGTTTCAAACTGTTAAAGTGTTGATATCCTGGCAAGGTCGCCACAAATGTTACGGTGTCGAAATATCCTGGGCAAAGGTCGACACAATGTTACGGCCTCTGAGAGAGGTCCGCTTCAGGTTCGATATGAAATAATAAATAAAAAAAAAATTTTCAACACCAACAGTTGAAACTGGGGATACGAATATAGAAAGAAACACTAACACAACAAAGGTTTATTTACAAGCTTACTAACAAAGGTAAATGCAGAATGGTATCTCCTATTTACATAAAAAAGATAGAATCTTACACTGCATGAACTGGGGGAACAGTGAGGTAATTCAAATACTTGCAGGACGGTTTAGTGACTCCAAGCAGTGGCTTCACAATAGGAGACCGTCAATTGCAGACGTCCTCTTGACTCTGTATTGCAGAAAATAGTTTACTTGTAAGGCAGGAACTCCCCCTTTTCTTCTCCGGAGTCTGCTCAACATAGAGACAACTCGGTCGTCCACTCCTGAAGACGATTAGACCAATATCCAACCAACTCTCGAGCAACTTTTCTTCTTGATCCTTCGTTGGTCCTTCCTCTCTTATCTCTCACGGATGATCTCTCTGCTGCTGCTGATCTCTCACTGATAATCTGATCTGTGGCTCTTACTCTCTGTGACTAACTGGAGTCTCTCTTTTACAATCTCTCTCTCTTCCTCCTCCTGCTACTTCCTCCGTTGTATTTATACGGCATTCTGGGGGCGGGGCCTACTGCGAGCATCACAGACTCCCGAGTTTACTAGGAGTCCCTAGATGAATCTAGACGAGGTATTGCATCAGAAAACGCGGCATTTCTCCCAACACATTGGCGCGTGTTTGCGCTCCACAACACGCCCGACAATTCCAGAACAGCCGCGAGAAACAGGCGCCTCCAACATGGGTGCGAAAGCCTCCTTACTGCCGAACTTCTCGAAAAGGCGTTCTCCTTTCCTTTATCTTTCTTTGCTAGGAAGCAATTACCATCACAATCCTCACTTACCAAGTTGGAAAACTAGGTGAGGTTACATTCTTTTACACATGGTGGGTTGGTATGGAGTTACCTGCTTATGTTCAGTTGTCAGGTCGGGCTGAATTAGATTGATCCCACTTTCATTTAAGTGTTGTTAATCAGGCTAAGTCAGTTTTTTCAGGGAGTGTACTGCAATATGAAGTTTTCATAAAACTAATATAGTAATACTTACCTGAATGATTCCCACCACCCTCTGGTATTGCAGCAGCATTGCCAGCGATACCACAAGTAACTCAATAAATTTTACCTGCAGCATTGGTAGCGCTGACAGTTGAATACCTAATTTGTGGGGATGTACTTTGGGCTGTTCAGTGACCAGGGCTAATTCAGGTGTTCAGGTATAGAAAGACGTCCCGTTGGATGTTATACCCTGTGATGTTATACGCAAGTATCTGTTTGTCTACTTCCCATTCTCATCGGAGTGACATCGATGCAGGGAGAGTTTCTTAAGTTTCGTTAGTATCTTCTTTGGGTATAGAGGTGAAGACTTCAAACTCATCGTTGTCAAACTTAACATATATTTGGAAACTACATCTCTTGATTAGAGGAAGAAGTGATTTCAGAGAACTTGTCTCAATATGAGTGGAAGTAGAGATCTAAGTTACAAAAGTCTTTACAAAGATGGTAGAGCAAAGCTTAGCTCAGCATACATAACATACAGACAGACGAATGTGACTAGGAAGTCACGTGTTGTCTCTGCAGGTTATAGGTCACCATCTTCTCAGACGAAGGCACTGTGACCTGTTTTACAAGACAATGCTTTTAATTACACAGGCAAATGCAAACCAGGGCGTCACAGACACAACGCGGCAGCGTCTAGCTTGCGTCCTGTTTATTAGCTCATATCACACTCCTTGTCTCGCCAGTGACCCCTTGGGTCATGGGCTTATTTACATATATGGAATATATGTCTATTAAATGTGATTATTACACATGGATTACAACTTCTTTGTTGGGATGATAATTCTCCACAAAATTTTTACATCATTCCACTTTGCAAACTATGTCCTTAATCCCTGAAGTAGGCACATTATGTACACCCATTCATTTTATAAATTTTTCAAACTAGCCTCTGCTGGCCTTTCACTAGCAGTAGTGCTTGTTGTAGGTATTTTCTCATTGATATCGGCATGCAACTTCTTCCAACACTGTGCTATGAGTTCTTTCTTAAATTCTATAGTGCTTTTTTACTCAAGTGCTAGCACTTGGAACTTTCTTTGGCCTCAAGATGGTTTATTTAGCAGTTGTACTCAAAAAAAAAAAAAAAAAAAAAAAAAAAAGCAGAATGAGTCACAAAAGAAGATGGGATGCTTTGTTTGAGCATTCGATATGGGGCCTGGTCACACTCTGGACCCCGGATGGAGTGTTTCCAAGTATACACAAAGGAAGGAAACGTACGATAACCGAGACAAAATTTCGTAGAAAAAAAGTCTACGAAAACCGAGGTTTGACTGCACATATAAATACAGGTGGTCCCCGGTTATCGGCGATACAGTTTTATGTCGCTTGTCTAGCACCAAAAATTGGCAATTTTGGTGCCACAGGCACCAATTTCTGGTTATCGGTGCCAGTACATATCTTACATAACTGGTTATTGGCACCATAAGTGCCATAAATCGCTGATTTCTGGTTATTGGCGATTTTCACTTGTCCAAGCCGTTGGATCGGAACCCATGCCTATAACTGGGGACTGTCTGTATGTGAATCCAATCTCCGCCTGGTGGAAGATTTGCTGTGATATTTTTTATTGAGATAAGCTGGTTTTCTTAACTTAATAGTACATCTGTTTTCACAGCAGAATTCTTAGCAGTATGGTCAGCAGGTGATATTAAAATCTTGCCACCACAGAATTATGTAAATTTCAGTAACTGAAGTTGATTAAGACTTTCAAATTATTGTTCTAGGAATCCCTTTTTCGAAAAAGTTTTCCACAAGTTGTAGGAAAGCAATATAAATAATGAAATATGTCTGATCCCTGCACTTGTAGGTGTTAATGGAAATGAGGTTGATAAAGCAACTACAGTGGCAATTTTATAATGAGAAATTCCAGTAAACTTATTCCCATCAGTAATTTGTTTATAATCAGTAAAACCCACAGTCTTGAGCAAATAGCAGAAATTATGGAATAATGAATCTGATAAATTAAAACATTAAACCAACTGTTGGGTTATAGTGGATTTCATTCTAGTCTTCAAATTCATCACAGTCATCTGACTCTTGGATATTTAATGACTAACCCAAACTCCAAAATTATCCCTGGATTGCCTGTTGCAGTGGAACGATGTATACTCCCCACCTTTTTTTCTTATTTTCAACTCATTCTTTCAACTTGGTTTGAAAGGTTTTCCAGCTCATGCTTTCCTTACATGATTGCAATCAACCAAGACATTCACAATGGATTTATCAGGAGTGGATCCCCTTCTCGTCAGAAGGGATCATGTAATCTACCTAATCTGTACTTACTTTCTGAGACCCAGTCCTTAGAATGGGGGAGGTCCGCCAGGTTTTCTCTTTCCACTCTGTCAATTTTCATTAAGCTGCACTGCATGTGTTTCAGCATTTTTTGTGATCCTACTCTCCTAGTCCTTCGAAATGCATAAGTGGACATTGGGCACATGAAATTCTTCCTGATCCAAGGGTGATATTGATCTCCCTTTATAACTGTTCCTCATCCTGCTAGAATAAGGGGGTGGCATTGGATGTTGCTCACCATTGCCTTTGTTTTTGTCAGGCATTTTAGCACCCTTTTTAGGGGAATTATTTGTGTATGAATTAATTTTTAGTCTACCTTCCACTTGACTGATCTTTTGTCTGAGGTGGGTCCTCACTTAGTATTGACCCATGGGAGAGGACTTCTGGTACTGTCTCAAATTTGTTCTCTGTCTGGGATTCTTATACCATCCACGTTGTCTCTTCCGTGGGAATCTTTTTGGTGAACCTTGTAAAGTGAGTGCAAAGTTTCAGCATTGCCCTTAACTTTTGTTTTCCTTGGTGGTGACCTGTTCTTAGCCCACATTGCCCATGTGAGGTTTCACTACAGTCCTTACTCTTTCTGCCAATAGCCATGCTTTCCCTCTGGCTTCTTACATTCCCTTTGGGAAGAGCTTAGGGAGTAAAATGAAGACTCAAATGATCTCAAAACACATTGCATGAAAAAAAAGTTTCTTTTTGGCATCTTTATCTATCGGGTCAAACATGTCTCATAGAGCTAGTGCTAGATCACTTAGCTTATGAACAGGATTTTTTTTTTTTTTTGGGGGGGGGGGGGGGGGGAATGGCCAGGAAGAGGAAGAGCCTTTTTGTTCTTGGGAATGTTATTAGATTTGTATACTGGATGACATCTAGTGACTAGCTACTCAGCTACGTTAGCTCAGTTTCAAATTTAAATTCATTTCTCTTTTTCAGCCATGCCAAAGCTTTTCATTTTCATGAAACCTGGGGGTGGTTCATTTACCTTCAACCTGAAGAGAGAGCCTTTCTGTTAGCTTCCTTTGGAACTCGAGTGGATTGTAAATACTTGGCACATTGGTGCTTATCCCAGTCATTTTTGTCAGGTTGTAGTGATTCTGTTGCACTGCTGATTCCTCTACTCTGCTGGCTAATTTGAAGGGAGTCTAGGCACCTTCCCCTCTGGTTCCATATTGTTAGACCAGGCACTCCAGTCTTCTCATGAGAGAGAAAACACGGATCCCACTTGTTTATCGCACACAGTCAGTATTGTACCTAATTCTCGTTAATGAAGAACTGGGTTTCAGATATTGAGGGTGGAATTCTAACTGACATTCATGCTGCCTCTTTCTACCTGGAGGACTCCAGTAGACCCTTAGATTCATTTGCTTTTTCCTTATTTGCTATAGTGATTGCTCAAGACATTTTGTAGAGACCCTATGACATCTTTGGATAGAGTAACATTGTCTAAGTTCATGAGTAATCATAGTTGAACTACTTAGTAGGAGAGTGGTCGCTGACCCGTCCACACGTGTCGGCTTGTCTTCTTTGTATCGACCCGATCCTTCGTTGTTTACCTTGCCTTTCGAGTGTTAGTGTATCCCTCCCTTATGTGTTTGTGTGCCCTTTGCTCGATGGAGCCCTCGTTCCTCCTCAACAGTGTTGTCCAGGCCCGTCGGTGGCGAAGTCTTGTGGGGCCTTCCTGTCCTCTCTCCCTTTGACCCTCACTCTTTGTGCTCGAAGTGTTGGGGCGGGCCTTGCTTGCAAGTCTCCACATGTGAGGAATGGATACATTGGTCTCCAAGAGAAGTCAGAGAAGGACAAGTCTCCTCCAAGAAGTCTTGTTTAGAGGAACCCTTGTCTGCAAGGCCGTAGTTGAGTTCATTGCTAGGTCTCTGCCCATTGCAGAGCCCAAGGATCAGTTATTTTCTACTCCTGTACAGGTGATTGTTCCCCCAGTGATGATGATTTCCTGAAGGCAGGTGGGACCGCTCCCTTCTCCGTGGCTTGCCCCCAGCCGAGGTGTGGGCCATGTGAGAGGCGCGGGGTTCTCTGCTTGGGCGGTCCGATGTGGCTCCCTCTGCTGTCGCACTCTCACCCCCTGCTCCGGTCCCGGGCTTGGGGTTGGTAGAACCGTCCCCTGTTCCAGCCGAGGCTACCACCGGAGTTTTCATCTGCGCCAACGGGCCTCCCACCGTTTACATTCCTGGAGGGATACGGCATCCCTCGGAAGCAGTAGGAGCTGACGTGTTCCTCAGTGTGCCAGACCCGGTCCTGGACTGGCACCCCTCGCACTCCGTTCAGACCCCCCACGGAAGTGCGTCGGTAGTGCTGGCCCCTGTCCAACCATGGTTCCCGCCGTGTTTTCCTCCTCTTCGACGAGGCCCCCTTTTGTGTCCCCGGAGGTTTACGGCACCCCTTAGGAGCTGATGGGTTCCTCTGAGTGCCAGACCCGGTCTTGGACCGACACCTCTCGCACCCCGTTCAGATCCCCTCTGAGAGAGGAGGTATTTCTGTGTCGGACCGATCCCCTCCCTCAAATGAAGACTCCTGTAGGAGGGGGGCCAGGGCAGAGAGAGGCGAAGTGCTACATGGAGTTGAGCGAGTTCGGCCCCCTCCTCTCCACACTGGGCTCTGCTTGCCCTGTCATACCCTAGACCAGAGTGGTTGAGATAGGTGTGGTAGCCGCTGCGACAGGGCACGCTGTCACAGACCGCCCCTGCTCCCCAGTCAGACGGTCCATGCCGCATTCACCCATGCTCGTGGTTCCCATGATGGTCCTGCAAGCGGGGTGCACCGCTGCCCCGTTGACCTCTCCCTCGGATGAAGTCTCCCATAGGAGGGGGTGCAGGGCGGAGAGGAGGCACCATGCTACGTGGGGTCGAGCGGGTTCATCCCCCTCCTCCCCACGCCGCCCTCCACTCTCCCCATCTATGATTAGAATAGAGGGGTCAGGATAGGTGTGGTAGCCGCCACAATGGGCACACCGTTGCGGACACCCCACTTCCTAGTCAGATGGTCCACCCCTCGTTCACCTGTGCTCGTGGTTCCCATGTTGGTCCCACGAGCGGGGTGCGCCGCTGCCCTGTCGCCCTTTCCCCCGCATGCTCTGCAGAGAAGGCCAAGCCGTTTGCCCACCCCCCTTCAGGCTTGTAGTCCCGGACCCCGCCAGTGCGACTCCTATGATGGCTCCACTAGTATGGCCTGTGACTGCTTCAAGCGAAGCTCCAGGTTCAGCCAGTAGCCCCTGGAGTGAGCCGGTAGCCCTCTCCGGAGCACAACCCACTTCCCATGGTGGTGCCTGCTCAGCCATAGAAGGGCAGCAAGGATGAGTCATTCATCCAGGGTGTCTTTCAATGCCTGGGAAGGGCACGGACAGGTAGGCCCTAGCCCTCTTTCGGAGAAGGAACTGTCTGGCAGACCCTGTCCGTCCCTCCGACACCTAGAGACCCTCCTTGGTAGATTTCCTAATGGGGCCCCTGAAGGAAGCCAAGCCTTCCATGGGCCCTTCCCCAACAAGGAGTGAGGCTCAGGCCCTTACCCCAACAAGGAGCGAGGCTCAGGCCCTTACCTAAGTGGGCCAGGCAACATCAGAGTCCAAGAACACCCTGCGGCCCCAACGGCTCTCTCAAGCTCCTCCCAGTAGCTAAGGCCAAGCAGAGGAAGTTCTACACCCCAGAGGGCTTTTTCTTCTACCCCTGAGTCCTTGGAGGATAACATCTGGCCCCCTTGCCCCGGTCTTTTTGGGGGAGAAACTTGGCGATTTCGGTCACCTTCTCAGAAGTAGGAGACCATGCAATGGAGACCACGGTGTGAGCTGCCATCCAGGCAGCCACCTGGCTCGACCTACAGGCCTCCCCCCTTCATCCACTCCTGCCGCAGGTGGGGGGGTGGGGGGTTGCGTCTTGAATCATTGGCGGAGTGGGGAGGCTCGTGGGGCCGTCCCCTGGACAGTCCGGTGCTCAGGGATGGTTATTGGATGTATAAAAATGAATTCTATACAGATTTTAATGATAAGGTAACTTATTAAATTTATAAGTTAATATAGGATATATTAAATAATAAAGTATAAGTTACAATGAATTTAATTGTAATGTATATAATCGAACCACAAAAATAAACTTCTGAATGACAAACAAACACTTGACGTGAACCATAAGGATAGAAAGTGAGTACTTGGGCTGCATCATCTGGAGGCCAATGAAATGAATCCGAAAGTATACAAACACATCTGAAATAGTGAACAAGAGGAAATCTTAAGATTTCATGTATGAACAGAATCGGACGCAACTACCCCAATGAAATAACAGCCCAAAAGTAAACAAGTAAAATGTAAAGTATATTTCTATCCCAGTAAACAAAACGTCAAAATAGGAGTAAAAACAAACAGAATTCAATACAATTAAATAGTAAATTGACTAATGAAATACAATCAAACAAAGTAACTAGAAGTATGAATGAGTATGTAATTCACGTATATTTAAGGTAAGTATAGGTAAGGTACGTATAAATTGGATAAGTATAGGTAATAACACACTTATCACATAAGCATCGATTAAAGCTGCAGGAATAAAAGTAAAGATCTGGACAGTTTAAAAAACAAAGAAAAAATAGCTTTTCTCTCACCTTGTTTTTAGTGTGATTTAGGAGATAGGTAAGCGGGTTCCCCTTTGGCAGGTCCGGGTCCAATGGTAACTTGATAGAATTATTCCATATTTGCGTAACACATGACCGTGATGCAAATGATAAGATCCATAGGTCACTAAATCACTTCAAAGTTAAATCCACGGTAAGTATGACTGGAACTTCTACTGAAGACTGCTGCTGTTAAGTTCTTGACAGGTACTGCTGTTCTCCGTCACTCAGTAAACAAAGAAAACATTTTCCGCATTAAAATTGGTGGTTTGTTCACGGCAACAACCATTTAAAAGGATTAGACGAGAAAAGCTATTTATGAAAATTACGTTTATTTTAAAATTGACTAGTTAAGTAATTACATAGGTAAAGCACTTTAATACTGATGCCGTAGTGATAATGCATATTTTTTTTAATAACTGGTAAAATTAAAGGAATTAAATACATATTTTTCTACACTCCAGGGGAGAGATTTTGATTTAGTATGAAATCAAAAGTATATAAGTAAATGTATTTACATGAAAAATTACCCAAAAATAAAAACCAACCAACAGAATCCAAATAAAACAATATTAACAGTAATGAAAAATCCCTAATCAGATTCAGCCAAAATTTGGTGAATTTTGGCAGCACCCTGTATAGCTGCTTTTCTTTTAGGACGTGATGATACAATATGAACATTATTAGTGTCTGGTACACCTTGCTTCTCATCATCGCCTGGGACTGACAAAAGAGGAATTATAGAACTAGAGTGCCGTTTTAATATTTCTCCAGTTTTCCCTTTAAAGACTTTCACAGCCGTAACTTCATTGTTTATATTTGTTATAATTTCCTTAATGCGTCCCATTGGATAATTACAGGGTTTAGCTAAGGGTTCCTTCAAAAGTACTATATCTCCAACTTTAAGTTCTTTATGTTGAACGGGCTTGTATCGGTCTTTTTTATTCACGGCTTGATATATAAGATTCCCAATAAATTCTTCATTGTATATTTTAATGAGATTATGTCGTACATTTTGTAGTTTCAGTAATGATGAAGGAATCTGATCTGCATTGAATTCCGGATCGGGATCTGTTGGGCCTTGTAGTTGAGGGATTATATTGATGGAAACCAATTCTCTGCCATGAATCAACATCTCCGGGGTAATGATTTCTGGAATGCTCTCTCCTGAAGAGTCCCTAAGAGACTCTTTAAATGAAATTGGCCTTCTGTTCACCAAATGTATAGTTTTGTGAACAATAAAATCAAAATCCCGAAGGGGAAGAACATTATTGCGTATTGCTCCAAATAATAAGCGCTTGGTTAGTTTCACGCAAGACTCGACTAACGAGCCGAGTTGATTACATCCCTTGTAATATTGCTCAAATTTAAAGGATTTAATTCCACGTTCCTGTAAATATGCATTTGTCTCGTAATCGCTGAGGAAACTAGAGATTTGATTTGCACCAGCAACGAATTGTGATCCCAAATCAGACAGACATAGGGAGGGAATGCCAAATTCATATGTATGAAGTTGTAATGCTCTAATAAATTCCTCTGAAGTTAAATCCATACAAATTTTCAAGTTAATAGCCCGAGACCACAGACACGTAATACATAACAACCATACCTTGACAGTATTTCCTTGATCATTCTTTATTTTAAATGGACCCATATGATCAATAAAAATCTGCCTGTACGGTATGTTTTCAGGATTAATCCTGAACTCTGGGTAATGACTTTGATTTAGTTTAATTACCCTCTCATTTACTCTCTTACATGTAATGCAGTTTGACAGAACTTTCTTCACAGCCGAGTATATATGGGTAATCCAAAAGTTTCTTCTAAGTTCCGCCAACAAAGGATAACAACCAGCATGCGAGAGCTTCACGTGCAATTCCCGTTATTATAATCAGAGGAACCAATATACTGATCCTTCTGATATTAGTTAAAGGATAGTTGAATTTGTTAAGATGTTGGGACTTCCTTCAATCTTCGGCATTTACTCTTCACCCTCACCATGCCATCCGAATCAAGAAACAAGTTCAATTGTGCAACAATGTTAGGCAGATTCTTCAACTGCTTCTGTTTTGAGTGAAAATAATCAAAGACATCTGGGAAGTGAATATGTTGATCCCTGATTATAATCTGCCTACAAGCTTCATCATAAAAGTTAAAGCCTTCATCTTCAACTTCAAAATGATCCTGAGCTGGATGTTTACTTTTAAACTTAGATTTCAAAATGCTGCAGAACCTGAGCACCACCGCATGCACTCTCACAGCCTTCTCAAAACTAGAAACCCTATTAAAAGAGAAAAGATGTTCCGAGCCCACATGCGGAGGTGAACAAGCACTACCACAATTTGTCTCCACTTTATGCACTCGTTTTGATTCAAATAATCCAGGTATAATGAAAGACAATGTGCTGTCACTACAGATCACATTGCTTTCGCTCTCTGTAATGAACTTAGGACCTGTTATATAGTTTGTTTTCATCAGCTGCCTAAAGATAAAGGTCTGGTTGATGCAGTCTGCTGGGATTATCTTCTCCAGACACAAAAGAAATTTCATACAAGAATCCTCACACAGCTTATTGATACTCTAACCTATTGAGTACAAAAGGGTTGCTTGTTTTGTAGTTTGTCAAGTTTCAAGGCGTAAGACTGCAGCCAGGTCAGTACCACCAAACTGTCCGAGTAGACTTCACATCCAACTATCTCAATAGGATCAATGCAACCAAATCCTGAAAGTTCATTCTTCAAATCCTTTACAGTTTCAACGGTTAATGCAAGAGCTTGCAATTCCAAGCTTGGTATGGATTTTGACTCCAATTGTTTACTCACCAGTTTATTTCTTGCTAAAATAAAGTAGATATTATTTGTATTTATGTTATACAGATACACTGCAGTGCCAAACGGAACCTTACTACTATCAGCAAACCCAACCAATTTATATTTGTCAGTACGAGCACCAAAATTCCGTGGGAACTCTACAGAAGGTGCAGAGTTGGCCTGCTTGCAGATATTCTTCCATTCATTGATCAAAGGAGTAGTAAGCTTTCATCCCATCTAGTTTTCTGTCTACACTGCAATCTGTGTAGAAACAATCTGGCTCGATTCAGTATAGGTCCATTGAAATTAAGAAGATCGAACTGTGAAGCTATAGTAGATAAAACTTCTCTTTTTGTTGATGAATTTATATCCAGTTGTATGGGTTTTGTAGACAATGTATCACTCATTCGATCCCACTCAAGTCCCAGCAGTTTACTTTTTGTTGGAGTCTCTGTTTCCTGAATTTTGTCAATTTCTTTCTGTAATGACATGTCATTAGACAAAAACTGCTGAAGTGAAAACTTATATGGACTGAAAATATCCTCCAACATTGTATACATCCACAACAAACACTCCGACGTTTCTGCCGTAAATGCACAGTTGTCCATATAAGACAACTGATAAATGGTTCTCTTGAGTTTCATCAATGGAAAAGAATCATTCTTAGAATCCAGTATCAATATCTTGTATAATCCAAGCATTAATAATGCAGGTGAACATCTAAGTCCAAAAGGAAGTCTACTATTCTTATAGCCAATAATTGAAAAATCTCCCTCTTCAAGATTTCTAAACCACAAAAAACAAAGGCGATTTTGGTCGACTTCCTCAAGACTTATATTGTTGAATGCCTTCTTTATATCAAAGCAACATAGTTTGCTTCCGAACCTCAAATTGATAATGGAAGTGGAGAGTTTCTGATTTAATGTTGGACCTGCATGCATAGTTTGATTGTGAGTCATACTCCCTTTGTCACTCAAATTGGATAGGAACACAACCCTACATTTTGTGGTCTCACGATCAGGCTTAAAAATGCCCATAAAAGGCATGAAACTGGACTCTGGATGCTCCTTTTTGAATGTTCTAAAATTTTTCAATTCTCTCAATTATTCCAGCATCCGCTTGCTCCTTAAATACTATATTTATCTGCTTCAGTTTATCGTCTAAATTTCCTTGCAATTTTCTTTGCAGGCTTGACAGTATTTTCTCTGATATATTGAAGTTATGTCCCAAAAGGTGAGAAACTCTAGGGTTCCAGAGTAATGGCATCACCAGCCTCCCTTCACTATTCCTTGTAGTTTTCTCTAAAACATAATTGACCAACTGAGTATGGATTTCAACAGTTTCAGAGTACATTGAAGTCTCTCTATGTAATGCTTGGTCACAAACAGAACCAAGTACATCCTTGTCAATATCAACTAACCCACCGACTTCATCATCCTCTCCTTCCAAAACAAATGATTCATTTCTATTTTCGATTTTACCAAAATCTATATTAGAGGTTTGATAAAACTTAGCTTCTTCTGAAGGCAGGTAGTCTGGGGTTCTATTAGTTATCGAAATGTAGGAAGACGACGAGACTTCAGGGGCATATGGTAAATAAGGCAGATCATGTAAAATAGTCTCAGTTGCTCCCTTTAACACTACACCATGAGGAGTTCTTGAATATATAGATTTCTCTCCGAATACAATTTCAGTCTCAGGTATGCAATAGCTGGATTTTGATCCCAAAATAAGCTGGATATCAGAAATATCTTCTGAACCATCCAAAAGTCTTGTATCTGCCAATTTATATCCTTTTGACAGAAATCCATTCACAACTCTGTTCAACTTGGGAAGATTCAAAGTAATATTTATATTAGGAAGGCACAATGCATAAATGACTCTTGAATCCCTGTCAAATTTAATTTCCACCTCAACAATTTTGGTGTCATAACTTCTAGGGACATTGATACCATTCACAGTAAGTTTAACACACTCTCGTATTACTGGTAGATTCAATCTGCTTGCCAACTCTTCAGATATAAAATTGGATTGACATCCACTGTCTTTCATACAACGCACATTGAATCCACTTATGTTACACGTGAAGGTTGGAAGAATCGTATCTCCCTCACTTGAGTTATTCAAAGCCTCTGTAATAGTAGTAATGTTATTCTGGGATCTTTCCGCAGGAGTTTTAGCTTTTGTGTCTTTCTTGCCCTTGTTTTTTTCATGGAACCTTCTCTTGTTAAGGTCCAGATTCTTTTGACCAATGTCATTGGATTGATTTCCCCCTGGACGAGTGCACAAGTAATTCCAATGAAAACCTTTGCAATTTACACACCGATCTCTAAATTTGTATCTGCACTTTTCAGTAGAATGTTGATGCCAGGCCACATCTAGTACATCCATCGATACTCTTGAATTTCTCAACTTTGGAAACAGGAGAAATAAAGTTCATACAATCTCTGATGTTATGGCTAGCCTTTTCTTGGACTGTGCTACACAAGGAGCATGGATAACATTTTGCAGTAGTAACTCCACTAGTTCCCTCTGGTGTGAAGTTCACATTTACTGCCATATCCACAGAATGATCTGTTACTTTCCCTTTTTTCTTATGGTGATTGTATCTTGTGCAGGCAGTGAAGAAGTTATCACCAATCTCTTCCATTGAAGGCCATGTATGGTTAGTAATATTTATCAGTAAATCCCTGAACTTCTCATTTAGACCTGTCCACACAAAGTATTGCAAAATATAATCAATAGTAACATTCAACTTGCTGACATTCTCTATTATACCTTTAACTTTGGATACATATTCAAATGGGTCATCACATTTGTCCAAGTTTAGCTCAGATAGCTGCTTGATGGTGCTGAATTTCTGAACGTCTGGAGAAGCAAGTGCCTTTTCTAAGAGCTCCTTTGCCTTACTATATCCTTGGTTATGTGACTCTAAGGAATCTATCAAAACCAAGGCTCTTCCAGTTATCTGCTGCTTTAGGAGTAAAAGCTTTTCGTAGTCAGAGTATTCATACCTGTTGATAACTGCCTCAAATTGAGATAGAAATTTAGTTAGATCTTCGTTCTCTGACTAGAGTATCGAGGTAAAGGAGCGTTGGTCTCTTCAAAAGGGGAAGAGCTGGAGTTGGGGGTGATGGTGTAGTCGGTACAGGCGATTGGAGCTTAAATAAAGACGAACGTAGTTTGTCTTGATAATTTTCACAGGCCTCCAATTCCTCCATCAGTTCACTTTCATTTTCTTCAGAGCTCCATTTTATACCCTGTATTTGAAGATCCAATTCCTTCAAACGTGCCATGTTGTCAGTCAACTTAGACTCAAGTGCTAGCTTATCTGAAGCTTCAAGCAAGATGAACTGATCACGTCGATCAAACGACTCCGTAACAGACTTTCTTACAAACTTCCGAGAAGTTATTAATCTCTTCAGTTCAGTCATCTTGACTAATATATAAGTAATAATAGACCACAGTAAAACAATAAAATGCAGTACTAATATAAGCAGAAGTGTATAAACAGTAATCACAAAAAGTAACTTAAAGTAAATTTTATGCAAATTATCACCATGGACCCGAAACCTACCTCAGGGAAACGCAGCCACCCACTCAACTTCCAGATCCTGTCACGGTCGCCATGTATAAAAATGAATTCTATACAGATTTTAATGATAAGGTAACTTATTAAATTTATAAGTTAATATAGGATATATTAAATAATAAAGTATAAGTTACAATGAATTTAATTGTAATGTATATAATCGAACCACAAAAATAAACTTCTGAATGACAAACAAACACTTGACGTGAACCATAAGGATAGAAAGTGAGTACTTGGGCTGCATCATCTGGAGGCCAATGAAATGAATCCGAAAGTATACAAACACATCTGAAATAGTGAACAAGAGGAAATCTTAAGATTTCATGTATGAACAGAATCGGACGCAACTACCCCAATGAAATAACAGCCCAAAAGTAAACAAGTAAAATGTAAAGTATATTTCTATCCCAGTAAACAAAACGTCAAAATAGGAGTAAAAACAAACAGAATTCAATACAATTAAATAGTAAATTGACTAATGAAATACAATCAAACAAAGTAACTAGAAGTATGAATGAGTATGTAATTCACGTATATTTAAGGTAAGTATAGGTAAGGTACGTATAAATTGGATAAGTATAGGTAATAACACACTTATCACATAAGCATCGATTAAAGCTGCAGGAATAAAAGTAAAGATCTGGACAGTTTAAAAAACAAAGAAAAAATAGCTTTTCTCTCACCTTGTTTTTAGTGTGATTTAGGAGATAGGTAAGCGGGTTCCCCTTTGGCAGGTCCGGGTCCAATGGTAACTTGATAGAATTATTCCATATTTGCGTAACACATGACCGTGATGCAAATGATAAGATCCATAGGTCACTAAATCACTTCAAAGTTTAATCCACGGTAAGTATGACTGGAACTTCTACTGAAGACTGCTGCTGTTAAGTTCTTGACAGGTACTTGCTGTTCTCCGTATCACTCAGTTAAACAAATAGAAAACAACATTTTTCCGCCATTAAAATTGGTGGTTTGTTCACGGCAACAACCATTTAAAAGGATTAGACGAGAAAAGCTATTTATGAAAATTACGTTTATTTTAAAATTGACTAGTTAAGTAATTACATAGGTAAAGCACTTTAATACTGATGCCGTAGTGATAATGCATATTTTTTTTAATAACTGGTAAAATTAAAGGAATTAAATACATATTTTTCTACATTGGATACCTGTCCAGGACATGAAGCTGCCCCCAGCAAGGAAACTGGAGGTCCACACGGCCCTGCCTCGGGACTCCTGTCCAGTCATTACTGTGTCTCCCATACAGGTTGTACCGCCCTAGGACAATGGCCTCCTGAAGGCAGTGTGGTCCTGCTTCAACCGTCGGGGCCCTCCGTCAGCCGAGGTGTTTTCCTCTGCACTCCGCTCAGTGAGCGAGGCTCACCTCACTATGTTGCGCATGGTCTCGGAGCCGGGTGCTTGATCCAGTCAGCCGGGTTGGCAGTTTGTATGTCGTCCACCTCGTCCGAGCTCCCTTTTACCTCCCCAGAGGGGTTTGGCTGCCACAGGAAGCAGCGGGAGCCAACAGAGTCTTCAGAGTTCCAGTCCCAGTCTTGTTTGGCACCCCTCGTACCCTGTTCAGCTCACCTCTGAGGGAGGACAAGTTTCAGTGCTGGGAGCTGCCCCCGCTCCTTCCTGGACCAAGAGCAATAAGAGGAAGGGCAAGAGGAGGCCCCCTTCTCCTAAGGGTTGTTCCTTCTTGGAGTCTTCGGACTTGGACAGGTCCTCCTGTAGGAGGAGGCGTAGAGCAAAGTAGAGGTGGCATGCCGGGAGGAGTCAAGCGCGTTCTTCCTCTCCCTCCCCAGGCCGCTACTCCCGCTCTCCAGGTCAGAGTAGGAGCGGCAGCCATCGTGACGAGTCTCGCTGCCACGGGCTCCACCGCTCCCCAACCGGTCAGTCCCCGCAGAGGGTCCCTGAGTTCGCAGCTCCCATGATGGTCCCACAAGCAGGGTGCTCTGTGCCACCACTGGTTGTTCCTCATTAAGTCTCGGTGGATCTCGGCCAGTACCAGCAGGCTCCTTGGTGGCCACTCGTGTTGGGCATTTCCCTTGGCATCCCTCAACCTCCTCCTGCCATGTGGAGGAGGAGGAGGAGCCATTTGCCCGCTGGTCGGGATCAGGGCGCAAGCCTGGGCCAGTGGGAGTCCCATGACGGACCCGCGGGTTCTGTCTGAGGCTCCTTTCCTAAATGAGCACCGGTTCCCACAGGCAGCCCCCCCGATCGGAGCCGCCCACTATCACTGACCTTCCCCCCTCCACCATGACAGCCCCCTGCTTGCCCCCTAGAGGATGGTGAAGACATGGCATTCGTCCAGGATGAGCTCCAGAGCGCCTTGGATGGGCAGGGCAGCACGGACTTGGGGTTGACCTTTAGGTGAGTCCTGGCTTTCGTTAGCGCCAAGAACCATCTGGCAGAGCCCACCCCCTCCCTCTCCTGAACCCAAGAGTTCTGTAGCTGTGGACTACCTCTTGGGGTGTCTGAAGGAAGCCAAGCCTCCTTTCTGGGCCTACCCTGTGTCGCTCCGTGAAGTGGTTCCTTTAGCACTCATTTCTAGGTATAAATATTGCTAAATATACCAGAGAAAAAAGCTATATGGTAATGCCAGAATATTCTGGCTCGCTCACCGTTATTTAAGGTGTCGGTATGGTATCTGGGGCGAGTGTAACCACTACCAGAGGTACCCTGCCATTTAGTCTTCTTCCTTTCTCAATATCCCTCGTCTACAGAGGAGCCGTTCTAGGCCCCCCCTACCCACTACTGCTACGGCTAGCGCTTTGTTTATCATTCCTTTCGTTAGCACTCTCCACGTTGCATGTGGTTTTGCTTTCTGTGTTTCCGTTTGGAATTACTTACATCCTTATCACCATGGAAGGTCAAGTTGCTGCTGCATCTAAGTTGAGTGCTGCAATTAATGTTTGATCTTAATTTTAGGTAGGGATAGGCGATATAAACATGTTTAATGTGATTTTATACGAGGGAGTGGCAGCCCGCGCGTTGTTGTCCCCACGCCGCCATTTCGTGATTCGCTACCCGCGTATATTTACGCTCCTTTAGATTCTCAATTAGTCCCCTATACTAATTGGAGTTGATTTTCAAACATTTAGCAGTTCTCCATACGTTTGTTAGATGCTTTCATTATTGACTGACGTCTGAGATTTTGTCCGATCGGGGGGGTATAGCCTACCGACCGAACCGCATGCTCTCGGGACGTAGCCTAGTTCTGTTAGCCTTATTTACTTCTTGAAGTGGGCATCCCAACCTATATTCTAGCCAAGGTGTTTTTTAGGCTATATTATACTATAAGACGCCCTTTTCTGCTTACAGAAGAGCCTTGGCTCTTCCGTAGCCTATACATTATGGTCCTTGAGCCACCCTGGTCTACCAGCCTTTCGGTTGAATAAATTCGATTTGGCAATCTAGACCAGGCCGCTCAGAGCCTGCCAGGTCAGCCTGTTCAGATCGTTTCGGTTTGTGAAGGTTAGGCCAGCAGTTCGAGAGGACCTGTTGCTTTCTCTCTCGCTTAATAATTATTTTCTTTTCATATCTCCCCCGTGTTAGGACAGTATGTATATGTATATATATATATATATATATATATATATATATATATATATATAATATATATATATATATATATATATATATATATATATATATTATATATGTGTGTGTGTGTGTGTGTATGTTTACATCCGTATACAGTAGTACCTCGAGATACGAAATTAATCCGTTCCGAGGCGCCCTTCGTATCATGAGGTTTTCGTATCTTGGACCACATTTTACATGTAAAATGGCTAATCCGTTCCAAGCCCTCCAAAAAACACCCCATTAAATTTCATAATAAAGCTAAATGACCTATAAACAATGAAATACTACAACAATTTGGACCATTCAATACCTAAATTAAGACTAAAAATGCAAAACCTATAAATTAAGTGTATATTAGTGTACAAGAAATATTATTACTGTAACGTAAAATGTGGAAGCTTACCTTTCGAGTGAGGCTACGTACATACGTAACTATCCAAGGAAGATTGCTTCTGCCTACGTACTTTTTCACAATGTTCCTGTGTGAGTCTTTTTGGGGGGTGTCTTCTACAAATGATTGCACTTTATGAAAAGCGGCTTTAATTTCTGCCGTTTTTTTTTTTTTTTTATGTAATATGTACGTACGTACACTTTAAAAAATATACGTACGTACTACAACGTAACTATCCAAGGAAGATTGCTTCTGCCTACGTACTTTTTCACAATGTTCCTGTGTGAGCCTTTTCGGGGGGTGTCTTCTACAAATGATTGCACTTTATGAAAAGCTGCTTTAATTTCTGCCATTTTTTTCTTCTTATTTTGATTTTTAACTTTTTTTTACTTTTTTTACTTTACGTAGGTTTTTTTTTTTTTTTTCACAGAATTTCAACTTTCTTTTTTTGCACCTCATGACTGTTGGCCCTGGTGTCCATCAAAACCCTGTTCAACCAAATGCTCTCTCTGCAACTGATTTGGGTACTGAATGTTCGGCTGCTGACCTTCAACATAAACTGAAGTGCCTTGATTATACGTACACTACATACTGGTATACATGTTGTAAATGATTGGTCTACACCCTCTGTTCAGCAGGAAGTGGAGATTCTACCAACCTTGCAAAGTTTCCAGTTATCCCATGAGAGAGACCTTGATCACTTATCCCATGTCAGAGATCTTGGTCACTTTTTTTTAAAAATATTAGTATTACGTACACATTGACGATCCCGAAAACGAATACCGAGTGTGTACTATAACAATGCTGGTACCGAGTGGCCGAGCCACGCCACCACGTGTACATAGTAGATGCATGATGGGAGGGACGCTGGCCAATAGGAGAGAAGGATTTCATGGCCGCGACTAGCATCAGGAACCAATGGGAGAGAGCAGGAGGATGGTGGCAAGTCTACTAGTATACTAAGATGGCGGCGCGATTTTCAAAATTGATATCCGGGCGAATCTCGGACTTTCAGAAACCTTTCATATCTTGAAAACTTTTCGTATGTAGAGCCGTTAAATTTTTCGTATTGGCTTTCGTATCTCGAGTTTTTCGTAAGTTGAGCCTTTCGTATCTTGAGGTACCACTGTATACGGATATTTATTAGTAGCATGTGTTAGTAGGCCTAGGCCTTCTATTCCGATCAGTTGGATCCTTCCCACCGCGTGGTGGTTCACCTGGCGGCGAGGGTTTCCAGCTTATCGCGTGCGAGCCACCCCGCTAGCCGACCTCCCTCCCCCTCGCACCCACCTCGGTGGGGTATAGGACTCGCTCACGCTACGCCACATAGCCGATCCGAGTTCCTCGCTTAATAAGGGGGAGGGCAGGGAGTGCGATTGTAGGGTAGACTCACCACACCATGCTCTGTATGAGTGGTAGGGAGGGTGCCCTGCTCGGGCGAGCCTCGGCTGGCCACCTGGCTCGACCAGGCGGTGCGCTCTCCGGCTCACGTTGTCATATCCCTTTCCATGGTCTTCTTTCACCAATCCTGTCCCCCGCTCCGGCGGATCCGGGATCCCGGCTTCAAGGTATTGGCTATGCAAATAGCTCTGATTCCTTACTGACCAGATATGGGCTCAGGTTTTACCAACCCCCTGTTCTGTTCCCATGAAGCCGGACCCAGTATCGGGATAGCTCTGTGTATTTAGACACGGAATAGGTAACGGTCCACTGCTGTTGGATCAGTTAGTTATGCATGCGCACACATATATATGTACACATGTGGTTATGTACATTAGATACATATAGTACTGTTAGTTTTATGAAATAAGATATCTTATCTTATTATACTTTGGTCTGTTTACTCCGGGGGACTTATTACTCCGCCGGGTATTTCAAGCCGAGGTACCTTGTTATCACTAGCCCATCAGCCTTGTTCATTTGTCTTGATTTGTCTTTTTTCATCCCTCCCCTAGAGGAATGGAGAACGGGCTTGAGACGCAATCCTAATTCACTAGATTTTATGTCTCTGGCGCCACCGGAGTCGGGACAGGTTTTCACTTAACCTGTCCCGTTCCACCAGCCCTATACTTAAGACATGACAAGAACAAGAGCTGCACCCCGGAGCTGATGAGAACAAGGATGCATGATACCCTAGTGGTAAAAATATTCTGTCACTGGAGTCACCTCCAATGACTAGAATAATGCATGCCCCACCGGACACACCTCCGGTGGGTCTAAATAGTGATACTCATGTATCATTTGACTTACAGATCTTGCAGTGTTTGGAGACGGGCTGTACCGCCGTCCTCCAAGAGCCCTGTGGGCATGTGGTATGTAGGACCCGCGCTGGTTGTGCCGAGCCGGTATGTACCATTCTTGATAATGATACAATGAGTGTCAGATGAACTATATCGTTTTGATTCATACTGGACTAAGGATAGAATTTAGTTTAAGGGTTGACATAACTCCTCTTACAGAGCATCCAAGCTGTCAAGGACGCGGCGCTGGCTACCTTGAAGACCTGGGTCGGCGGATTTGGCCACAATGCCAAGAAGGCTTAGCCCTACATGCTGTCCGAGGAGATGGCTGGGATCATCTACCCCGGAGCCAAGAAGTCTTCGGCAGTAGAGGCAGCGGTAGCGGCCCCTATCATCGCCAGGATCCGGGCAGAGACCACGGCCGCGACGGAGGAGGGTTTCGGCGAGGAGGTGGTTGGAGATGTGGCTGCCTTAGACCTTGACCGCGAGCCCATGGTTGTGGACAACGTGGGCGAAGGTAGGAATGCTAGTGAGGCATGTAGTGTAGGGGCTCAAGGCTTGTTCTTGAGCCCATCTCAATCTTCCTCTCTTTCCTCTACCACTTCCTTCCAGGGATTCGCCGGGAAGCTTCAGTTGGTTAGACCGAAGTCTTCCTCGGTGGCCCCTAAAGTCAAGAACCCGATTGACTTTAAGGCAATGAAGAAGTCCTTGCCTAAGCCAAGGTCCGGAACCAGCCGCGTCACTAAGCCATCGGCTCCTAACCCGAGGCGGACACGGCAAGAGCGGCTCCCCCTCAACAGAGGGCGAAAGCAAAGGTTCCAAAAGCTAGAACCCCGGTACCTAGCTTTGACCCGGAGGCATTCTCTGCAAGCATGATGCAGCAGATGGGGAACATGGTAGGAACCTTGGTCCAGACCAAGTTCCAAGAAATGTTCTTACAGCTGTCATCCACGCTGGAAGCCTCAGGCCAGTCCATCCAATCCTTATCGGAGAGGATGGTTGCTCAGGAGAACCTAGTGGCGGGTCTCCGAGACTCTATGGCAACTGGACAGCCTCAGTCTGGACAGGTAGTTCATCCCCTACCAATGCCGAACTCCTCAAAGCTGCCTCCCTTCAAGAGTAACAACCCTTGGAGGTCAGCAGCATACGCACCGTTCTCGGATGGTATGCTTACCATCAAGGGGTGCGGAACTCGAAGACTGGAAGACTTCGAGTTCTATCCTCCGGGACTCCAGTTTCCCTTCATCGGATACGCTTGTCTGACAGAAGACGCGATGCTGAGGGAGGATAAAATCCCTAAAGAAACTGTCATATTCCCCAGGGAGCAAGCTCAACAAGCTTGGCTCCAGAGCTTGACAGAGTGGCAGTGCATCAACACCAGGTTGACGGCTCATAAGAGTCCCTTTACCATCTTCGCGGTAAACGAAGGAACACCTACCCCGTGTCTATCCAAAGTGGCTGAGCTAACCATGCAGGCAGCTATGGAGGACAAACCAATGCCACAGCTCCGGGAAACAGATTTGCCTTCCATCCTGCTCCCGGAAGCACGGACTGTTGGGTAGACGCACCTGCCACTTTTTCTGCAGGTAAGCTGGCGCCGGACTGTGGTAACAGCCTGATCAAGGCCGAGTATGACACCAGATTGAGGCTGAGTAGGTCCCTCAACTCTGCCACCATGTCGGAAATGACATCGCTCATCTACGAAGATGAGGCATTGTTTAAAGTTCTGACAAAGTCATTGCTTCACAGGGTACAGTGTGACCTGTATGACTTTATCGTAGCAAGGCGGAACTATAGGAAACACGTTCTGGCTGAAGCCTCCATTCGCCATGAGCCTAATAAGCTAATTGCATCCTCCATCTGGGGAGCAAACCTCTTCCCCGACTCCACCGTTAACGAGGTCTTAGCGGAGGCAGTGAGGGTGAGCCAGTCTGAAGATTCGCTGGGGACTCATTCCCAAAAGGAAATCCGAGTCCGCCAGAACGAATCCCAAAGGTAAGAAGAAGTTGAGGAAGTTCCAACCCTTCCAATCTTCTCAACCACAGACGATGGTCCAGGCGGTTCCGATGGCTCAAATGAGTCAACCGTCAACATCAAAAGCACAACCGCAACAGCAGTTTGTGCTTCTGACTCAGCCATCTCAACAACCCCAGGCTTCGACCTCCTTCTCCGTCTCTCCGGCTTACAATGCTACCTTTGAAACCCAAGCGTTTCAAGGGTATAACAGGTTTGCCAGAGGAGCCTTCCGACACAGAGGTGGCGGAAGAGCCTCCAACCGAGGCAAAGGCTTCTGGGGAGCCCGTGGTGGCCGTCCATCCTTCAGCTAGTGAGACTCCTCAGGTAGGAGGGAGGCTGTACCTCTTCCGACATCGGTGGGGGTTCAGCACCTGGGCCCAGAGTATTGTGACCAAAGGTCTGGGGTGGAGCTGGATACAAGGTCCTCCTCCATCAAACACCTTTTACCAAAGACCAACAGCGGAACTGATAGAGTATACCCGCGAATTACTTCAAAAAAGGGTAGTGTCACAGTCAAAAACTTAAAGTTTCAAGGGCACTTGTTCAGCGTTCCAAAGAAAGACTCGAACAAACTAAGAATAATCCTAGACTTGTCCCATCTAAACTCATTCATTCATTGCGACAAGTTCTGAATGCTGACCGTCTCGCAGGTGCGGACCTTACTTCCCCGTGGGGCCGTCACCACCTCTATAGATCTTACAGACGTCTACTATCATATCCCTATAGCAAGACACTTCCGCCCCTTCCTAGGCTTCAGACTAGGAAAGAAGGCTTATTCCTTCAAAGTAATGCCATTCGGGCTCAACATAGCGCCCAGAATATTTACGAAAATGGCGGAAACAGTAGTCCAGGAGTTAAGGACTCAAGGGGTAATGTTAGTAGCCTATCTGGACGATTGGCTTATTTGGGCCACAGACATCGAAGAATGCCGCAAGGCGACGGTCAAAGTGATAAAGTTCCTGGAACACCTAGGTTTCCAGATAAACAGGAACAAGTCCCATCTAACTCTGGCACCACGTTTTCAGTGGCTAGGAATCCAATGGGACCTAAACTCGCACACTCTATCAATTCCGCCGGTAAAACGGAGAGAAACAGCCAAGACTACAAGACAATTTCTCAAAGACAAGCAGACGTCCCGGAGAAACCAGGAAAGAATCCTAGGTTCACTCCAGTTTGCATCAGTTACGGACGTAGTACTGAAAGCCAAGCTAAAGATATAAATCAAGTTTAGCGATCGAGAGCGAACAGAAGATCCCGGGACAAAGTATCACGTATTCCGGAGATGTTACGCAAGAGACTCCGCCCCTGGACAGAAGTCAAGAGTCTGTCGAAATCAGTACCTCTACCTCCGCCGGCCCTAGTAGTCCATACGGACGCTTCCTTGAGCGGCTGGGGCGGATACTCACAGTGCAAGAAAGTACAGGGAACCTGGTCAGTGTCATTCCGCCAGCTACATATCAATGTACTGGAAGCTATGGCAGTGTTTCTAACACTGAAGAAACTCTTACCAGCCTAGAAAATCCATATCAAGCTAGTATTGGACAGCGCAGTGGTAGTCCACTGCATAAACAGGGGAGGTTCCAAGTCGAGCCATGTAAACCACGTAATGATAGCCATATTTGCCCTAGCGGCCAGGAACAAATGGCACCTATCAGCCACTCACCTAGCGGGAGTAAGAAATGTAGTGGCAGACGCTCTGTCAAGGACTACTCCGCTGGAGTCGGAGTGGACCCTGGACAGAGGGTCATTCGAATGGATCTGCCAACAGGTGCCCGGGCTTCAAGTGGACCTTTTTGCCACGGAATCAAACCACAAACTACCATGCTATGTGGCTCCCAATCTGGACCCTCTGGCTTATGCCACAGACGCTATGGCAGTAGACTGGAATATTTGGAAAAGGATTTATATCTTCCCTCCGGTGATCCTACTAATGAAGGTCCTGAACAAACTCAGGACTTTCAAAGGTCAGATCGCACTAGTAGCTCCCAACTGGCTCAAGAGCAATTGGTTCCCTCTGCTAGTGGAATTGGGACTGCGGCCCCGATGGATTCCCAATCCCAAACTGACGCAGTTGGTACAAACGCGGACTGTGTCCGCTTCCTCAGGAATTCAGAAAGCCCTAACTTTATGGACTTCATGAAGTTTGCGGCACAGAAAGATGCCAACATTGATCCTCAAAACATCCGGTTCCTAGAATCAGATAAACGAGAATCAACACTGCGTCAATATGACTCAGCAGTGAAGAAGCTAGCCACCTTTTTGAAAGACACAGGAGCACAAACCATGACTACGAATCTGGCGATAACCTTCTTCAGAACCTTGTTCGAGAAAGGATTAGCAGCTAGTACTATTACTACAACCAAATCGGCACTAAAGAAAATATTCCAATTTGGATTTAATATTGATCTTACAGATTCGTATTTTTCCTCTATTCCTAGGGCTTGTGCTAGACTTAATGATGTCCTTAAGCTAGCTTTGGACACTGTTAATGAGTCATGTACTTATATAACGCTCCTAAGGAAAACATTATTCCTAATAAGTCTGGCCTCAGGAGCTAGAATATCTGAGCTGTCGGGCCTTTCTAGGGAACCAGACCATTTTGAGTTCCTCCCATCAGGAGAATTATTACTTTCACCAGATCGTCAATTTTTGGTTAAAAACGAAGACCCACAAGATAGGTGGGCCCCTTGGAAAATTGTTCCTCTTCCTCAGGATCTGTCCTTATGTCCAGTTAATTCACTAAAAAGCTATTTAAAGAGAACCGCCATGAAAACTTCAGGCCCCTTGTTTATTAGGGAAAATGGTGGAACCATCTCCTTAAAAGGAATCAGACAGCAGATTCTATATTTTATCAAACAAGCTAACCCGGAATCAATTCCGCAAGCACATGATGTTAGGGCGGTAGCTACATCAGGTAATTATTTTCAACACATGAACTTTGACGATCTCAGAAAGTATACAGGCTGGAAATCACCGACAGTATTTAAACGCCACTACCTAAAATCTTTAGAGGCCCTTAAATTCCCAGCAGTGGCAGCGGGGAACACAGTTTCCCCTGACACTGCATAGCATGGTAGTAACTAGTCTAAGTAGCCTAGGTCTCTCTGTCATCTCTCTCTCCTACCTGCCTCACTAGCAGTCTTGACCTTAGCTTGGTTGTTACTTTAATTTGAATTTCACCTGCATTGTATTATGATCTTTATTGTTGTACATATGGATATCTGGTGCAAAATTTTGTAAATAAATTCCTGTTTAGTGGTGTAGGATTCATTTAATGTTATATGTCGAGTTATACAACCCTATTAGTAGATAAGAACTGTAGTTTAAGGATATCATTAAAAATCTTCATAGTATTAAGGAAATTTATTAAGTATTGTAGATTGATTATCTATTATTAAATAATATTTAATAATTATACAGGTTTCAATTTCCTTACAGTAATTTATCTACACTAACTTTCCAAGCTGGTGGGGCCAATTCTCTGTTACGATTTCACGGAGCGATACAGGGTAGGCCCAGAAAAGTGATTTTGACAAAGGAAAAATCTATTTCTGGGCAGTGACCTGTGTTGCCCAGTGAAACCCACCCTCTAATTTCCACACCCTGATCTGGCCCAAGCTTGGTTACTATCTACAGGAATGGTAAACAAAGCGCTAGCCGTAGCAGTAGTGGGTAGCTGGGGCCTAGAACGGCTCCTCTGTAGACGAGGGATATTGAGAAAGGAAGAAGACTAAATGGCAGGGGACCTCTGGTAGTGGTTACACTCGCCCCAGATACCATACCGACACCTTAAATAAAGGTGAGCGAGCCAGAATATTCTGGCATTACCATATAGCCTTTTTCTCTGGTATATTTAGCAATATTTATAACTAGAAATGAGTGCTAAAGGAACCATTTCACTGGGCGACACAGGTCACTGCCCAGAAATAGATTTTTCCTTTGTCAAAATCCCTATTTGAGTCTTCCCCCGGCTACCTCTTGGGGGACCTGAAGGAGGCCAAGCCTCTCTTGAGTCTTTCCCCAGCTGGGAACACGTCCCAGGCCCGGGCCCATATAGTCCAAGTAGTTGCGGGCCCCAGGAACCCCTTGAGGTCCCACAGGTCCCTCAAACTCGCCCCAGCAGTTCATGGATGGCTACCAGGCCAAATGGACAGCATTTGGGAACTGGTGCTGAGGAAGAGGTCTCAAGCCTCTGATGGCCAAGATTCCCCACTTAACAGACTTCCTGGTACACCTGGGACTTGACAGAGGCCTCTCGGTAGCAATGGTGAAGGGGGTCAGGGCCGCCCAGGCCAAGTCTCACTCCAGAAAGGTTTGGATTAGGGAATTCCAGGCACCTTTTAGCGCTAATCAGGAGCTTCGAACAGTCTTTCCTCCCCCCTCCCCCCCCCCAGTGCCTTGAAGGCACTGCAGTGGGACGTCATTAGGGGGATGGATTCCCTGAAGAAGTCCCCTTTCAAACCCCTCAAGGACATCCTAGACAGGGAGCTGACACCGAAGACAGTCTCCCTACTGGCGTTGGCTTCCACCAATAGAGTAGAGGAGCTGCATGGCCGATCTTATGAGGTTTCCCACGCGAAGGGTGGAAAGATATCACCTTTCGGTATATACCCTCCTTCGTGGCTAATACTCGGAACCCTTTGATCGTGGACGATAGGTTCGTAGAGTTCTCAATCCTGGCTGTAGTGAGATCAGAGGATCCTCAGGACCTCCTCTTGTGCCCAGTCCGGACAGTGAGGAAGTACCTCAGTATGACAGCCCGGTTAAGGCCAGCCATTAGGAACTTGTTTGTGTCCACTGGCCAGGAGAAGAAGGTGGTCTCAAAGAACACCTTCTCCTTCTGGGTAAGGGAAACGAGAGCCTACGAAGGAGCAGGTATGCCTCCCCTGAAGAAAGCCTGGCCTCACGACATCAAGGGCCTTGAAGCATCCCTAACCTTCTCGAAGACCCTACCAGTCAGCCAGGTCCTAAGGGCTGGAGTGTGGAACAGGCAATCCACTTTTACAGTTCACTACCTGGAGGACTGCACCCGTAAATCGCTCGATTCATTCGTAATTGGGCCGGTGGTGGCTGGCCAACAGCAGATCTAGACCTCCGCCGAGCATAGGACTCCAGGGGTGATAGTATGAAGGTGTATCCCCCTATTCTCACCCCTCCACCCTCCTTCCTTATCCTCTCCCTGGGTCTCTGGCAAGTTTTCATAGGACCCAATGAGCCTTCAGGTAGGACAGAGAGTATAAGAGCTGTTTTAGAAGTGCAACCATAGCCTTATTGTTGTCACCTTTCCAGGTTACCCTTCCATTCCAGCCAGTCCCCTTGGCAGACCCCTTCCCAGCCCCACATCTCTTCGAGCAGGGCTGGGACTCCAATGGGTATGCCCCTAGACCAACCTCTGGGTCCATTCCCCCCTAAGCTACTCCCTCCTCCTAAAGGATAAGTCTCCTATTAAGTAGTTCGAGGTAAGTATACGGCGTTGGAACAAATCACAAATTCTTGGTAACTTGCATTTTTCCTAGCTATACTTACCTCAAACTACTTAGGTTTCAGGCCCTCCTACCGTCCCTGAGTACCTTAGGGCAGGAACCTTAAGGAGCGAAAAACACTAAGGTAGTAGGTCGTATGGCCGTTGACCTCGGGGTATGTACCTGGCTAAATGTGGAAGGGATAACGGGATTGTTTTCTAGTCGGTACGGATTGACATCCAGGGTTCTCCTATTTAGTGTTTCGAGGTAAGTATAGCCAGAAAAAATACAAATTACTAAGAATTTGTGATGTAGTGATGCATATGTGATGGGTGACTTCTCTTCTCCTCTAGCTTTTTACAGTGAATTACTCAACGAAACACTTGTCTAAGGACTTCAGTCTGGCAGTGACTTCTCCATCCTCTTTATTTATTATTTATTTATTATTATTAAACCCTGAGATGGGGATATTTTCTGCCTACCACTCTTCATTTGGGAAAGCATGTTTGAAAGCCAAAAATAAAGTGTTCTAACAAAGAAGAATGGCGCATCTACCATATCCACACAGAAAATAGGGTATAAGTAAATAAAAGTAACAGCATAATTATTTCCTGTGATTAAAAGGGAATCAGCTACTTGTGAATACAAAACTGAAGTTGGCAACTCTTCTTAGTGGAGGTTTTTGAAGTGGAAGATTCATTGTTTTTTTGTAGAGGGAGATCGAGTCATGATGCAGAAGTGAAGACGCTGCTGCAGCAAATATATTGGTTAGCAAATACTACTCAACTCATTGTTAAGGAACAGTCCAAGAGGCCAATTATATGATCAGCAAGTTTCCACAAAACAGATATATCAGACTAAAATATCAACAAAAAGAATATATGTGGGTTGATTTTATACATTGGCCATCATGACGCAACTAGATAGACATGAGAATGCCCAGATGTCAGGAATATTGGTTTTCATTAAAGTAGCCTGTTCATCTGGAAAAGGGGATTTTAAGCAGTTTCAATGATTGGAAACCCCCCTTTTTTTAGGATTTTGTCGCTTAAAACTGCTTTTTCCCAACAGTTTTAATTCTTCTACAAGGTGAGACTTTCCATGTGCAGTACATACTGTGTCATTAAGTTGATGCATGGTACATGATTTATGCGCTGAGCTTTGGTGCTAAACCCAGTTTTAACTGACTAGTAGCCGATCATGTAGCACCTTCAAGGTCACATGCTTGTGCATCATCCACATCACCTGTCATTAGGCTTGCATCACCACAGAGCCTACCATTGTAACTACAATTCCTTCTGCATAACATATCAAAAGTGGTTTAAATCTTGACAATAATTCAGTGTACAGTGGGCATTTGTTGTTCAGTTATCCTTTATGTTAGTGGCTCCTTGTAGAGACTGTAGACCAGTAAGGTTCTCAGTGATGCCCTACTTAAAAACAACCAGGCACTAACAAATTAATAACTTTATCTCTGGCTTGTTTTCTCTTGAAAGCTTTCAGTTGTCCTCAGTCTAGTAGGCAAAGCGTAATACTTGCACTAAACCCTGGTGACTTGGACTAAATAAGTGCTTAAGCTCTGGCTAGCACTCTCAAGAGCATCAAAAGATTGTTTCAGGAGCTTGGCAGATATAAAATTTGGTCCTTGCAACAAAAATCTGTTGACTAACAGACTAAAAACAGTTCTACCTACTGTTAAGAAACACTCATGTAAAAGTTAAAGCATATATAAGATATTTTCTGACAAAATCTGTAATACAAACATGTTTGATCTAAACTTTTCAAGAAACTGTCATTTCATGATGAATTTTGAATTTTTATCATTATTTTTTTAGAAATTGTAATTTCATATCAGTTTCGAATTTTCATCAGTTCTTTTTTATTGTAGAATAAATTTATATGAAAACGATTACATAGTGAACGTGCTGAACAAAGAAACTGAGACAAGTGCTCGCAACCAAGTTTGTTAGGTCTAACGGGAGTGAAGACACGCATGATCCGCCAGTCCCATGAAACCTCAAATGGTTCACAAAGCCTTCCCTCAGCAGAAGAACACTTCACAAAGGAGTTTGAAAGTGTTTTGGAAGAGGATAGGTAGAGAAATTTCCATCCAAAAAGATTTTTTTTTTTTTAAGGGAAATGACTGTACCGTACAGTACACTTGTGCCCAATGGTGACTGTTTACGTGTGGGAGTTTTCACCATCCTGTATGTAATTTCAAACTTTTTCAAGTTATTAAAACCTTTTTAATGTTTTATTTATCCATAAGAACAATTTCATATTAGAAAAAATTACAGTATAGTACATAGAAAGTATTGAAAATGGGTAGTATAAAAAGTTTAACTGGGTAAGTTGCCATTTGCCTTGGCCCTAATGGAATTATTCCCATAAGGTATGTGTATTGAAATCTGCGAATTTCCAATTCTGCAAGGCCGTGGATCGACCAAATTCTTGCATGATTGGTGACCGTACTGTACCAACACACACACAAGGACCCTAGTACAAAAGGGCATCTCCAAACAACCAAGTATGCATGATGCTGTTGTTTCTCAACTCCAGGCCAGACTTGCACTCATGGCTAACACAAGCATTGTTCATATGTGAACAAACCTTCAGTCTTAACAATAGGATAATTTTCTTGCGCCCAGCTGGATCTGGTTAAATCGCAGATGAAAAGCAAGGAATCTTGTGAGATCTGGCAATGCTTGCGTATATTGTGCAATTTGCAATGGGCGCCATCAATAGTCAGTCATTTGGCAGCACCATTAAAAACCTAAGTTTCTGCAGGTCAGAGATAGACAGAAAGATGACAATGTGTGCAAAGGCAACTGTACAGACCACAACAGAGTGGGTACCCCAACCTTGCATAAAGTGAACCTATTCACAGGTTAGGAAAGCAGGTGGGAACGGCCACCTATATTGGTGATGCAGAAAAAACAAGCTGGGTGGCCACCCAAAGAAATAATAATAGCCGTCATAACACCAGTAGATGCCCCCTCCACCAGTTCTTTGCTGTACACCTGAGTAACTGACATTTCTGTTACCTGCTCAAAAGTATACCCTTCATCCTGAGTGAACATTAATGAGAAATCAGGATGCATACTCTGCCTATCAGTAACAGCTATCAGCCATTAAACTATTCTGGTGCACTGTGCAAAACATTCATGGAAAGAAAAACACCTTGACTGATGTCCTATCCAAGACAGAAATTTGTTATTACACTGCCATAATGAATTTAAAACGGGAAGATGTCCCCCTAGGGAGAAACAACATGAACCATCCTCTGCTATGCCAATAGGGACTACGTGCTTCCTGTAAAATTAAAAAAGCAAAAGCTTGTCCAACCATCCAGCAGATTAATGGTTAAACTAGTGACCCAACAATTAATGACAGAGACAAGAGAGAATAAAATCTTGGGCCAAACATTGCACTGAATGCATCAGCAAATTCCCAATGCACTGACGACACATCGACTTAGCAACAGAAAGAACCACCTAATGGGCTGAAGTACTTCCAAGTGGTTAGGTCACTCTAGGTTTCACCTTTAAAATATGGGCTGCCAAAGCCAAATTAATGGGATCCCATGTACATCACCATGTGTAACAGCTCCAGCTACCGTGGGCCCTCCCTGGCCTATGCACCATCACAAAGCCGTTTTTGTAAGGCTTCGGAAGTTGTCAAAAACTGCTGACCCAGCTACAAAACATCCAAAAAAAATCATATACCCTTAGTCAGCTGACAATCTACTAGTTCATCTGAAATTGACACCCACAAGCCTCCTATAACCCCTTTATGTGAGACCATACCATTTATCAAGCATTAAGACAAAGCATTCAGAATTGTACTGGTACTTGGCACAAGGACTGGATATACATCAACTGGCTTAAACTGGCCTGTCTAAGTCACAACCACCTCCAGGTTTTTGTCAAAAAATTTGATCACCACACAAAATCAACTTATTGCTAAAGGTAAAGGCAAATAATAAGACAAAAATCATTAGGTGGAAACCTGTATCATATTAAAACCACCCTACTACCTTATCAGCATTCTGAAAAACCAAAAACCTAGTGTATCATATTGTTTATGTTAATTTTTTGCCAGACACTTCATGTGACCTTGTTTCATATAGCAGTTCAAGCATCTAACTTGATAGTGGTGTCAGTCACACATTCTATTGCCAAAACAACAACCATTATTTTCTCTCTGTAGAATTTTAAGTTACTGTACCTACACTTTTGTCACTTAGTAACATATCAGCACACCACCCCAAATAGCCTGAGTCAAACTATGGGTGTGGAGTGGTTACTTATCTATCATTTGCTTGCATCATAAAATCCAGGAAAAAATCAGTACCATGTACTATATTGTTTGTAAATAAAATGTCTACAGTGGTGTGAGCATGCATCTTTTTCTACCTGCGTGCATTTTCTTTGCCCTGAAAGCTCTATGCTTCACTGCCAAACTCAAGTTTAATCAGCAAGTTAGGTAGTCAGCTGTCGAGCACCCTAATGGTCAACTCCTAGTATGTAACCCACAACACTGGTCTTGCTTGCCCCAGGTCACAATTGAGCTTACTATTGCAACTGCAACTCATATCTGTACATCATAATAAAAGCGGACTCAATCTTGACAATAAGTTAGTGCACTCAGGGCATTTTTTGTATGCGTTAACAATTTAAATGAAATAAAGGAATTATATCTACTTGTAGTGATTATAAAACATTATATGGCCAGTTCAGTTCTTAGTTTACTGTGTTGTTATATATACTATCTAAACACACTTCACTGTACTCAAACCCACTCTGGTCACCGGCTTGGCAGCTGGCTATCAATTATGTAGGCGCTTGTTTGAGTTTTTGTTTGGTTTGTTGGTTTTTACTTCAGTCCCAGAACTAATATCCATGCATATTTTTCTTTTGCAACTGGTTTTGGAATGGTCTTCATAGTAGTAGATTATCTGATTTATAAAAGGGCACTGATTTGAGCTGAGCTTGGGTCATCAGTTACATGTACTGTGGACAGAATTGGTTTCACTGGAAGAAGGTGGGTAATGTTTTTCTTTTGCTATTCCAGAGCTATTTCCCCATTAAAATTGTAATTTAACGTAGTGAATTTTCAGTTTTGCTGAATAGTATTATGAATCAAGATCATGTAAGTGAAACTAGGAAAAGGCTGGAGTAAATTGGCTTAATTTACCAAACTTTTACATGCTTCTTTTAATAAAAATTTTGCAAATAGTTTTTTTAACAAAGCCCAAAGGATCGTTATCATCTGCTAACTTTTGAAGTCAATCATGAAGCACTTATCTACAATATTAAGTAGTAATATGATTCTCAAAAGTAAATTTCTTTTCAAAAGTAACATGTAACACCTGTTACATGTTACTTTTGTGACTGACATTTACAATAGTATACCATTTAAATATAAATCAGGATGCCAAGGCAAAATTGTTTTGGATCGACCATCATACTCTGGGTTTTAGCAGGGGTGAGTTTCAAGCCCAAAATCCTACTCCACTTATGAATATGTGCAAAAACTCTACTCAAGAACTCTGCAACGCTCAACCTTTCTTAAATCCAGTGAATGATAATCGATCCGGAACAATTTAATTTTGCCTTGGCATCCCGATTTACATTAAAAATTTTGCTGTTGCGAATGTCAGTGACTTTAAGCAGTTAGATGTAACTTTTGGAGAAACATATGTATACTTAATATTGCTTCCTCTGTTTTTCAGAATTTGTATTTTGTGGAAATGTTTTTGATTGTTTCATGTTGAAGCAATTACGTCAGTGTTTTGACTTTTCTTCTTTATTTGGGGTATGATCTTCCGGTGCTAACTCATATCTCAAACTCTTGGATAGAATTATGACACCAGTCAAGTTTATTTTGCCAGATCTTAATGTTGATTTGCGACATAGATGTAATGTGAGCTTATTGGTTGTTACATGAGATGTACTAGTACTGTGATAAAAATTTCATATGCATTCTTCTTTACATGACCTAGCTGAGTTAGCTCACAACACTGGGCAGGTTGCTGTTGCAATGTGTAATTATCTAGTATGTGTAAACAGACACGAATCGCGTCTTCTATTTCCATTATTGAACTAGCCAATTATAAAATTTGGGGTCGTTTAGTTGCCAAACTAGGTACTGGACGAATTCTTTAACAAGCGAAAATCTGCCCAAAGAATCGTTGTTTTACACTTGATCTTGAGGCCTGGAGCTGGGCGGTTCTCTTTCGAGATCGCCATTAATAATTTAGAATAAGACTGCGCCCTCCAACTAAATAGCTTGGAGTAAGTAACTGTATTGATTGATCAATTCCATTTGTAATTTACTGGTCGATTCATATTCAAATTTGTTACTTCTGTTTTGATTGGTTTTGTTGTAATATACTTATTATTGTTTTTTTGTAAGTCGTAATGTAAGTGTAATTTAATTTTAATTTAGGTCTGTTGACATTTTCTCTGTAAAGTAGGATAAAAATATTATTGTAATTATTTCATTTGCAGAATGAAATGTCTGTAACGACTTCAACGTCGTGACGTTACATGCCTCGTTCGTATGGTTGGTTGAGGTGTCAATGGTCTTATTCTGATTGGGCAGGCGCAAGCCCCTGCAGTTGCGCTACATTTCATTTCCAAGTGCTCTGCGGAATCGAGGAAACTTTAAAGTAAGTTCGCTCCAATTTGTGCCTTGTGGTATGTAAATTGTCCTCAAGGTCAACTCGTTCATAAATTGCTTCATTGTCAACAACAGCAAAAAAAAAAAAAAAAAAAAAAAAAAAAGTGTCAACGAGTTTAGTTCGCGAAAGCTGAATGTTTGAATGCCTAACTAGTTGGTTCCGTAAATGACTCATCGTCTAGAAAAGTGGCTATTATCAGTTATCGACCCAAAGTTGGTGTTTTGAAGCAATTTGAAGCAATACTTCTTGTGTTCCATTTCTCATAACTGGCTCGCTGAATTCATCGTTCGAGTGTTGTACTGCTGTTTACTGTTCAATCTCGCAAACATGCCTCCCAGGAAAGTGAAATCTTCGACTCAGAAGAAATTTGGCATTGCCTTTGAGACCTGGACTATTGAAAGTTTAGATGCCGAGGCCATCTTAGCAGATGCAGAGAACGCCACTGTTGATGATCTAAGCTTATCATTGAACTCTCTTCGTGAATCATATAGTGATTTGAAAAGAGTCTCCGCAGGCAATCTGACTTGTGACGAAACTTTGAAAAACATTGCGTGATGCGGGTGTTACCTTCCACAAGCTGAGGACGCAGATAAATGAACGAATGGAAAAGCTATCGGTAAAAGAGGACATTCCTAAGCATGCTAATGCGGTCAGCAAATCTAATTCGCCATTCGTCCAATTGAAGAAACTTTCTTGTCCGACGTGGGATGGTGAAGTTCGATCGTATAAAGATTCAAGAAAAATTTCGAGCTATTAGTTCAGGGCCAGATGTCTGGGGAGATGGCGCTTTTAAGACTGAGAGAAGCATTGCGAGAAAACTCGAGAGAAGGCCTCATTGTTCAGTCGAAATCGAGCTTGGATGAAGCATGGTCAGCATTAGATTGTATTTACGGAAGGGGAAACACCATCCGTGACGCAGTCCTCAAGGACGTCCATGACATTAGGCCTGTCAGAAGCGAGTCTGATGCAGATGGTCTTCGTCGATTGGTAACGGAACTTACTGTCGCTAAAGAGGACCTGAGATCGGTAAACCGAACGTCTGCGTTAGGTGAGTCGGCATTTTCCATCGTAATGGAAAAAATTCCAGTAGAACTGCGCAGGAGAATCGACAGAAAAATTCTGGCAGACGACCTTGATGCCGAAGCCTCCTTTGATCTACTCTTAGGAATGGCCGACACGGCAGCCTCAATCGAAGAAACAGCTAAATTGCGAGCAGAAGCTCATTCTAGTTACATTTTCAGAGAAGAGCCGACGATGGTCGTTAAGAATATCAGGTTAGCAGTAAGGACAGAAACATTGGTAACAGCGGTTCGAAAGGTGTCAAGCCTGGCAAGAATGGAACGCCCAAAAGGGTAACGGTTGGAAGGAATCGAAAACCAGGAAGCCAAAAAATTCCCCATCTTCCGTTCAATCGTGTGTTTTTCATTCTACGGCTGATCACCAAACTTCTGAATGCAGAGTGTTCCTAGGTCTTTCAGCCATAAAAAAGAAAGAAACCTTGAAAGAACATAACCGGTGTGAAAAGTGCTTTGGTTCTCACCCCTCAAATCAGTGCAGAAATAAGCACGTTTGTCAGGAGGTTAATTGCAAGATGCCAGACAACCATCATACTCTATTGCATGCTGCTTGCCTAGCTGCGTCAAGCCTGGTTTATGGTCTTGTTGATTGCGAGAAACTCCGTCATCATCTAGGCCAGAACACAATGAGACCTAGTCATACAGCCTTCATAAAAAGGAAAGGGAATCTTTTTGATGTTTCAGTTCTTTATGATTTGGGAGCCACTGTCTCACAGATTCTGAACTCGGTGGCAAGGGAAGCTTGTATCAAACCAGTATCCAGAATCAAGAACTTAATGATGAGGACTGCTGGGGAGAGCCAGCCACAAGATTGGGGACCGGCTGATCTGTACAGCATCCCACTCTACGATGCAGAAGGTAACTTCGTGACTGCAGTTGATTGCATTGGTGTCGATTATATTGGTGAACTTGATGGAGGCAGTTATCATGTAGCTGCTGACATGTTCAAAGAAGATGTCGATCCATCAGAACTTTTAGAGCCTGTTCACGGTGACATCGAGTTGCTCATCGGAGACAATCATGCCAGCATATTTCCGCGAACGGTGAAGACAAGAGAAAACCTTGTTTTAGCTGAGACTAACTTCGGGTTCATTCTACACGGTTCTCACGAGACATTTTTTGCCGCCAATTCTCATGAACCAAGTGTGATGCTGTCGGAGCTCCTCAACAGAAAGATTTCTGCTGTTCTTCTGCAGTCAACGTCATCAGTTGCAGTAAGTCATGCTGAACAGCTGAAAGGGGAAGTTTCCACAGATAAAGCCCGGAGCAATGGCTCCGTGCAGCAGGTTGCAGAAAATGGCGGACAGTCTGTTCTTTCAATAAAGACCAGTGCTGAGACTGTGTTTGATCGTATGTGTGAAGTTAGAGGATGGTCCGGTTTGTCAATGGTGCGGACGCGGTCGGCATAAACTCAGAAGAGGAGCGAAGAGTACAGACATACAAGAGTTGTCTCACCTACGACCCTGAACAGAAGATATTCGTTTGCAAGTTACCATGGAAGGAAAGCTTCCGTACCTTGTCGGATAATCGACCTATTGCCCTCAAACGCCTAAATTCGTTAACACGTACCATGTCCAGAAACGAAGCTTTAAAGAACTGGTATGTAGAAGAATTTGAAAAGTTGATCAACGACGGCTATATGACAGAGGTTACAGCTGAGGAGGATGTGCAGTGGAAATCGAATGGTGGCAAAGTCTACTACATCTGTCATTTCGCACACTTTAATGAGCATAGTTCCTCAACCCCACTCAGAATCATATTTGATGCAAGTGTTCCATTTAAAGGCAAGGCTATAAACTCCTTGTGGGAACCACCACCAAATTTGATTCCACCAATTCCAACCCTGCTGTTAAGGTTCCAGGAAAGAAAAAATACCGGTTGCAATGGACATAAGTAAAGCATTACTTCACTGTTCGCCTTGAGACAGAAGAATCTCATCTGCACCGCCTTTTGTGGAATCAACTGGACAAGGAAAAAGAAGTAAAGACGCTGCGATTACTACGAAAACTCCTGGGGAACTACTCCCGGCAGGTGGTATATGCAGTGTAGCAATGCTCATCATAGCTGAGAAATTCAAGGACAAGTACCCACAGGTATACGAATTCGTAAAATCGAACTTGTATGTTGATGATGGTACTACAAGTGTTGATGATGTTTCCACGGCATTACAACTTGCTAAGGAACTCAACATTGTCCTCAGTGAGGCATCCTTCATCATAAAGCATTTCATGATCGGTGGAAGTGAAAGTGATATTGATGCCGACATAAAGAAGTGCCCGGATGTACCTGACAATGTGCGACGGACACCAGAGCAGGAAAGGATCCTGGGATAAATATATCATTCTACAAACGATGAAATTTCCATTTCAGGTAGGATTAACTTCTCAAAGAAAAGGAGAGGCATTAGATCAGAGGAAGATATCAGTTTAGAAGACTTTGATGATGCCTTCCCTGATACTTTCAGTCGAAGAAATTATCTACAGATCATAGCAACCATCTATGATCCGACGGGACTTGCAACTCCTTTTACCATCTGCCTGAAGCGCCAACTAGGTCAAATATTCCGCCTCAAACAGGAATGGGACGATCCGATCCTAGATGGCAATGATGACCTACCTACAACCCGAAGTCGGTGTAAAGAAGTGATTCGTTCGATCTACGGTCTAAAAGAAGTCAGGTTTGTTCGCTGCCTTACACCGGAAACTGCAGTTGGCAAACCCACTCTAGTAATTTTTTGTGATAGTTCTCAGACTGCCTATGGATGTGTCGCGTACTACAACTGGAACGATCCCCCGTGGTGAGTTACTTGGATGTCTGCTGGGTGCCAGAATGCAACAGACTATTGTCAAAAAATCAAGCTTCATTTTTGAAAGGGTAATGCTGCTAACTGACAGCACCATAGTTCTGGGACAACTGCGTCATGAGCCTTACAAGTTCAACATGTGGACAGCCAGCCGTATCAGTGAAATACAAACTCTGACTGATATTCGTGATTGGTACCATGTGGACTCTGGAAACAATGTTGCCGATGATGCGTCACGCGGTCTTAACCCATCTGAAATGGGAAAGGATTACAGATGGCAAAAAGGTCCAGACTTCATGAAGAAGGACATCAACGAATGGCCAGTCAAACATTCAAATGAAGTTCATGCGAAAAAAGAAGATCTGGACATAAGAATAAAAGATCCACGGATGACCATTGGAAGATGCAAGTCACTATGTGTCCAGATTGATGGTGGAACAAATGAAGATTATTCAGTAATTCTTGATATCCTAAAAACATTTAACATAACGGTCGAAAAAAATGACAGCCTGATGAAGATTAAACGTCGCATCTCTAGAATCATAAGATTTATCGAAAATGCTTCACAATTTTTCAGAGATCGACTGAAGAGAACAGTGAAGACTACTCCAGTTGCCATCAGTAGTATGACGAAAGCAGAACGTTCGAGATGGTTTGCTGAAAATGATACATTTGTGCCTACCAAGCGTGAGTTAGTAATATCAAACTTTTTTTCTTATTCAACAGGCTCAGCAGTCGCTTCCGTCAGATGTGGAACATAAACTAAAGTCACTGAACCCAATACTGGACGCCGACGGTGTGTGGAGAGCACTAGGTCGTACTGGTGCTGCTCTATCAAACCCGCCTGCGATTATACCATACTCTGAACCCTTTGCAGAGATCTTGGTGCGTAAATGTCACCAACCGCAGCACTCTGGTGCGGATACTACTCTTGCCCTAGTACGTGAGCAGTTCTGGATCCTCAACGGTAAACGGTTCGTCAGCAAAGTTGTGTCGCAGTGCCCATATTGTCGCTTTTTACGGAAGAAGATCGCCCAAGTAGAGATCGCTCCTCGTAAGGTGGAACAACTCGTGCGATCACCAGTATTCGAGCATGTGGTCATTGACATAGCTGGTCCGTTCAATACCATCGCAGATCGCCGCGAGACGAGAAATTACCAGGTAAATTCTGGTAAAGCCTGGATTCTGGTCATCGTGTGTCGTGCATCTGGTGCGGCCCACATAGAGGTCCTTGAAGGTTATGATACCAACTGCTTCCTTGCAGGTTTTGATGCTTTCACTAGAATCCGCGGAAAAACCCACGTCTGTGACTGCAGATCTTGGTTCGCAAATCCGTGGTGCTGCAAATGTCATGGAGAGCCTTTGGAACCATACCAAGATAGCAAAGATTCAGACAAATCCCGAAACAACAACCTGGCACTTCGTACCATCTGGAGCTCATTCGTCAGTTGGACAAGCTGAGAGGATGATCAGAACTGTGAAGAATACTCTAGAAGCTGTCACTGCTTCGAGAAAACCTGAATTTACCAAGTTGCGTTTGCAGAGACTAATGTAGTGTTGCTGATATGATAAATGATAGGCCTTTAGGTGTTCATAGAAATAATGTTGCCAAATTAGACGCTGTGAGATTACTACGTCCAAATGACCTTATTTTGGGTAGATCAAGCGGTGATATCAGTGAACTTTTAGATTTCGAGTTGGCTAAAACACCTGAGCAAATAGAGTACACAAAAATACTCGCACTGAATGAACTTTTTTTTAATCATTGGTGGAAAATATGTATGATCAAATTTTTCCAGCTCTTCTTCCCAGAGAAAAGTGGTCAGATTCCAACCGGGGAGTAGAGATAAATGATATTGTAATAATCAGAGATACTAATCCCGTGCGTAACAAGTGGCATTGGGGCGAAGTTGTTTCTGAAAACAAGTCGTCTGATAATATAACACGTTCAGTATCGGTTTGCGAATATAAGTCTGATGAAAAATCTAAGTTTGTCACTAAGTCGGTCAGAGATTTGGTTGTCATTCTGAGGAACAATGAACGTACTGATTTGTAGACATTTACAGTAACATACATGTGATTTTCAGTTGCATATAACGTAAAATTTTGTTACAAAAAGTGCAATTTCATCTAATTGAGTACTTTTCTATATGTTGTCGTTTTGTTTCATGTTCTTATTAAGTAAAAAAAAAAAAGTAAAAAAAAAAATTAAAAATTAAAAATTCAAGTTCCGGTTTCTTGCTTATTTATCAAATGAGATAAAGTTTTATCTATAATTCTAGTATGTAAAATTTGTTACAAAAAGGTTCAAAACGTGAATTTTAAATATTCATGAAAAAACGTGTATAATTTATAACAGAGCAAAAATTAACCCGAGATAAAGCTCCGGAGTGTAAACAGACACGAATCGCGTCTTCTATTTCCATTATTGAACTAGCCAATTATAAAATTTGGGGTCGTTTAGTTGCCAAACTAGGTACTGGACGAATTCTTTAACAAGCGAAAATCTGCCCAAAAGAAAATCGTTTTCTGTTTTACACTTGATCTTGAGGCCTGGAGCTGGGCGGTTCTCTTTCGAGATCGCCATTAATAATTTAGAATAAGACTGCGCCCTCCAACTAAATAGCTTGGAGTAAGTAACTGTATTGATTGATCAATTCCATTTGTAATTTACTGGTCGATTCATATTCAAATTTGTTACTTCTGTTTTGATTGGTTTTGTTGTAATATACTTATTATTGTTTTTTTGTAAGTCGTAATGTAAGTGTAATTTAATTTTAATTTAGGTCTGTTGACATTTTCTCTGTAAAGTAGGATAAAAATATTATTGTAATTATTTCATTTGCAGAATGAAATGTCTGTAACGACTTCAACGTCGTGACGTTACATGCCTCGTTCGTATGGTTGGTTGAGGTGTCAATGGTCTTATTCTGATTGGGCAGGTGCAAGCCCCTGCAGTTGCGCTACAGTATGTATGAGGTTAAATACTAGAAATTTTATCTTGGTTACAACTAAAATGTGTAATAGTTTGTCTAGTGCAGTTGTGGAATGTTTAAACACGGATCAAATTCATAACTGTTTTCTGCTGATGTCTCCTGAATTCAGGTTTGTTGATTTTATTTTCTATTCCCTATAGTATCTATTTATTACGGTTTTTATGATCTTTTCCGTAGCTTGTCTCCCTTTGTGCAGGCTGAGATCCTATTTGAGCCCTCATCGATTTATAGTGTGCTGACTCTCCATAAGGATTTTCAACTGATGATTTAAAGAAAAATAAAGAAAAAAATAAAGAATCCCCATAAAGTTGAAACAAAAATATTGTAACAGGTATAATAATATATATATATAATATATATATATATAGATTATATATATATATATATATATATATATTTATATATTTTTTTTTCTTTTAAAAATCACAGTGGATGCACGTGACTTCTTTAAATATGCGAATACCACAGGAAAATGATAGGCAGAAATCCAAGCGCTTTTGTATTTACTAAGTCATTGTCAATGAACGAATGAGATACAGTTGGAAAGAAAGTTATCAGGTAAACAACAAGATCAAGAATACCAGATGATTAACTGTCAAAAGGGTATAAATTAAAGTGTAATCCAGGATTATCGGATATCACACTGTTACAAACCTAAACAGATTTAACCCTAACAGAAACTACAACGTATCCGTATATAGTCCAAAACATGTAAAAACTAATTACGTATATTAATTTTGTTGCTTATGTTTATCTACAACTTTTTCATTACGAAGGCATCAAGTTTAAATAAACCAAGACTTAAATTTAGAACATTTCCATTATTTGACTTGATGAAACAAGATTCAGTTATATTCCTTTTAACTGTGTCATTACATGGGATTAAGGCTCTTGCTTGACTCCAGTTAATAGGATGATATAAATCTCTCATGTGTACAAATAATGCATTTGATGTTTGCCCAGTTCTCACAGAACATTGGTGCTGTTTGAGTCGTTGTGAAAGAGATTTACTGATTTGTCCATAATAGACTTTATCACACTGTTTGCAAGGAATTTCATATAGGCACCTGGAAGATCTTTAGGAGAATTTTTCATTACTGAACTCTTGGCATTAATATAACTGAAAACATTTATGTTAAAAAGTTTTAAAATTCTAGGAATTTCTAAAAACCTTTCAACATACGGTAATTGTAGAATTTTATACTTACTAAATTCAAGTTTGTCATTAGTTAAATGTTTTTCTAGCTCTTTTCCAAGCCATTTCCAAGCCACATCTACAAAAGTCCTTGGGTATTGAAGTTTCAAGGCAATATCATAAATAAAGCCCTTATGAACCTCCCAGAAAAAAACCCCCAGAGAATTTAACATTTTGATGGTGATTGGAGTAGTAATGAACAAAAGAGGCAATGTTAGTTGATTTCCAAAAAACTGAAAAGGTGAAATTTCTATGGACAGTTACATCAAGAAAATTCAAATTACAATTTCTTTCTTCCTCTACAGTAAATTTTATAGAAGGGACTAAATTAATGAGATTATTAAAGAATTCCTGGAGATTTTCGTGAACTGGCCAAATACAGAAAATATCATCCACATTCCTAAACCATATAACTTTTTGGGGCAAAATTCTTGGTAAGAGTTTTGCCTCAAAAAGTTCCATGTAAATATTGCTAAGGACAGGAGAAAAGGGACTATCAATAGCCATGCTAAACTTTTGTACAAAAAATCCCCATTAAAACAAAATTTACTCTCTTTGATACATAACCTTATGAGACTAATGAGGTTTGCTACAGTTAAGGGAAAATCATGACGTTCTAATTCATCCTCCGAAAAAATAAATAAAGAGACAACATCAAAATTAACCATATTAAAATCAAAATTTAAATTTAAACTATTCAATTTGTTTATAAAATCAACATCGTTTTTTACATTCGTGTTAGAGATGTTTCCTACCAAAGGTGTAAGAATTTTTACAAGCCATGTAGATAAATTATACGTAACTGAGCCCACTGAACTAATGATTGGTCTGATAGGGTTACTGATTTTGTGTGTCTTGACTAAACCATACATAGTATAAGCTAGGGAGGCTCATTGCGGTGTAAACTGTTAATTCAATGGTCCATGCCCTTTAGAATAGATTTAATTTGTTTATTAAAATGGGAGTTCACTGTCTGTGTAGGATCAGACCTCAGTTTTGTGTATCAGTACTATCATTTAGCAATTTTACTTACATGGTCACTTTTATTCATTATTACCACTGCATTAGACTTATCTGCCTTTGTCACTTGAACTGTTTTGTCTTTTTTTAATTTTCTTATGAGCCTGGAGAAATCTTATAGTTACATTAGGGGGTGAAGGCTTGCTCATAGCACCATACACAATACCCTTACAAATATTGATATCCTCAGGGTATAGATTACGATTAAATTTTTCAAAATAACAAAATTATTTTGAAATGTCGACATAGTCCAGATTACCCAGACCGACTAAGCATGCCAACGTGGACTTCATGATTAATTTATCAGACAAACCAGTGGATAGTGCTACGACAGCGGCTTTGGAATATGGATTAAGCTTTGGTGTGTCTAACGGTAATCTGGACTATGTCGACATTTCAAAATCATTTTATGTGGAAAAATTTAATCGTAATCTATGCCCTAAAGGATATCAATATTTGTAAGGTTATTGTGTATGGTGCTATGAACAAGCCTTCTCCCCCTAATGTACCTGTAAGATTTCTCCAGGCTTATAAGATAATTAAAAAAGACGAAACAGTACAAGTAACAAAGGCAGATAAGTCTAATGCTGTGGTAATAATGAATAAAAGTAACTATGTAAGTAAAATAATGGCATTGCTAAATTATACCGATACTTACACGAAACTGATGTCTGATCCTACACAGACAGTGAACTCCCATTTTGATAAACAAATTAAATCCATTTTAAAGGGCTTGGACTATTTAATTAAACAGTTTACACCGCCTCCCTAGCTTATACTATGTATGGTTTAGTCAAGACACAAAATCAATGTATAATTTATCTACATGGCTTGTAAAAATTCTTACACCTTTGGTAGGAAACATTTCTAACATGAATGTAAAAAACAATGTTGATTTTATAAACAAAGTGAATAGTTTAAATTTGAATTTTGATTTTAATATGGTTCGTTTTGATGTTGTCTCTTTATTTACTAAAGAGCCTGTAGATGATTTACTTTTTTTGAGGATGAATTAGAACGTCATGCGTTTCCCTTAACTGTAGCAAACCTCATTAGTCTCATAAGGTTATGTATCAAAGAGAGTAAATTTTGTTTTAATGGGGAATTTTTTGTACAAAAGTTTGGCATGGCTATTGATAATCCCCTATCCCCTGTCCTTAGCAATATTTACATGGAATTTTTTTAGACAAAACTCTTACCAAGAATTTTGCCCCAAAAAGTTATATGGTTTAGGAATGTGGATGATATTTTCTGTATTTGGCCAGTTCATGAAAATCTCCAGGAATTTCTTAATAATCTCAATAATTTAGTCCCTTCTATAAAATTTACTGTAGAGGAAGAAAAGAAAGAAATTGTAATTTGAATTTTCTTGATGTAACTGTCCATAGAAATGATAGAAATTTCACCTTTTCAGTCTTTCGGAAATCAACTCTTTTGTTCATTACTACTCCAATCACCATCAAAATGTTAAATCTGTTTTTTTTTTTTTTTTTCTGGGATGTTCCCAAGGGGTTTACGAGTCTGTAGCCCGCGGTTTATGGATATTGCCTTGAAACTTAAATACCCAAGGACTTTTGTAGATGTGGCATGGAAAAGAGCTAGGAAATTTTTTTATTTAACTAATGACAAACTTGAATTTAGTAAACATAACATTCTAAAATTATCCTATGATGAAAGATTTTTAGAAATTCCTATAATTTTTAACATTTTTAACATAAATATTTTCAGTAATATTAATGTCAAGAGTTTTAGTAATAAAAAATTCTCTTAAAGATCTTCCAGGTGCCTATATGAAATTCCTTGCAAAAAGTGTGATGAAGTCTATTACGGACAAACCAGTAAATCTCTTTCACAACGTCTCAAACAGCATCAATATTCTATGAGAACTGGGCAAATATCAAATGCATTATTTGTACACATGAGAGATTTATATCATCCTATTAACTGGAGTCAAGCAAGAGCCTTAATCCCATGTAATGACACAGTTAAAAGGAATATCATTGAATCTTGTTTCATCAAGTCAAATAATGGAAATGTTCTAAATTTAAGTCTTGGTTTATTTAAACTTGATGCCTTCATAATGAAAAAGTTGTAGATAAATATAAGCAACAAAATTAATATATTAAGTTTTTACATGTTTTGGACTATACAGATACATTGTAGTTTCTGTTAGGGTTAAATCTGTTTAGGTTTGTGACCGCGTGATATCCGATAATCCTGGATTACACTTTAATTTACACCCTTTTGGCAGTTAATCATCTGGTATTCTTGATCTTGTTGTTTACCTGATAACTTTCTTTCCAACTGTATTTCATTCGTTCCTTGACAATGTCTTAGTAAAGACGAAAGTGCTTGGATTTCTGCCTGTCATTTTCCTGTGGTATTCACTTATATATATATATATATATGTATATATATATATATATATATATATATATATATATATATATATATATTGTGACGAAGTGCCAAGTATCTGGTTACTACACTTACCATTCATTAACTGTTACCTCACAAAAGCCAGACACCTGAACCCTCATCACAGGTACTAAACGACTGAATACTCTAAACACAACAGTGATCCCTTAACAACTTACCAGTATTGCAGAAAATCAGACTAAGTTCATCAAAACAGGTGTGAGGTAATCTTGTAAGTAATTAAATTATTCAAAGGGCATCACTCCATCAACAACTTTAAAAGACTAAGTATTTCCCTGATTTCAGAAGTCTAAGTACTTCCCTGGTTCTAAGTCACTTCAAGTTAATTGAAGGAAAACAGATCAATTACCACTCTATGTTTCTACCTAACATCAATATAATCAAATGCAAATATACTGGTTAGAAATGAAAACACTTTTAAAAATTTTAAATACAAATTTTTTTTTATTAAACTCAAAATTTATAAGTGAAATTCACAATATCAGGGAAAATTACTGTTACTTGAAAACAAAGTAAAGTTTAATTAATTCTTGAATTAAATTAAGTAAAATTAAATCAAAATTAATTTATCACAAAATTCAAGAAAATTAATTCAATCAAAATTCAAGTGTTAGGCAATAATTGAAATTTGGAAATTAATTCACAAGTGCTGTTGTAAATTTATTTGTACATATACATTTTCTAACCTTTAACGAAGTCACTGCTAAGAGCTACAAAGTAACTATACCCCATTTTCTTTAGTATAAGCTCTGCAGAAAAATTAATATTATATTTTGAATAACTTGATTAACTTTACTTAGCATTTAAAATATTTGATAGATAGATTTAATAAATAGATTTAACTGTCCCTTCAAATTATTTAAGAAATTATTGAATTGATTTGGGGAGTGATAAGAACCATTGACCTGACATAGGCCTTTTCGAGGGGTAAGCTTAGGCCGGGCGCAGGTTTTTGGGCCCTTGTTCAAACAGACGGCGAGCGAAGAAGGGCGACAACTAGTTCGGCGACTTCGCCCTTTAAGTTTAATTTACGTTGTGTAGGGTTTTAGAAATTAAAATAACCTTTAAATAAGGTTGTTTGTATGATCTCCTTTCCTGTTTGTACCTATCCTAAAACCTCATCCTATCCGAATATCCTTATCTGCAACCAAAACTTTTAACAGCCTCCGTCACTGATCGGTCGACGAAAAAATTCGGTAAGTGGAATAACATTTCTTATCAACGTACCAATTTATTTCCACGAATGCGATTAGAGGTCGCTGGGTTTGCCGATTAAATAAATAGGATTTGTTTTTAGTTTACGCGTGAATTAAGAGGTGTGTGTCCAAACTGGGTTAACTTGAAGGTAGGTCAAATACTAATTTTCCACAAAGACTAGACCGCCATTATTGGACGGCTGATTTGAGCCAATGGACTTTTCGTTAGGAAGCGGTTTCGTCTTTTAACGTTTAACTTACGTATTTAACTTAACTTACTTATTTAAGACGTAATACACTGTTTTCTTTACCTTGACTAAATTTTAAGCCCTTTTACATAGTTAGGCTATTAAATATTGGAGTTTGTGAGAATTAATTAGGCATAGACTCAGATTGAATAATTTTACAAAGGCTTATATAATTATATGGGCGTAGTAATAAATTTAGTCGAAATTAGGTCTGTCTGTTTACTTAGCATTACTATTCGGGATTAGTTTACTTTAATTTTACTTTAACCGGGTCGGAACTTAATTGAATTCTGAGACCAAACTGAACTACCCTGGGAATTTTATGGCCTTGGTTTGATTTATTCATAGTCCTGTTTAGATTAATTGCATTTACCTGAATTACTTTTACCGGAATTTAACTAGCCTACTTAAGCTTACCAAGCAATTATTAATCCTTTGGATTTTCTGGCACAAGTCTGAAAACATGTTAGGCGCACGGAAGAATTGTGTGCTTAACAGCCCGTTTTATACCATTTACTAAATTACTACTTGAGAACACTCAGTGGAAGGAATTACCCTTGTAATTTTGTAGAGTATATTCCTTCGATCTTCCCACTGAGCGAAACAAATTTCCCACAAGTGCTAAACAATAATAAAACTTGAAAAGAATTCTAATTAAATGCAAATTAATTCACAAGTGTTAAATTTAATTAAATGTGCAATGATTAATCAATGAAAATAACTGAGTCAATTAAATTGTGAATGCAAATGAAAGCACAGAAAAATGTGGACAATACCAAAATTTCAAAAAGTACCAATCACACAGAATATAAAATAAACAGGCACACTTCAATAAGAAAATGGACAAATGCACAAAACACTTCAAATGAATAAACACAAAACAAAAATTTGCAATGTGTAAAAATGTAAATTTCACTCAAACCATTGTAACTATTAGTTTTTACCAAACCTTCGTAACCATCTGTTATTAGTTATTAGTTAACCACTGTTCCTACCAGTTATTAGTTAATCACTGTTCCTATCAGTAATTAGTTGCAACTAATAAAAATATAACGCACTTTACCTTTTTGGTATACCAATTTCTTTCTTTCTTGCTGCAGCTTGTTTCACACTTTCACAAAACCAGGCGCCGTTACAACAACAATGTTTGTTCAGATTTCACAAAAAACACTAAATAAACTCTAAGAAATATCAAATCTGAAAATTACAAGTTATGAGTGACCATTCAATAAGTACGAAATCGTTACGTTACTTTAAAATCAAAAGTGCTATGCGATGGAGAGAGAGAGAGATGTGAACAGTTTGAGTCTTTAAGCCCGAATGAAAAACTTTTCCCTTATGGAATCTGGACAGGGGAGATGACACAAAATGTTTTGGGCAATAATTCTTTCTAGAAGCTTTGAAATCTTACGCAACTTTACATACAAAATATGTAATCTGCACATGGCACTCGGCAAAGACATACGCGTACGAGACCAGTCTGATAAAAAATAGACACGTACTCAACTCGATCAATCGAAGCAGAAGTCCCTTATCATACGCGATGACAGAATCCCAAAACACAATGAAGAATCGAGGTCTCTAATCAAACGTGTTGACAGATTAGGAAAGCAAACGGAGATCTCGGAGTTCCTCTAATCTCGAGGAGATGAAGTTTCTGAATCAATTCTAGCTTTGAACGGACAAAGATAATCTCTCTCTTTCTACATTCTACATTATATATATTCTTTTTATATATTATGTTATGCAAAATCTGAACACACATATAAAACATCCCATCTCTAAGCTATCTAGGAATCTGAAAAAAATTTTGCAAAATTCAATTCTAACATTTTATACAGTCAAAGAGGGGATATATGCATTTTGAAAGTAGCAATATATATATTATAATATATATATATATAATATATATATATATAATATATAATATAGAATAATCAATACACGATAGCGTGTAGAACAGAAATAAATTTCTGACTCACATCTGGGACAAACCCAGGTCTTTTAGTTGAAAGACAAAACTGTTGACAACCAGGCCACACAAGTCATTAAAGAAGCTGGAACCTAAGTACCACTGTGCTGAAGGCTTTACCTGGGCAACTACCTTGCATACCAGCAAGTCTTGTCTTTCAACTTAAAAGTGATGAGTCAGAAATTTATTTCTGTTCCACACGTTATTGTGTGTTGATTATATCTATCATATTCACTCAGAAAGAGTAATTCAAATGAAATGCTGCCAGTTGGGTCACTGCTGAGTCGGGAAGCTGGGGTAAACTTGTTGGTATGCAAGGCAGTTAGTCTTCCCAGGTAAGCTTTAGGTACAGTGGTACTTTAGGTTCTAGCTCCTTTTATGATTTGTGTGGCCTAGTCGTCAGCATTCTCGTCTTTGAACTGAAAGACCTGGGTTCCGAAATTATATATATACACACACACACACACACATATATATATATATATATATATATATATATATATATATATTATATATATATATATATACATATACAGTGGTACCTCGAGATACGAAAGGCTCAACTTACGAAAAACTCGAGATACGAAAGCCAATACGAAAAATTTAACAGCTCTACATACAAAAAGTTTTCAAGATACGAAAGGTTTCTGTAAAGTCCGAGATTCGCCCGAACCACCGATAACAATTTTGAAACTCTCGCGCCGCCAACTTAGTAGACTCGCCACCATCCTCCTGCTCTCCCATTGGTTCCTGATACTAGTCGGGGCCATGAGATCCTTCTCTCCTATTGGCCAGCATCTCTCCCATCATGCATCTATGTACGTGGTGGTGTGCCTCGGCCACTCGGTACCAGCATCGTTATCGTACGCACACAGTATTCATTTCGGGATCGTCAACTGTTTCTGAATCTACGAGTCAGAGTTGACATTGTGATGGTGTTTGTGTCGTGTGTATTTTTTAAAAAAATTCTCATTTCTTTTCACAGAAAATGGAAAAAGAAGAGCATCTCTTGAGTGACGACATATAAGATATGATTGACCAATATCTCTCGTGGGATAAGTGACCAAGATCTCTCACATGGGATAAGTGATCAAGGTCTCTCTCATGGGATAACTGGAAACTTTACAAGGTTGGTAGAATCTCCACTCCCTACTGAACAGAGGGTGTTGACTGATCATTTACAACATGCATACCAGTATAATCAAGGCACTTCAGTTTATGTTGAAGGTCAGCAGCCAAACATTCAGTACCCACATCAGTTGCAGAGAGAGCATTTGGTTGAACAGGGTTTTGATGGACACCAGGGCCAACAGAGCCATGAGGTGCAACAATTAGTAGATAATTATCAAGACAGGCAGCCGTTAATGAACACTATGCGCTGGCCTTGTGGGAGATTGCCGCTTTTCATAAAGTGCAATCGTTTATAGAAGAAAGACACCCCGAAAAGGCTTATACAGGTCGTATGCTTGCGCAGTTCAATAACGTTTGCCTGAGTTGTTTCAGGAACATTGTGAAAAGTAGGCAGAAGCAATCTTCCTTGGATAGTTATTTTTTAAAGAGGCCTTTAAGATTAGCAGGAGTAAGTAAAAAGGAAGAGCCAAGTGATACTAAAAAACAGAAAGTTGAAAGTGGTGATGAAGTTGAAATTATGTATAAAAAAAACAAAAACAAAAAACTGTAAAGTAAAAAAAAGTAAAAAAAAAAAAAAGTTAAAAATCAAAAAAAGAATTTTTATTTTTATTTTATTTTAGTTTTTTGTAAAGTTAAGTGTTACAGTTTTGTTAATGTGTTTCGTAAATTTTAGTTTAGTTTTCCTTACATTTTTTTATGTGTTTCGTAAAGTTAAGTGTACGTACGTACGTACGTACGTACGTATCTGCTGTTTGTCCTCCTCCTCCTCTGCCGCCACTTTCGGAGATAGCCTCACTCGAAAGGTAAGCTTCCACATTTTACGTTCAGTATTTCTTGTATACCATGTACACTAATACACTTTATTTACAGGTTAATTTGCATTTCGTTATTAAGTTAGGTATTGAATGGTCCAAATTGTTGTAGTATTTCATTGTTTATAGGTCAATTTAGCTTTATTATGAAATTTACTGGGGTGTTTTTGGAGGGCTTAGAACGGATTAGCCATTTTACATGTGAAATGTGGTTCAAGATACGAAAACCTCATGATACGAAGGGCACCTCAGAACGGATTAATTTCGTATCTCGAGGTACTATTGTATGTATATATATATATATATATATATATATATATATATATATATATATATATATATATATATATATTATATATATATTATATATATATATATATATATATATATATATATATATATATATATATATATATATATAGGCAGTCCCCGGGTTTACACGGGTAGGGGGTTCCGTTCTTGAGACGCGTCGTAACCCGAAAATCGTCGTAAGCCGGAACGACGTATGGAAATATGTCTTAAACTAATAAAAAGTTATAAAAACCTTACTTGTAATCCTTTGGTTACACTACATGTATATATATATATATATATATATATATATATATATATATATATATATATATATATATTATATATATATACACACACACACATATATATATATATATATATATATATATATATATATATATATATATATATATATATATATATATACAGGCAGTCCCCGGGTTACGACGGGGGTTCCGTTCTTGAGATGCGTCGTAACCCGAAAATCGTCGTAAGCCGGAACGACGTATGGAAATATGTCTTAAACTAATAAAAAGTTATAAAAACCTTACTTGTAATCCTTTGGTTACACTACATGTAAACGTATCTTTAAATAGGCTTATATATTAGTATCAACAAAACATTTCCTGGCATGAGTCAGAGGCTGTTTAATGAAACGAACACTTTTCTGTCCTATCTGTTCAGAAAATAAACGTTACGTCAATCCCCGAGACCATTGTTGCCAAGACCTCTCTCTCTCTCTCTCTCGATCGTATCTCTCTGCTATCTCTAGTCTCGTCTCTCTCTCTCTCTCTCTCTATCTCTCTCTCCTGATCAAATTACACTGGAACCTTAACATACGATTGCCCTAATATACAAATGTTTTGAGATACAACAGAAAATTTGCGAAAATATATGCTTTGATATACAACGAAATATTTGAGATATGATTTTACGATGTGATAGTTGTATAGGCGACCGATAAATGGCGTTCAGTCTGTTTGTTGGTGCTGCATCGTTAACATGTCGTTGTTTAGTTCATTGTATTTGTGCCTATTTTTCGTGTTATTTTGTCTATTTTATTATTAACCATGGGTCCCAAAGCTAAAGACAAAGCAGGTGATAAGAAAAAACCCAAGAAAATTATTTCGAAGGAAGCAAAACATGAAATTATAGCAAAGCATGAACGTGGCGTTCGTATCGTTGATTTGGCAAACGAGTATGGTCGAAATCCTTCTACAATATCCATGATCATCAAGCAGAAGGAAGCTATAAAAACCTTCCAAAGGCATCACCATTATTTCTAAACTACGAACTGATTAAAAAATATAAATAAAAATTAGTTTAGCAATGTTATTTCATTTGTGTTTATTACGTAGTTATTAGTGTACATACGTAAATAAAAAGAGAGCAAATCGTTCCCTGCCACCCTTCCCTACCTCCTCCCCCTGCTGGCCTCATGTTATCTTTCGTTGTGATAAGTAAAATTCCTTTTTTTTTTTATTGTGTGTTATTACTCGTTTATTTGTGTATAAATTGTGTATATTATATGTAATTTAGCTGTGTTTAGGTGTGGTTTCATAGCGCTAGAACTGATTAATACATATTACATTATTTTAAATGGGAAAAAAATGGCTTTGAGATACAAATGTTTTGATATACGACTATGGTAAACGGAACAATTAAATTTTATGTCAAGGTTCCAGTATACTTTATAATGTCTCTCTTTGGATACTGCGATTTTGCCAAATCTTGAGGGTTACAAGAACAGTTGATTGCTATTTACGTATCATATAAACAATATTTAAACGTAAACGTATCTTTAAATAGGCTTATATTTTAGTATCAACAAAACATTTACTGGCATGAGTCAGAGGCCGTTTAACCGAAACGAACACTCTCTGTCCTTAACTCAGAGTGTCGGAAGACGCCTCTCTCTCTCTCTGATCAAATTACTGGATAATGTCTCTCTTTGGATACTTGGAATTTGCATTGTAATCTAACCAGAAACTTCGTTTTGTTATTATTACTGGAATCAAGCAATGATTTTTTCATTATTTGCACTTTTGGACTGTTATATGTAAACTTTGCGCACCGCAAGCTAGTATGTATTCATTCGCTCGGAAACTAGTTCCGCATATGAGGCGTCACTAAAAAACATAGAAAAATACGACATAACCTCAAAATCATCATAACCTCAAAATTTTTGTTGTAATCTAACCAGAAACTTATTTTTATTAATATACTGTGCTAAACTATAAAGGATTTTTATCATAGTATGCGTTTTTTAAAAGCGTCGTTAACTCGGAGCGTCGGAAGCGTCAGCGTCGTAACCTCGGAACTAGTGTCGTAACCCAGGACGGATTTTTCCATTGAATATTTAAGAAAAAGCGTCGTAACCTCGGAACGTCGTAAGCCGGAACCATCGTAACCCGGGGACCGCCTGCCTATATCTATATATATATATATATCTATATATATATCCTATATTATAGTATATATTATATACATATATATATATATATATATAATTTTTAAAATTAGATATATATATATATATATATATATATTATATATATATATATATATATATATATATATATATATATATTATATATATATATATTTAAATCCATGGATGAAAGGCAAGTGAAACAGGGACTTGTAACAAGTACTTTCATAGTACTGTGAGGACCAGAGATTAAGACAGGTAGCTGGGATACTGATGATTTATTTACAGACAAACTGGTTTGACATAGACAGGTGCGGACGGATAAGTAGTACAGTCTCACACCGAGAGCAGAAATGACTCTGCGACAGTAGATTTGTGTTTTCTTACAGTCATATATTTAAAGATAATAAGGCGTACGAGTAATGGAATTACATGTGTTATACGTCGGCGGAAAGACCGCGGGACGCTCTATCGGATGGAAGTAAGAACAACGCGACTTAATGATTGGATACAATGAAAATAGGGAAAATGCGTTGTCCTTACAAATACTCCCCCTCAAGACAATGATTACGGAATAATTATTGGATGACAATCTTGGAGGCAGGGGGCGACCCCGTGTCCTTGTGACACTTGTTGTTGGGCATCATCGAGTGTAGAGTCCTTCGGTGTTGCTGACCGACAGGATGCCTCCCCTGGTGGTTGCCTGGGGGGTTCTACTGTACTCCAGGGCGACCAAGACTGCGAGAGGGAGAGCTGCATTGTGTGTGGTGGTGGAGTGGGAAGGGCCGTGGGGACCCCCAGGTGCGGCAGCGGCGTAGGTTTGGTTGAGGAAGTCTCCAGCGCAGCAGCGGCATCCCGCGGGCAGAGCAGAACCACAGGTGAGCAGCAGCATCAGCAGGTCGAGAAAACCCAAAGATGGCGTCGGCAGGCAGGGGAGGCCCACAGGCGTGGCAGCAGTGTCGGTGGGCCGAGGAGGACTGCAGGCGACAGCGTCGGAAAAGGTGAGCAGGTCCACAGGCATGGCATCGATGTCAGGAAGGCCGAGCGAGCCCCAGGAGCGACGGCAGCGTCTGGGGTTTGAAGAGGGCCACAGGCAGTGACATCAGGGGGCCGAGCAGGCCCACGTGCAGCAGCGACGTTGGGTGGGTAAAGCAGGTCCCTGGGTGTAACAACAGCATCGGCAGGCAGGGGAGGCCCACAGGCAGTGACGTCAGGGGGGCCGAGCAGGCCCACATGTGCGGCATCGCCGTTGGGTGGGTAAAGCATGTCCCTGGCTGTAGCAGCGGCGTCGGCAGGCAGGGGAGGTTGTCTGGGGACTCGCAGATGCGGCAATGGCGCTGGGGAAGAACCGAGGAGGGCCGCAGGTTCGGCGGGTCGAGAAGATATCTGGCATCCCCTGGGTGAGGCAAAGGAGGCCACAACGTCGGATGGATGTTTCCTAACCACAGCCTGAATTTTTGTGTTGGCTGACCAGCACCCAGCTACCCATCCTCGAAAAATAAACACCATAACACGCTGGGAAGCAGTGCCATGATTAGTCCATTAATGGTGTTGGTGTCGTCCTCGCAATGGAGTTTTCAGACCTAAACTGTGGTGCCATATTGAGTCCATTAAAGGTTCTCTGAAGGTGAGCGGCTGTAATTAGTCCGTTAAAGGCTGGGCCTAAACGCTGTGTCACCAACTCCGGGAGGTCACCAGTTGTGAGGACCAGAGATTAAGACAGGTAGCTGGGATACTGATGATTTATTTACAGACAAACTGGGTTGACATAGACAGGTGCGGACGGATAAGTAGTACAGTCTCACACCGAGAGCAGAAATGACTCTGCGACAGTAGATTTGTGTTTTCTTACAGTCATATATTTAAAGATAATAAGGCGTACGAATAATGGAATTACATGTGTTATACGTCGGCGGAAAGGCCGCGGAACGCTCTATCGGATGGAAGTAAGAACAACGCGACTTAATGATTGGATACAATGAAAATAGGGAAAAAGCGTTGTCCTTACAGTACTATATTCTACATTTTTGAGTTCACAGTTCATATAAAAGAAGTTGACAGGCTTTTACTATATACAAAACAGTATGAGGGAGCGGGGTTAGTTCATTAATTTGGGCGGCATATTCTTTAAGCAAAAGAGATAAACAAACCGGATCCTGGGCGAAGATTGAAATTCCTTTGTGACGTGGCTTCGATAAAGTTCCTTTTTCAGTGATCTTTGACTCTGCGGATTATCGAGGAATTATCCCTGTTAATAGCATGGCCTGTCTTAAGCCAATGATCCAAAATGCCATTATTTGTTAATCCTCTTGAAATGGCATATTTGTGCTGAGAACATCTTGCATTTAGTCCCTTAGAGGTATGCCCAATAAAAATCTTATTACATTCTCTAAAAGGAATACTGTATACAATATTGTTTGAATTTGGAGGGCTATTCTTAATTAGTGTTTTTATTGCAGTGTCTTACCAAACAATTATACAGCTGTAGGTTCCCTGTGTGGTAGACCAAAAATACAAACTTCGCGGAGGCACTGACATAGGTGACAGATCAGGTGTAGACAATTCGTTCTCTGCCGGCTTCTGGTGAACATCGGTGGTCGGTACAGACTTTTTCTTCATCATATCTTGGGACGTTTATTCTTACAGGTGAATATCGGGTGAAGTACTCAACTTCATGTTTTGTCGATTTGTAGCTATTTAGCTAGTTTACATTTCTTCAATTTTTTGTGGCTTTACCATCATGTCTGACTAGTCCATCAGGAGTTAGGTTATGTGCCAGAGGGTGAAAGACTAGGTTAGTAAAACCAATTTATGATTTGCATTAAGTGCATTAAATGTAGGGGTTTTGAGTGCTCTCAGGAGCCTACATGCAAGGAATGTAAGGATTGGAGTGAGCAGCAATGGAAAGTTTTTGTTTCTCACTCTGAAAGGTTATTAAGGCTAGGGAGAGGAAGGCAGCTCTTAGAGCTGAGAATAAAGCCAGTGTAACTTCTTCTATCAAAGCACGCAGTGCAGTGAGGGGGTGGCTGTTTGTCCCGACAGTCTCCTAGACGAAGGTCCCTGTCCCTCTCCCCCGCCTCGGGAAGAAGACATACCAGAGGTCCAAGGGAGACTGTCGGGGTTTGCCCACAGGCAGTCACTTCTGTCGATCCTGCAGTGCGCCAGCAGGAGTCGACTAAATGCCATTGGAAAGGCGTTTCGTTCAGTGCAAAGTTGTCAACAGATTCAAGTGATTCTTCGCCTGTAAGACATCATAATTGGTGTGATTCTTCAGCTTTGGGACCATCAAAGAGACGTTCGACTGAAGAGGTCCACTCCCCGCCTCCTGTTAAGAAGACTAGAGAAGCGGATAGAAGTCCTCGCCCCTCTTGTAACGTTGCTACATGGACTTCACCGCGTACTCGTAAGTCGGCAACTGATGTCTCAGACTCGCTTGAGGAACATCATATTTTGACTCTGTCGAAGAGTTGGAATCATCAGAATGTTGGGAGTGTTCTTCGACTTCGGTGGCGGAGCATTCATCAACTGGTACGAAGCCTTCTGTGTCGAATTCGTCAACATTTACAACTCCAGTTGCTTTGATTTCGACTCAAGACGACTCGAATTTGGTCCCGCTCTGTTGTCAGTTGGAGGAATTGATGAGTTGGATGAAAGAGAACCAACAAGGACCTAGGAACTCTGAGTCAGCGCGAATGCAGAACCTTCTCTTTCGCCTATTTCATCAGATGATGAAAAACAAGGAGAGGATTCTATTCCGCTTTCGGCTTATTCTAGTCTGCTGCGCTACTTCTTGAAACTTTCCTGGACTACTTTGTCGCAGCTGCTCCCAGGTCTCCTGCTTCAATTTTTTCTATGAGAAGGGAGCATTTTGATCTCCTTCTCTTGAAGCTGGCTCTTTCCAAGGCTGACAAAAGATCTATTCGTGACATTGAGGACTGGTTGGCGATCAAGAGAGAGTTTGGGAAAGCCACATTCGATTTTCCTCCTTCGAAACTCATCAAAAAGAGGTGCAGGTTTTACTTAACTGTAGAAGCTCCTTCTATGGGAGTGTCTGCCTCCTTCCAGGGGGACTTCTCTGGTTTGATAGACACTAACCAAAGGTCAGCTTTTTTGGCAGCGAAAGTTTTCTTTACATCTCCTGAAGTAGATCATTTAGTCAAGAATGTCTTCAAGATTTTAGAGATAATGAGCTTTCTGGATTGGACGATTGGAGTACTCGCTACGAAGATGGAGGACTGCCCCATTCTTCTGGAAGACATTGCATTGGATTGGCTCGGTGTACTGCCATCCACTGACAAGTCAGTTCATGGTGGTTGTGATGATCTTGCCTCTCTTTTCGCATTTGGCACCTTAAAGAAAAGACAGCTTTGGTGTTTTTTTTTTTTTTTTTTGTTACAAAAGGAGTCACAGTGTCTCAGAAGTCCACATTAGTGTTTTCTCCTCTCGACAAGACCCACCTTTCCCCCGAAGAGACAGTAAGCAAGATTCTTTCCACTTTGGAAAAGAAATCGACCAATGACCTGCTTGCTCTGTCAGCTATGCTCTAGCTACGAAAGGTTGAGACTTTCCTACAATTAGCAGCGTTGATATGTCTCCCATCTTGCCACAGGAGGTATTTAATCCTAATTCAAAAAGGTACATTTTCAGGATTAACCTCGAGGTCAAGGTTAATCCTGAGAGTGGACATATACGAGCTTACTGTCCAGCTATTTGCTTTTATTCACAAGTGACTTTGTTCTAAAGTAATATGTGCCGTGTGTATGTATGCTTACGTTTAATGTATGTATTTATATATATAAAAAGTATATATATGTACACATATGTATATATACACACACAAAGACAGGGTCATTGGTCCAACCCTCACTTTCCGGAAGAATCTGTCATTCGATCAGGTTCTGAAGGTGGGGGTGTCAACTCATCAGACCACTTTCACTTCCTTCTACCTTTTGGACATTGCCCACAAGTCCTTTTTTCCTTGGGAACTGTGGTGGCTGCTCAACAAGTTGTGTAGCTTACCCGGCTTCTTTATCAGGACAAGGGTGCATCTCACCTTAGATGTGGATGTGAGATTGAATGTGGGAGTGACTTGCCTCTCTTCCTTTGGGCAGAGTGGATTTGAGCTGTAATGTGCTGGAACTGGCGCCCAATGCAGGTAACTTTTACCATCAAGCAACCATTCTTTCTTTATTTTAGAATTATAAAAGCATACTTCCCCTCCCTTTGGCAAGGGAAAGGAGGGGAGGTCCCTGACAATAAGACAAACCCGTTGCATATATTTGCCTTATTGTCACCGACTCTCAGATTCATCCAAGCTGGTTTTTGTACGAGGTTACATTCCTTCCCTCATTTGAAAAAGCCCAGAAGTCTGACGATTTATCATGATTCATCCAAGTTGGTTTTTGTACGAGGTTACATTCCTTCCCTCATTTGAAAAAGCCCAGAAGTCTGACGATTTATCAGGCATGGTTCTCTTCCTCTCTCTTTCCACTAGGATGAAAATCCAGATGTGGTGAACTCCTGTCAATTCTAGAGACTTAACCATGAATAGGTGTGACGGGTTGCGCACGACTCGAGGTGTGTTTCAAAAAACTTTTTTTTCCCATAAATCATTGTCTATCTCGAATCTGGGTGTGATTGACCTGCAAGAGGCCAGCAGAACACACACTACAATCATGTCAAAACCTGCGTTTGCCTTGCCTTTGTCCTTTCCCCTTTTCTGAGTAATTGTTTGTTTTGAACATGTGGGATACAAAGGCAAAGTTATCAAGTAGTGATTCCCTGTCTAACACTGTTGGCATTGGTATAGTTTTGTATTGTTGGAAACTGTAGGTAGATGATGTGTGTACATTATGCATGCCATTGGTTGTGGCTGAGGTGCCTTACATTGCCATTTGGTCCGATTTCCTTCGAATGCCAATTTCTCAGTTTTTGCATTTTTTTTTTTTTTTCATTTCTCATCAACAATGGCCAACAGGCAGTATTCTCTGGGCATGGTATGAAGGAGTTATGGAGTTCCATTTAACAATCGTCTGAGAGAGAGAGAGAGAGAGAGAGAGAGAGAGAGAGAGAGAGAGAGAGAGAGAGAGAGGGTAGTCGGTGGTTGGATGGTTAACAATTGAATTGGCTGTTGGTGGGTTCTGGGTTGTCTGCTGGTGCTGTTGGAGGTTAGAGTTCTGTGTTTTGAGTTGTTTTTTAGTCAGTCTTTAGTCTTTGGTGAGAGCTGGTGGTAGTAGTGTTGGTAGCAGTCTATTGGAGGCATTGAAAGTCAGATAAGTTGTGTGTTTTTTATTTGTTGTTAGTTGTTGTTGTTGGGGGCTGTTGTGGTTTCTTGATGTAGTTGTGAGTTGTTGAGGGTTGTTGTTGGTGAGCTGTTGTGATTCCTTGGTGTTGTTAGTGGGTGTGTGTGTTGCCTTTTTGTGTTGGTGATTGTTTGTGCAGTGGTCTTTTGTTGTGGTTGTGTTCCTTGTTTGTTGTTGTGTTGTTGAGTTCCTTGTTGTTTGCAGTGTTGTTGAGTTGTGGTTTTGTTCCTTCTTTGTTGTTGTGTTGTTGAGTTGTGAGGTTGTGGTCCTTGGGTGCTGTGTTGTTGGGTTGTGGTATTGTGGTTCTTGGTTGACTTAGTAGTTGGTGGTGTCTCAGTGACCTCGACCAGTTTGTTCTGGGTGTAGGTATAGGTCAATTGTCCTGCTTGTACTCTGTAGTGTAAAGAGGAAAGTGTGACTGAGGGTGGGTTTGGCAGCTGGAGTGATTAGGTTTATGTGGGGGTATTTGCCCAGCAGTTTTTAAGCTTGTGATCCCCCCACATTAATTTTTGGCACCCGAACAGGGACTGTTGGTGCGACAGCTGCAGGACGATTGGGTTAGTGAGTTGTGTGATTGGTGGAGAAAGTGAGGATGGAAGGGTTGAGAGAGATAGAGAGGCTGAAAGAGGAGTTACGGTTGGCGATGGTAGCTAAGGAAAGATTGGAAGTGGAGAATGAGAGGTTGAGGGTAGAGTGTGAGGAGCTGAATAGCAAGTTAGAGGAAATGAGACGAATGCTGAGGAGTGCAAAAGTGGAAATGAAAGAAGATGTGAAAGGAGTGGAAGAGAGAATGGTTGAGAAAATGGACGAAAAATTCGGGGTAATGATGAATGCAGTGCAAGAGATGATGCAGGAAACGACGAAGGTATTCATGGGAGAGGGAGCTGTGGGAGGTAGGCCTACTGGGTCTTGTGACGGGCCAGGAGTGGTAAAGAAAGTGAAAGAGCGAGTGGATGAGAGTATGAGTTACAAAGGTGATTTGGTTGTGATAGGTAAGGGAAAGAAGGGGAAGACACAGGATAAGAGTAAACCTGAGGACAAGAATAAGAATGGGGCTGAGGAAAAGAAGAAGACTAAAGGAAAGTAGGTTAGTAAGGGTATCGGACAGGAGGAGAGTAAGACTGAATACATTGGGGAAAAATAAGTTGTGGGAGTGCATGAGAGAGAGACTGTATGCGCCTGGGTTGAATAAGATTTGCCTGGATGTGGCTGTTACGTGTGAAGACTGTCAGAGGGGAAAGTATCAGAGTGTGCATGCGAGTCCTCCTGTGTTGTGATTGCAGATGAAAGAGCCGTTTGAAATGCTTGTGATTGTTTGTTTCGTTGCCAAACACTGTGAGGGGACATGTGGGAATGATTGTGATGGTGGATCACATGAGTAAATTTGCCTATGCAGTTCCCATCAAAGATAAGAGGAGTGAAACCGTTGCGCGGATGGTGCGGCAAGTGATGTTGGCTATGTGTGAGTGTGAGCTGGCGAAAATATTGAGTGATAATGGGCCTGAGTTTGTGGGGTGGAAATTTGAAGAAGTGTTGAAGGAATGGGGTATTGTCCATGTGTATTCTACTCCATATATGCCCAGTGCAAATGGTTTGGCGGAAAGGACTGTTAGAACGATGACCGAGATTTTGCGAATGATGAGTAAAGGCGATAATGATTGGGATATGTATGTAGGACGTGCAGTGTGGGTATATAACGCCACACTTCAAAAGAGTATAGGTATGTCTCCTTGTAAGTGTGTGTTGAATTTTGAAAGGATTGTTAGGCCGCGGTTGGGTCTGTCATTGAGTGATTGATACTTGTGGAAGAAAGCAGTGAACGGGGAGAATGAATGTGAATAAGGTAAGGGAGAAATTTGAAGGGCCTTTTGAGATTTTGAAAGTGGGACCAAGTGGATTGAGTTATGTGTTGGGGAAATTGCGAGTAGATGAGGGTGTGGATGAGGTTAGGGTACACCATGACCAGCTCCATAAGTGGAGGGAAGTACCGCAGTATGTAAGGGAGAATGCGATGAGTGAGTGGTTAAGGGTGAATAAATGGGTGCCGAGTGTCAGTGAGCAATTGGGTCTGGAAGATTGACAGTTGGTGTTGGTTGAGTATGGAAGAAAGCAGAAGGTAAGGAAAAGGAATGAAAGGGAGAAACGCGAGCTGCATGAGAGAGGGGGTTAGTGATAGGGGAAAAATGGTGGGTAAGGCATGTAATACGGATGACTTTGAGAGGAGGAATAATACATATAGCGTGTGTGGGTTTGAATTGTCAGGGTTTAGTGAAGTTTCATCGAGAAGGGAATCAGGTGGTAAGGATGTACTTGGCAGTATGAATGAGTCTTTTCGGGAGTTTGACAGGAGTGTAAATGAGGTAAGTGATTTGGTGGCAGAGTTACGGGAAATATTCGGACAAGAGTTAGAAAGGGTAGATGAGATAGTGAATGGGATCTGGGAGGATGGTAGTGAGGGAGATGGTAATGGTAGTCTGACTGGAAGTGTCTGGGAGAAGTTAATGGCGGTGTAACTGAGAGTGTGTATGAGGGCCCTCAAACAAGATCCAGGGGGCCTGCATCCGAGCATCCGTGGGTGTTGCGGAAGGCTATTTAGTGCGAGTGTTGTGAGTGAAAGGAGACGTTGTCAAATGTAACGGGGGAGGAAATATGGAGTTATGGAGTTCCATTTGACAACATGTGAGAGAGAGAGAGAGAGAGAGAGAGAGAGAGAGAGAGAGAGAGAGAGAGAGAGAGAGAGAGAGAGAGGGCAGTTGGTGGTTGGATGGTTAACGATTGAATTGGTTGTTGGTGGGTTCTGGGTTGTCTGCTGGTGCTGTTGGAGGTTAGAGTTCTGTGTTTTTAGTTGTTTTTTAGTCAGTCATTAGTCTTTGGTGAGAGCTGGTGGTAGTAGTGTTGGTAGCAGTCTATTGGAGGTATTGAAAGTCATATAAGTTGTGTGATTTTGATTTGTTGTTAGTTATTGTTGTTGGGGGGGGGTTGTTGTGGTTTCTTGATGTAGTTGTGAGTTGTTGTTAGTGAGCTGTTGTGATTCCTTGGTGTTGTTAGTGGGTGTGTGTGTTGCCTTTTTGTGTTGTTTTTTTGTGTTGGTGATTGTTTGTGCAGTGGTCTTTTGTTGTGGTTGTGTTCCTTGTTGTTTGTGGTGTTGTTGAGTTGTGGTTTTGTTCCTTGTTTGTTGTTGAGTTGTGGGGTTGTGGTCCTTGGGTGTTGTGGTTGTGGGGTTGTGGTCCTTGGGTGTTGTGTTGTGGTGTTGTGGTTTTTGGTTGTCTTTGTTGTTAGTGGTGTCACAGTGACCTCGACCAGCGGACAGCACAGCATAGCCTGGAGTATATGGGGTTGAGTTAGTACATGTGATTGTTTTTTTGTTCTGTGTGTAGGTACAGGTCAATTGCCCTGCTTGTATTCTGTAGTGTAAAGAGGAAAGTGTGACTGAGGGTGGGTTTGGCCGCTGGAGTGATTAGGTTTATAGAGGGGGAGGGGGGGGATTTGCCCGGCAGTTTTTAAGCTTGTGATCCCGCCACAATGGATGTCATCAACTTACTTCTCATGGAATTAGAAAGTGATGTTGATGATGATTTAGAGGTTACTGACACCTCTATGGCAAAAAGCTCAAGTTTGTGTAATGAAGGGTTGGAGGCGAGACAGATGACCTTGAAATGATTACGAGACTAGAGGGGGTGGGAAGTAGTGGGTCTGTGCCTCTTCTGGTGACAGATTGCATCAGCATATGTCAGTAAATCATTGACACACTGTAGAGAGAGAAAGAAAGAATAACATTTCTGATATGACAGTAAATTACATCTTGGTGCAGGTCTTTTTACATAATTCCGTTCTAGGTTATTCTATAAAAAAAAAAAAAATTAACCACTTCCTATTTCATTTAGGTACCAGAAAAATTCGTGAAATTTTGAGAATTTTTTTGGCCAAAAAACTTTACCCTTCTTTTTTCTCTTTTCTGATTTTGACCTATGGGTCCGACACCTTTTCTGGCAGTCACATATTGTAAATAATAATTTTAGGAAGGATTCCCTCAATTTTTGTGTGTATATAGCGTATTTTGTAATTTTTGTAAATATTTTCGTGAATTATTGTTTGAGAGAGAGAGAAAGAGAGAGAGAGAGAGAGAATAACATTTCTGATATAACTGTAAATTACATCTTAGTGCAGATCTTTTTACATAATTACATTCTAGGATAATATGAGTTTATTCTATGAAAAAAATTAGCCACTTCCTATTTCATTCAGGTACTGACAAAAATTTGATTTTATTTTTTTATTTATTTATTTTTTTTTTTGCCAAAAGAACTTACCCTTATTTTCTCTTTTCAGAATTTGACCTCTATGGGTCCGACACCTTTTCTGGCAGTCACATATTGTAAATAGTAGTTTTAGGAAGGATTCCCTCCATTTTTGTGTGTATATAGCATATTTTGCATTTTTAGTAAATATTTTCGTAAATTATTTCTTTGTATATATACTTATTTTTTTAATATATTAGTAATAAACATTTAATTTGTAGATGGGTATTATTTATCTTCTCAGCAGTGTTCGGCAATGGTGAAATTTATTTTATAAATTAAATATACAGGATAGCTACAGTTTTTGAATTTTCACAAATTTTTCTGGGCGCTCGGGTCGAGCTCAACCCCCACGCACCTTTAAAAGGGTACCAAATTAGCGAAACTTATCCAGGGTTAATCAAAGTCCTCCCTCCAAATTTAAGTCTTTCTAATGTAAAGGACTTAGTGTTTGTATATTTTGTAGGAACAAATGACAATTTTTAAAAGTAAATTGTATTTTCCCTAACTATACAAGCCCAAGGTCCTTTACATCTCATGCCTGCCTTACCTCTCAATCTGACATCTGGGCCATCTCTACAATCTTTACAATCAGACCCCTTCCCTCTTTCACACAAGATTTTCCTGGAGGAAAGAATTACCAACACGAAAGACAACATCTTTGTACTATGCAAAGTAATATATGGAACTCAATTTCAGTGATTTCCTTTCAAAATTAAACGCATCAGTGCCCAGTATCAAATTTAAAGTTGAATGGGAAACAGACAACAAAATTCCTTTTCTTGATGTTTTAATAATTAGACACGACATAATTCAAATTTACCATATACAGAAAACCAACATTCTCACTTTCATACATTCACTACTTTAGCTATCACGACATTCCTATCAAGATAGAAAATAGCCAGCAACCTATTCTCAAGAGCCTTACGAATTTGTTCCCCAGATTTCCTGGAAAAAGAATTTGAACAAATTCGTAAGCAGCTTTCGTCTTTAAGGTATCCTGAACATATAACTGAGAAAGCAATTCACAAAGCAAACATAATTTTCTACCCACCCCCTCAAGACAAGACCAGAGAGACACCCAACAATAAAATAAAAATTCCACGCCTGGAGAGGATTAAGACCCTCGGAAAATCTAACCCTTTTGCATTTACTTATCCAAACACCTTAGCCAAATCCCTAATTAACGTCCAACAAAAGACATCCCCTAAGGACACAGGCATTTACGAAATCTCATGCCTGGACTGTGACCAATCTTACTTCAGATTTACAAGAAAATCACTTCCCCAGAGATTAATACAACTCAAACGGTCAGTTAGGTATGGGCAACAGAACTCGGCTATTTTCAACCATATAAATGAACACAACCACAGAATAAACTGGAATTTGTCATATATAATTTATAGCAGCAACTGCCGGTACAAGAGTCAGATGATAGAATCGGCCTTGATTAAACAGACAAGAGGTAATGAACATCTCAAAGGGCGCATGGGATTCAGATGTCATTGATAAAGTTTTTATTCAACCAACGCTTGGGATTAAAGGAGGATTATCCGTGGGAGTGACCTAAATTGGCTTACCTGTGAATGGATCTCTTGGTATAAATACCGCCTTTTCTGTAACTTTTCTCATTCATCTACCTGGAGAGAGAGACAGCAGTCTCTTAAATATAGCTATTTTCTTTCTATATTTTGACGTTTTAGGGCCTCCTTTTATTATTATTATTATTACTATATATATATATTATTTAGATATATATACATATATATATATATATATATATATATATATATATATATTGTAAAGTTAATTTATAATGAATTCTAAGGGACTGTCGTCTGCAATTCTTTATAGAAGGGGATACTTGAAATCATTGGATTACCTCCCTTATTTGGATATGTATTTTAATTTTTATTACAAAACTCCAAGTTCTGTTTGTATTTTTTTCTTTATTTAGAACATTTCAATGAGATTAAGTTCATACACAATGTACAGAGTCCGGGGTAAGTGCAATACGTGTACGTGTGAATTTGATTACTCTTCTAGTGGTTGTGTATTGAATGCAATGATTTCTAACAATGATTTCTATTTGTCTTAGAAACAATATTTTGACACAGATTTCACTTTGAATAATAATAAAGTAATACAGCATATAATTTAAATTACGAAAGGATCAGTGTGTGTGTTTGTTTGTTTGTATGGTGTTTTTACGTTGCATGGAACCAGTGGTTATTCAGCAACAGGACCAACGGCTTTACACGACTTCCGAACCACGTCGAGAGTGAACTATCACCAGAAATACACCTCTCACACTTCAATGGAATGTCCGACAATCGAACTCGCGGCCACCAAGGTGGCAGGCCAAGACCATACCGATCACGCCACTGAGGCGCTTAAAAGGCTCAGTGTGAGTGTAGGGGTAAGTCGTTGTACTAAATAAAAAAAAAATAGCTGTGATATTTTACTATACAAGACTTTTGTCATTGAATTAGAAGTTGATAAGTTATGTGGAAGTGATTTTGTTTTTATCTAAAAGCCCCTTGCTAGTTGAAACCGCTTTATGTTCAGAGGACAGCATATTTGTTTTCAATACTGTGTATTTTTATTACGACAAATATTTTTATTGTTGTAGTTCTGATGTCATTTGTATTCATAATATTCTCACGCTACCCAGTGAATTTCACAAAGGACAGTATTTTCAGTTTGTAGTTGTCATATCCTGGTTTATAAAGATTTGTAAGGCTTGGGTAACTTATGAGTGTTTGATGGTTATATAAGAACAGTTCTCCACATACTTTGGTTAAATGTTAATTTATTAGGCTGATGTCCATCATAGGTTGTGCGTTGTCTCCCCAGTTGTTTCGTCCTTATCGTGATTAACGGCTTGATAACATATAACTCTCGTCAGTTTTCTTAACGTTTGGGTACTTAAAATGTGAAGGTATGCATGTTGACTGTATTCTTACTGATATTTAGAAGAAGAAAGTAGGGACGAGAAATGACACTTCAACTGAAGTTCGTAAAGATAGTAAAGAATTTACTAGACTTCAAAGAAGAAAGAGCTCTGAATGGAAGGGTGGAAATACGACACTCCACGGAGGAAAGGACTCCTAAGCATGGAAAGTCGATAAAAATCCATACCTTGAGCGTAGCGAAGGCGATACATTTTTAATATCGATTAAATGTAGGAGCTTTGTGTTCTGCTCACTGATCACAAGTTAAAAGTCTTGTTACTACAGAAGTTATATGAAATTCGGAGAGAACAAATTTAACATGGTGATTTGAAAGACTGAAACTATCGCAGCCGCAACATGTTGGATTGCAAGGCGAGAATTGTAGAGGCGCAAAGATCGGCGTTTTCCGAAAGCGCGGAGCCCCATGTTATAGGAGCGTCGCGTTTTTCACGAAAGCGCGTTTTATATATAATATATAATATATATATATATATATATATTATAGTATATATCTATATATATATATATATATATATATATATAATCATCATCAAGAGTGACTGGAATTTGTATCATAAACGCGTTAGCCACACTGTACCGTCTGTTGCCCCCTGCTCACTGCCAGTGCTTGAAAAGTCTTTCAAAATCTTGAAAAATTAACTCATAGCTTGAAATAAAAACGAGAAAATCTCCGGAATCTTGAAAACTATGTTAAGAAAGTCCTGAAGCAGACACTCTAGGGAAAAAGGAAAGCAGGTTTCAGTCAGACTGCTTAGTGTTCTTGTCACATCTTTCTTGTGTCACATCCTTCTTGTACGATATGCGAGCGGTTTCCTTTAGAAGAAGATAGTGTCATTGCTGTGTTGCACAACATGGAGACAAAGGAAGCAACAAGTACTGAAAGACAGATGATGTCCATCATTAAACTCGCCCTGAACTTTCCTCCTTTAGTTTCTGAGCATCAGCTTGATGACTTACAGGAAGAACAAAGGCCCTTATTTGGGCAAAGGAGACAGTGCATCCCATGCTTTCGCAGGAAGTACCTGAATTTTGGCACAATTTAAGGAATATATTAGATGGAAATGGTCAGTCCAAGTTTAGTTTATTGTCTGACTTCATGTGTGGCCTTCTTGTATTGGCACACTCTTCAGCCTGTGTTGAAAGAATATTTCCCAGTTAAATCTGGTGAAGACGAAACAGACGCTGCTCTTTTGATGGCATGTTTTGTCGCGCTTTTTGTACAGGGTTTCAACTCTGAATCGGCGCTTTCGCAACACGGCCGCAAAGATATTTAAACATCTTCGTTTAAATAAAAGGAAGTTCAATCCGCTTGTATTCTGTAGGACTGGTGTTCGGAAATTGTTTGAAGGCAGTGCCGGATTTAAGGGTGGGGCACCTGATCACGCACCCCCCCCCCCATATGAATAATTGAACATTTTCTTTCAATAAATCAGTCGTAGGAAAAGTTTGCTTAGTTAATGATTATTTCAACAACTGTACAATAAAAAAACAATAACAACTACTACTATGTATATGTGCTTACATATATAATAAATATTGATATATATACCGTGTGTGTGTACATGTTACATTTTATATATATATATATATATATATATATATATATATATATATATATATACACACACAATAATCCAAAGTACCTCTCTCCCCTTCCCCCTCATGAAAGATTTCTAGATCCGTAACCGTTTGAAGGAACTCTATTTTATATTTTGCTCAGATTCAGGAAAGGTGTTTGTGTAAAGGATCACGAAATGAATGAATGAATGAAGCGGGGACTGCGGTTTTGTTCCAAACAAGTAGCAATATATTCTGTGGATATTTACTCTGCTGGATCGTTTGAGATTCACCTGGGTAAGCGTTGGCTCCTCCACTATTGAAGGTTTGTAGCAAAGATCAGTGCTGATACAGCTGTCTGTCCTTTTCTTACTCGTAAATTTTTATTTTTAGGAGGACCAACCACGACATAGAACCTTCACTAAGGTGGTCGGTTTCCAAGTGAATTTTGTATTACAGCGGTCATTCAAATTTCTTTTTTCAATATGTTGGAGATGAGTTAGTGAGTATTTATGCAAGAGCAAAGTTATGAGGAATATTAAAATACATAAATTCATATGATTTTTATTTCGAACTGGTGGGAAGAAAAATATTTTCCCCTATAATATAGCTACATATACAAAAAATATCCATATTTGTACATATAACCCTTATAATTAAATGTTAAGCATTTAAAATGCTTATTGAACTTTCAAATGCGAAGTAAATTTACTCTGAAAATTCGGACACAAGAAAAAGAAAAAATAGAAATAATCACCTAAATTACTAGTCAGATATAGTATATATAATATATATATATATATATATATATATATATATATATATATATATATAATATATCTGGCTTAAGAGTAAATCAAAACTAAACACAAGAAAATGTCTTAAATTCAAGTGATGGAAGTGATGGGTATATATTTTGTAAAGCACAACAATGCCCCCCCCCCCAAAAAAAAAAAAAAGAAAAAAAGCATATAACGCTTACCGTTTAAGAATCATGCTAATTCAAGGCAGCTGTTCTTCTCTTTACCAACCAAATATCCTGACGACTTCAGATTTCGTACGTTGCAATTCAGTCTTGTAAACATTATGTGTTAATCTTTGTTTTAAAGTTTCTCCGTTTCCTCTCGTCTTCTTTCTCCTCACGTTCCCCTTCCGATGGATTTCTTCAAATTTTATTTTCTTTTGCTGGACACAACGAGATTATTTTACTTTTCAATAGCGTGTTTCACCATCAGGCCACATTTCGTTTTGGTTATCCACTACTTTGTTAAAAAAATTCAGTCATAGGTGAAAATCAGTGAACACAAATAAAGTACTTCACAAAAGCAGTTCAGGAGCGTTTTTTTTAATAACAGTCTGACTCAAACTCAATTTTTATTTTTCATATCATTTAATAAAAGTAGTTCAACAATGACGAATCTACTGTTCTCTTTGATATTCTGGAGGGCTGCAAAAAAGAAGATAAAAGGCTGATTAATAATAGATCTTCTAAATACGCAGAAGTATCCAAAGTAAAACAAATAATATATACTAAAACTCAAAAAGAATTTCCATACTTTATAATCAACCTGCAATTTATGGATGACTACACAAAAACCTTACTAAAATAACTAAAAAAAACATAAAAGCCCCAACCGCTGACACTTTTCTCTGTTTAATAATATAGATTATTCCCTTCACTGAGAACTTAAAAATTAGGAGAGATCTCGTCCTGAGAAACGAGACTCCACAGTCTCCTGACCAATACAGTTGAATGAAGTAGGTTCTTTTCTCTGCAAAAGAATAGAGAAATTACTTGAACAGCATGGATTTATTTATGAGAGAGGGTGAAAGAGTGTGTCTTTTCTAAGGGCCAGGAATCGTGAATTTGACCATTTACCTTCAATGGTTCAACTCCTGAAAGAAGCGATCAATTAACGTTCAAAAGATATACTTGGTCTAGGGAGGAATTTTGTAGTGTCTCATTAACATCGTGCTGAGTTTGACACAACAAAAGCCCATAAGAGATACACAGAACAGGGCCTAAGAAGAGTTGTAACATTGTTTATATACTCCAAACATGACTTATTAACCACTGCAGACGAGTAAATAACTGCCCAAACCAAATACACGCTATTTGCACTTTTTGTACATAAATGTCTAATAACAAAGAATACTAATTATCGTTGTCAATTATCACTGTAATAATGCACATATATAAATTACCAGTAATATCAAACAAATCTTCAAGGAAGGATTATGATATTTCAAGAAACATATAAGTTCCTTTGTACTCGTCATGCTTTACTACATTTCTGACATAAACTTTTCAAGCATTCAAAAGTCTATTATCAATTACTGTATTTAAAAATTAAAAAGTTCCCTACTTTACAAACTTACTTTAATCCCTAGAAATTTCTTCTTCCTTCCCCTTCTCCTGTTACACGAGCGGTCTAAAAACGGGTTTCATGAAATCATTCCTGTCAATCGCTCTGATTTTGATATTCCACTGGTAATATTCTTCTTGATAGCTGGCAAACTCTAAAGCTTCCCCCAGTATCAACTGTTAATTATTGATGCAGAACTGTTACTTTAATTTGTACGGAATATGTCACATTAGCAGTTTATCGGCAAACTGTCCTTGCCAAGGAAGATATTCTAATTTTTTGCCCAGTGACTGACGGTATTATTAATATCAAGACGTAACCCCCCCCCCCCCCACCACATATCCTCATATTTGTTGTTTATACTTACGCGATTAAAGTTTAGCACGTTACGTTAAGCTTTAAGAATTTATCTAGGTGACAATTGATACATTTCTTAAATAACTGCTCTATTGTTAATGACAGACTATTGTTCCCTCGAGTAGAGAGAGAGAGAGAATATGAAAATGAAGTTGGGGACTGACAAATGTCCCGTTGTCAATACTTTTACAGTATAAGGAAAGACCGACAGTGAAGGCATCCAATTCCCAAGTGAGCGGTAAATCGTTCAGGTTGGAAGTGTGCATTTTTATTTTTTCAAAACGAAAAAATAAATCTAACCAAAATTTTTAATAGAGAAACGCTTCTAAAAGTATACGAAAAACAAAATGCGGAAGTGGCAAACGGATGAGCCGGCAACATGGGGAAAGCAGTACAAGGCATCGACCTAACTTTCACCCGGCACCATCTTCGCTCTGAGTCCTCCCTCACAAGCCCTGCCTTCCTTCCTAGTTCCTTCCTTCCCTCCCTCCCTCCACCTCCACTACCACCGCCACCACGTGACTTACCCCCAACTACAGCCACCGTACCCGGCCTCCCCCCTCCTTTTCTCCGACCCCGTTCCACGTCAAGCTTCTCGACCAAGGAGCTCAACCTCCGCCAAACCCCAGTTAATCTCAAGCTCTTGATCTCGTTTCATTTGGTTACCTCACTTCTCAATCATTTTATTGGACAAATATTTGCTTTTATATATATATATATATATATATATATATATATATATATATATATATATATATATATATATATATATATAAAGGTTTTTGCCACGAAGGAAAAAATGAAAAAGCGAGATAGCCAAGTAAAGGGTCCAAACAGGACCGAAAGTACTCAGCTATCTCGCTTTTTCATTTTTTCCTTCGTGGCAAAAAACCTTTATTTATACATAGGCATCACGTCTTTATATACTTCGTGATCAAGTTATTCATATATATATATATATATTATATATATATATATATATATATAATTATATATTATGCATGTATGTATATAATATTAAAATCCCAGCAACCGTGTTCTGAGCAAGATTTCTTGGGATGAGATTGCTAGTACAATGCCTTTTTTTTTTTCCTTGGTTGCGACCATTAAAATTGCATGATTTCTAAGGACAGAATTTCGAGGTAGTGCAGAGGTATTTCAACAGAGGGTACTACCCATCGCCCTCTCCTTGCCTAGGAGTCGAACCTGGGTTCTCTTGCTTTTTAGACGGGAAATGCTACTGATCACCCTATTGGCCCACAAAATAAGTCTTTTAGTTAACAAATATTAACACTGATGGATATTCTTGATGAAAGCTTACATGCATACACAAACATGGGCATGCATTGGCAACTAATACTGCAACAGACACACTGCAGCAAATATTTAAAAAAAAATCAAACAAAGGCAAGGACAATATTGTCATGCCATATACCCATTAATCTCTACATATCTGAATTGAATTGAAAATGGAATTTAGGCCAAAGACCAACAAGCACTGAAACCTGAGGCCATTCAACGCTTAAATGGAAACTGGCAGTTGCACTATGAAGCAATTGTTAGAAGATTGTGGAAAATAAGATGGAAGAGAATATGAACGGAGGTACAGTAAAAGGAACGGAAGGGGTTACAGCTAGGGGCCGAAGGGACGCTGCTAAGAACCCCAAGTAATGCCTACAGTGGACCGCATGAGGTACACTGACATGCTACATATCTGATCTTAAAATTATACTTCACCAAGAAATAAAGAAGCAATAAGCTAATATGACGTACATGTTCTACAGATGTATGATACATCATCTGGTTGAATCTCTTATTTTCATCATCCATTCGTCGGAACAATGTCGAAAACACGATAAAAACAAACCAAATTAATGAATTACGGAGCTGGCCCCGAGATTTCTTTGAACGCTGTTCTGTTGGATGTTATGATGTTGCCAGGTGAACGCCCGACCCTTAGATTTACAATTCCCTTCGCTCGTGTGCAATGCATTTACATGGACACAAACACAGATCTGATTTTTGGTTATACTGTGACATCTGTTTTATGAACCTCATGTTCAAAGAAAAATGGGAATTAATGACTCGAGTATGAGGCATTCAACAAACTCATTTTTATTTACAATTTCATGAAACAAACCCATGCAATTCTAGTTTTGGGACGGACTGTGTATAAAATAAGGTCTTCTTTGACTTGATTACTGAGGAAGTGCCAATATGAAAATGATTTTAGAGTTAAACCGGTTTTTTAGGTAACCTATATATTTCACAGAAACTTTCTTTGGGGAAGAACCCGCAGTAGTAAAGGCTTATAAAGCTGTGTGAGAGGAGGCAAGGAAATTGAGTACGATAACGGTTCCGTTAATTTGAAAGTGAAAACGGCAATGCAAAACTGAACTGGTTTTGATAAAAGGTATACATACTTGTGAAGGGTTAACGGGGAAGAAATGGAGAAGGAGGAAGTGATCAAAATACCACAATAAGTGAAATGAAGGATACGATTTCCCCAAGAATGTCTGGCCATGAAAGAACGAAATATCGATTTAAGATTGACTAATAAACAAGATGAAGGAATTTCGGTGATTTCTTTTAAACATGAGCCTTATCGGAGTCAACATGACAGGAACAGTGTATAACTTTAAACCTGAGATCTGGCCTACATGCTAGTCTGACATTCTAAAATTAAACCAATCTGATTATAAAAGAATTCATTAAAAAATCTCATTCATTCTCTATCACAGAATCATTTACTTCTCAACTCAAAATGTAAAAAAAAAAAAGTAAAATAAAAAGCTGTAAGTTCATGTTACCGGAACTATTAATTTAAGGGCAAGTTGTGGTCAGCATTAAAGAAATCCAAATCACGTGATCGGAAAGGCAATTTACTAATGATTGGCATTCTGTTCTTAACGTAAAGGCCTGGGTCATTGAACTTAGGAAAGGCTTTCCTGCCTTTTATAACGCAATGAATCTCTCACTCTCAATGAATCTCTCTCTCTCTCTCAATGAATCTCTCTCTCTCTCTCTCTTTGAATAATAACTCAAAATTTAATGAGATGTCATTAAAGAAAAAAAGAAAAAGAAAGCGTACTATGAGACGAAAAACACTCTCCTTAATATTGTGTCTTAGGAGAGTGTATAATTCACGTTAATATACAGCACACCCGACGGGAGGTACAACTACAGAGTAGGATTATGTAAAATCGATACGCCTGGACTAGGAAGGCGACTGTATCCTGTACATAACAACAAGTAAATAACACCCTACTTGCATTAAGAGAAAGTGAGTAAATACTGAATCCCACAAACTAATCAATACTTGTTAGTGGAAAGGGAAAGGTGGTTTCGGCAACAGCAACTGACAACCCAGAGACATTAACACAAATTTCGCACACTTGTGTACTTCTGGTGATAGTGATAGAAGTTCACTCTAGACGTGGTTCGGAAGTCACGTAAAGCTGTTGGTCCCGCTGCTGAATAACCACTGGTTCCACGCAACATAAAAACACCATTCATACAAACAAACAATCACACACTTGCTTACAAAAATAAATTTATTACTTCAAAACACATGTGGTGGTGCGACCATGTATACCAAATGACTGCAATCCAGGTCAATTTGCAATTTATCAAAATAATTAAGGTCATTCATATGATGTACACATTGCTTAGTGGTTATTCATATGACGTACATATATTGATTGCTTAGTGCATGAAAAAGAAATTTCTATAAAAAATGAGTAATTTTAAAATTACATATGTGCAAGATTTTGTTCACTGGTTTAAAATGACAAAAATAATTTTTAAAAATTTTTAAAAACACATTTTGGCAAAAATGGACCTAAATATACGATATACCAAAAATTAATCTACATCAAGAACGAATAACTAGTCCAAAATAACACAAGTATAAGCGGTCTGTAAAGCCCTGCAACCGCTAATCATTAGTGTGTAAGTGTGTGCGCGCGCGTGTTAGCAGGAACCTCAAAACCGTGTGAAAGGAATTGGATGGAACTTTTCCGATACGTTCACTCAAGTTACCAACTCGACATTATTCACTTCTAGGTGAAATCGGTTCAAGTTGAGATGGTTTTCTTCTCTTGTAGGTTACCTACAACTGTGGGCAGTTCTGTCAAACTCTGTTGACGCGCATGCAGTAAAACTGAAAAAGAATATTAATTCTTGTCTATCTTTGGTGACGGAGGTAAATATAGAAGAATTACCCCTAAAACCAGCGCCGCCCTCACCCCCCCACAAAATCCCGGGTATCTTGTCCATGGAAAGATATAACTGACACGCATTATCGGATGATCTTATAGAAAATAAGCAGTAAGTTATCGCACTACCCAGAATACATAAGGGGGGGGGGGGGGGGGGGGGATTGCCCACGACAAACATTTGTTCTACCGTTACAGCAGGATTGAGGAGCTCCTCCTTGACCCCCGCCTGCGGCCGAAAAGGGAAACAAGCCACGCTATTGATCTAATCTCTACTGTCGTATCTGCCAAGATTTGTGAATGCGACTCTCCTTTCTCACATTTTCCTTAATGATCGAGGACCACCCGGGTCATCTAGTCTGCAGTTAACGATATCGACTTTTCAATGGATCAAGCATCACATCCAAGCGTTAGAGGGTTAATGCATTGATCGCAAACAAGTGCCATCCATTCCTTCAAGAAAGGCCACTGTCCATGCAACTGCTGTTAACATAATCAAATGCTGCAGAGAGAGAGAGAGAGAGAGAGAGAGAGAGAGAGAGAGAGAGAGAGAGAGCTGAGAGAGAGAGAGAGAGAGAGGTTGCGCATGCTCGTGAAGGTGTAGAGTGGCAGACGTGACCCAACTCACACAGAGGAATAACCTTCATGGTGACTTGGTTTTCAAGCCGAGTCTCTCGTTGCTTTTGCAAGTGCAATCTCTGCAAGGGATGACGTTTATTCATAACGGTCCTCCGTCGTTTTGCATCACGTAATCACTTCACGAGTCATTTCACCTCGTTTATCTATCATTTGATAAAGGGGAAGGATTGGGAGGGGGACTTATTTTCAGGGCTTTGCTCCCATTCATTTCTTTGTCTTCTTTCTGAATGATATTCCCACTTTAGGGAGCGCGATACCCAGCAGTTCACATTAAACAATTTTTGAGCGAGTTTCTGAAAGTCACATTTTTCTTCCCATTATAAAACTACAGAATGATGGACTGTGCTCATAACAGCTCATAAATTACGGCGCTAATGTATAACTTCACGGCAAAAACCTAGTATTTTTTCCTCAGAGCAGACCGACGGGAAGACCTGTTCGAACGAAAGGAAAAGTGAGTTCGTGCACGTGTGAGTGGGTGCGCGTGAGTTGGGGGGGGGGGGGGGGGGGGGGGGGCGGTGTCAGACATAGTGGGTTAGACATTTAGCTTGGCAGGTAGAGAATTCCAAGGCATTTACGCCGGGAGACAAATAAACTACTATCATTCCGACTTCAAACTCTGCCACTTTTCTTGGTGACAATTCAGCACGGTTTAAACTATAAGTTCGGTAGACACAAAAGCTTCATTTTAATCACGCTACGTTCTAAAACATGTCTTAATTCCAGACGTTGTATCACATAGATGAACGTCATTAGATTCATTCCAGAGGCTCCCTGGAGTGGAAAACACTGTTAGCATATAATAGTCATTTTATTGACAAGCTTCAGTAAGATAACCTGTATGGTCTAGAAGAATATATACGAGGGGAACTGAACTACTACCGAAAAAAAAAAAAAAAACAAAACTATGGAAATCACGTCACAATGGCTGGCATCAACGAGTAACCCACGAAAAAAGCAATACTCTGTTACATAACTTTCCCTAAAGGGCAACAAGTTCCGTGCTCTCCAACCTTGAAGACGTTCTAGGTTGGTATGATGCAAAGGAAGATTCCCTTATGACGCATTACATACCGGCGGCGAACCTCTGCCTAACTTTTTCATCACAGAAAATCGATTCCTACATCGCCGTCTTTTCTGCATCCTTTGCTATTGTTCCTATGTACCCTTCATATCCAAGCAACACTTGCAACTTTAACTGAAGTCTTGCCAGATCTACTGCATACATGCATGCCCCATGTGTGCCAAATCTCTTTTCAGTAACTATTATTTTTTTTTATTCGTGATTAGCCTTATTTCAAGACGTGAATTAAAATGACTGCATTTTCCGAGCAAAATGTCAACATTGCCGAATTTCGTGGATCTGCTGAAATCTTCGGTTGATGTTGAATTGTTTCTAGTTAAATCCTCTTGACAGCTTCGTTGTGTGATTCACACTTTTTTAACGATGTTTCATGCCCTTTATTATCTGAGCTACAAAGCATACTCAACACAAAAAATGCTTACTTAAAATTACGTTCGTTACAATATCCACAAGAGATTATTTCCCAAAAAGTGGATTTGGTGTTGTTTTATTGTAAATAGTTCCATCCTCTACAGCCGTTAAAATTCTTTCCACTACATATTTCTTCTTGCAGTGTCCAACTATCAATTTCACCTTAGAATCACAACTCATTATCTTATTTTATGGCTTTGCATTTATATCTACTAGCCTTTCTGCGACTCCCTGCATCATGCCATCCATAATATAGTACAGAGCAGATTATAAGAAACTACATTTCTATCAAAAACTGAGTCGCTCTTATTAATTCACACTATAACATACATCATACATTCCCACAACCTCCCCATTGCACTTCGATTTATCCTGTCATAAGCCTTCCTATACTCTGTTTTTTTTTCCATCTGTCCATCCGCCTGTGGTGGTTGCGCATGGTAACACTGCGTCCCGGGCTTTAAATAGTTACGCTATGTGTTAGTTTTAGGTAAATAAAAGGATATCTGGGGGTACATTTGCAACTGAAAAGTGTTTTAATAATTCACAGTATGCGAATTCCACCATTCGAAATAGGATATTATTTAAAGCCCGGGATGCAGTGTTATCATGTGCAAACACCACAGGCGGGTGGACAGATGAAAAAAAAAAAAAAAAAAAAAAAAAAAAAATAGGTCCAAGTATGCCAAGGCAGTTTCCCTTTACTTTCAAAATTTTTATATGCATGTTTTATAGCAAAAACTTGGTCTCTACACCCACGATGTTCTTCTATTACATAACAAAATCTTGTCCGCTCAACTTTTTCCCTGTTTAACTCCTTACTTTTCTTCTTTTATCAGTTCTTCGGTCATCTTTTTAATTTCTCATTAGAATCAAACAATACTCTCAATATCCCTCTCTCCTTAACCTTAAGAGGCTGTGGCTCCAAAGGGTGTTGACCTTCCAGTTCTTGCCCTTCTCCATCTAGGCTGTGATGTACCCTCCTTGACTAACCATAGGCTAGGTACATAATTCACTGCTTAAATCAACAAAGAAACAATGGATTTTCAGGAATGTAACTCAAAAAAAACTTTGCCCGTTGGTTCCAATTCTTTCCTCTCGATGATATGCAATTAACCACAGAGCTGTGAGACCAAATTAAGGTCCAAGAAGCGCAACAGTGCACACAAAATAACAAGATAAAAGGTGAATGACGGTGTGAAGGGGGTTGGAAGAACTGCTGATGAACTTTACGTTTGGAAGTATGAAGAGGCGAATGTAAAGAATTTTTTCCTGCACCGGCGGTTCATCTACAGTTCAGGAGTTAAAATGCGTGGTTTTTTTCTTTTGGGGAAACATCCTAAGTTCTGTAAAGATGTAAGTAATATATATATATTATATATATATATATATATATAATATATATATATATATATATATAAATGACAAGCTCGCGTTTCCCTACACAAAATGAGACATATAAAAAGGAGCAAGGGTAGCGGCCGGCAGATTCATTATAACAAATGTTCCGGCCACTGAAACATACGTTTCTCTTACATACGCAAAGGACCCATTTTGGAGACGAAATTCATTTACATATCAATCAAGAGCAATATAATGGGTCGCTACGGACCATATTTTCGAACATATGGGCGATTAAGTGTTCGCACACAGGTCAACTGTGACTTACTTCACTACTTCTACCGTGCCTGGGTTCAATCCCAACGATGAAAGAACTTCCCTCATTTTACCTTTGGATTCGAGGCTATCAGAGGTAACTTTAATTATTACAGGATGATGAAAAAGACGTTTGCTTGTATGGTGCTTTTTACGTTGCATGGAACCAGTGATTATTCAGCAACGGGACCAACGGCTTTACGTGACTTCCGAACCACGTAGAGAGTGAACTTCTATCACCAGAAATACACATCTCTCACTCCTCAATGGAATGGCCGAGAATCGAACCCGCGACCACCGAGGTGGGACGCTAATACCATACCAACCACGTCGCTGAGGCGCTTGATGAAAAAGATGAGTCAAGAGGTCGCTGTAGCCTTGAATATATACAAGCATAGTATACGTACAGAAATTTTATTTGTGCTATAACGAGACACGAAGTGAACAAAAAACCTCCAATACGTTCACACGTTTCGCTTTATTAACGGAGAGTGATTTCCGGTCACTGAGAGAGAGAGAGAGAGAGAGAGAGAGAGAGAGAGAGAGAGAGAGAGAGAGAGAGAGAGAGAATGGGGCCTCGTGTAGTTTATTACATTACATACAACGCTAATCATAGTTATAATACAAAATGAATGTTCAGTATACAATTACTGTAACAGTACAATAAATACTGCTATGTATGTATATATATATATATATATAATATATATATATATATATATATATATATATATATATATATATATATATGCGTGGCATTGCTCCTTGTCCATGATCAATCAATGAGAGACAAGGTCAATCAATGAGAAAACGAACTAAAGTCTTATAGGGAAAACAAGTGAACGATAAAAAAATAAATAACAATAAACAAAAGCAAGCCTTCGCCTGAAAAATAAAAAAATATCGGATGTCACTGGCAAACGAACCGTTTCCGCTGGTGTCAGACTGAATTAGTCCATGACTGAATTTGGCCTCTTGTTTGGTACCCGAATTTAGGTTCAGACTTTTCCTTGTCACAGTCTGCTTCTAAGAACGCCGACTACTCCATGAAAAGGAAAAGTGGCAACGCCTAATAATCCTTCCTGTACTGGGAGCGCTTGCTTATTAGTGAATGAAAGAACGCGGCCAAATACGAACAAAAACAAAGCCCCTTCACAGTACTTCATCAAAGTTTGAAAAGATTTGATCATTATTCCTTTGTTTATAATGAGATGGGTGTTAATTTTTAAAAGTTGTTTTCTAAAGGGCCTGATTGATAAGACACTATTGTATGCAACGAAAAATATAAAGAATTTGAGTCCATTTCTTTCAGAGTTTGAAAGGCATCATGGAAAATTCTTCCCCTTTTGGTAAACTTCCTCTATGTTTTTATCATTTGTAACAAATATACAAGTTATTACTGTCTTGAAATTAATGAATTGTGATAGGGCAGTTTTTATTCTTTAAAATTATTTACGATTTATGAACCGAAAACAAAAACTAAGGGAGATTTAATAGTTTTCGTGGATGAACAAGAATTTTCACAGCTACGGTGAAGATACAAGTTGTAGCTGGCCGTCTCGGTACCCGCCAGTAGGTCTGATCGGAAAAGGTTAAGCTACGAGGTCGGCACAATTCTCCCCCCAACCCCCACCTCCCCGTGACCGGAAGTCACTCTCCTAAGAAACGAAACGTATTAGAGGTATTATATACGTGTGTGTGTGTGTCTATATATATATCATATATTATATATATATAATACTATATATATATATATTTATTATATATATTTAATATATATATTTATATATATATATATATACCTAATATGTATATATTTGCTACGCTCTATAGAACGCCTCGCCTTCCCAGCAGTGTTTTAGTTATATTTAATTATAAAAGTAGCAGCCATGCTGTCTCCTGAAGCTACTGTTGTTGGGAGAGTGGTATGTCATAGGACTGATATTTCCGGTCTGACGGAAGCTTAGGGTAAGAGAGGCAGGTCACAAGAGTAGCTAGGCTTCGAGATGGATTTTAGGGGACTTCTACAATAAGACCTATTTTTCCTTCCCAATTTGCTGGCGTTGTGTTTACCACCTTTCAGGCAATGCTCGAGGCGGTTTTTGGAAGCCCCGTGATTCGAAAGCAAGGAGTATCGCTCTCAGTCGGCTGCGGGACGTGGTCTCGGACAGAGGTCAAATTGCCAGCCTCCCAAAAAATATGGCCTAACCCACGACGCACTGGTGGACACGGACCCCAGACCTGAACAGAGGTCGGACCGCATTCTTCTACAAGGATACACCAGAATATTGCATAAAGGTACGTCTGAAAGTGTAAACTTCAACCCAGCACCTTTTACTACCATACGACTCTTGCTAAATTCATTTCCAATTCTTATTTTTACCCCTTCTACATCAGAAGCCCTTTGTCCTCATCGGGCCACGTGCTCCCCTTTGTGACTTGTTAAAGACCTAGTTTTCGTGCATACCTCAGTGAACCATTCGAGTTACCTTCCCCAATGTTAGAGAATTAATCAGCCTTAATCAAGCAAGAAGTCATTTTTCCTTTTATGTCGTTTAATCTGGGATTCTTTTCCAGATTCCATGAGTCACGTGCCGTCTCTCTGCTCGCAAGTGTGCATTAACCCAAGTGAATGAAATCAGCTTGAATTGAATGAGACTATAAGCCCCAACGTGGGGGCCAATATCATTTAACTTTTCTCCAGGCCAGCACGGGCCTTTTTGTAAATAAATAGTTTAAAGTAACGAGCTGAGTTTTCTGGCGACCTTCCCCCTAAAGAAAGTTTACGGTAAGTTCAAGCAATTCCCTCTTGAAATCCCTAAATTACTTCCGTTTACGTATCTAGTCTCTCACAAGGCCCTATATACGTAACATTGGCGACCTTGCCAGGATTGAACCTAGCTTGCTTAAAAAAAAGCTTGTAAATCGCGTTATCCGTTGTAAAACGTAAACTGTAAATTATTTTACAAAAAGCGTAAATCAAGCAAACAATTGCAGGGAAAGAAGACACACTGACTCACGGTAAGGTATTCCATTCATTAATATGATTATTCTATAACCAATGTTAGCTTAAGGTACGTTTAAGTATTTTTATTGTAGAAGTGTTTAAAAGAGCGTAGGTAGAAATCTTATTATTGTAACGGCGAACGCGCCAGAGCTTTATTTTAGCGGCGAGCAAACAATTTGCCCCGCGAATTTTCTGTTACTTTGTGCTGTCCTCGTAGGAGCTCTCACGAACACGTGTGCAGATAGATGCCAGAAAGGACCAGATCAAACTAGGAAGTGCTTTGCCAAGGTTTATTGCTGTATGAGAAAGCCTAGCTAGTTAGGAGTGTTTTACTAATAGTTACGGCAAAAGAAGTGTACAATTCTTTTGTCTGTGATATGTTAGGTATTCATTTTTAGCTTAGTTTTCATTCCAAGTGTTGGTAACCGCTTACCTCTCGGCTAATTCAGCTTCGCGCTCTCTCGCGCCTGCGCGGTCTCAACCAACCTTCGTCTCATTCACAGCGGCAGCCATGTTTGTTTCCTTTTTCAACATTATGTAAACAATTTAAGCAAAGTAACGTAAGTCTCAAAGTTTTAACGTAAATAATATCGATCTTGGCGTCACTAGTATCTATCGTCCTGCCAGAAAAATTAACGTAATTCGCCTTGAATAAGAAAGTAGTATTTTGTGTTGTAAATTGCCTTCGCATTTACAGAGAATCAGCTGATTCGCCCGCGCTGGTCGCTCTCCTCACATGTTTCACCTCGCATCGCTCACTCGCGCGCTGAGCGAAGTTCATTTCACTTCGCACTTAACGTAATAACCTCATTTACAATTGTTTGCTAACATCGTTTTAAAATCCTTACCGTCATTTCACTGTTCACGGGGACCTAGTAATCTTACATAAAGTTAACGTAAATCTCAAGTAGAGTAAATCACAAGAATTGTTAACGTAAAACGCGTCGTTGTAAAATTCATATTGAAACGCAAATCATTTCATAAGCGCAAGCCGCTAACATTAACGTAAAAATCGTTCAACGCGAGCGCGTTATCATTTTCATAAAACGTTTTCAAAAGCAATTCTTTCAGTAAACGTTAACGTAAGTAGATAATTTAACGCAAGTTGCGTCATATTAAACGAACATTAGTAGTTCAATTCAAATATAAGGGAGTTCATTCATATATCATTTTCACCCTCTCCGAGAGAGAGAGAGAGAGAGAGAAAACCAGAATCCATTATTCACGAAGCCAAGAGTACTACATCTTACCATTAATTATAGCATGCCGAATTAACCTTATTAGATCTCTTGTGTCTTTCATTTACACAGCGTGATACGTACGCGCATGTGTCCATTGCAGTTTGCAAACATTTATTTATTTCATTTACCGAGTACTTCAGCGAGGGACTGAGCATTTTCAATTTCCATTACCTGTCGTTGCCCGAGTGGTCTTTTCATTTTCTTTATCACGAAAGACTTGCGTATACCGCAAGCACAATTCGCACAGTGTGCCACGCCAATTCATTACTTCCAGACAGGGAAGTCGTTACCAGTTTAGGACTGGCCACCACCAGTGCACGTCAGGTCTTACCATTTTACAGTGCCACTAATTCTTGACACTGTCCATCGACTGGCCGCTGAAGTACTCCCACCTTTTACTTTCTCTCCTCCACCATTACACTCTGCCCCGAACAGAGTGCCATTTCACTTCGGTATACTTGAGTATACTGCATGTAGTGTCCGGGACACACCAGCACGATACCAGTGCTCAAGGGAACGCCTCCTCATAAGTGCCATTGCACCTGTACAGGCCGTACAGGTAGCCATTAAACCTGCGTGTCCGTCCTTACGGAACGCCCAAATAACTAGTGTGTCCATGTACAAGGGTCAGTGATCCTTCGGAACACTCAACAAAGGGAACGCCTCCCGAAGTGCCATCGCACCTGTGCAGACGTACAGGTAGCCCTATACCTGCGTGTCCGTCCTTACGGAACGTCCAATTCATTGAAGTATCCGCCATTTTGGATCACTGAACCAAGGAACGCCTCCTCATAAGTGCCGCGCACCTGTACAGACGTACAGGTAGCCCTATACCTGCGTGTCCGTCCTACGGAACGCTCATTCATTATAGAGTATCCACCATTTTGGATCACTGAACCAAGGAACGCCTCCTCATAAGTGCCGTGCACCTGTATTGGACCTACAGGTAGCCCATTCCAGCGTCTCCCAACTTAGGAACGCCCTTAAGTGTGACGTACGCCGTACACTCCATTTGGTTTTTCACCTCAGCAGAAGGTGCCATTCACAAAGTGCCACCGAGCACCCAGTCTTTTCACTTTTCATTACCACATTGCAGAACCCATTTCCAAGTGAGTGCCACTTTCCACAGTAGGCACTCCTATTCCATTCAGTACCCTTTCCTGGCCATTATTTTCATTTTCTTCCGAGCCTCTACTGTAGCCTAAGGGAAATGTCTTCCCCCCTGCTTCCCGTGACTTCTTTGCCAGAGAGCTAGAGAAGCTCGGAGCCCTCATAACTCTGGGCAGGGAGGCTGGTTACACTGGACCAGCACTTGACCAGTGGATAAAGACGCAGCAGGCTGCTGCGCGCCAGCAGGGAAAGGAAGAAAGAGAAGCAGAGAGGAAAGCCGGAGAAGCAGAGAGGATAGCCAGAGAAGCAGAGAGAAAGAAAAGAGAAGAAGAGAGAGAGCATGAGCTAGCTCTCCTAGATGACGCAATCTCTCTGCTAGTTTCCAAGCCCCAGACCATGAGCTGGACTCCCGGTAAGAGGTGGTTGCGGAGGTTCTGCACCACTTGTTGTGTGCGTGGGCATGCTGTGGATTCCGACCAGTGCCCAAGTCGGTCTCTACCTTGGGAGGAGAGCTTCCAGGGTGAACTTCTCCAAGGCTACCATGTAGCCCTGCCTGATGAACTGTCTCCTACGCCCTATCGGTGGGTACAAGTCATGGCCGACACCGAAGCCCAGGTCTCCCTTATTTCCAGAAAGGCATTGCCTAGGGGTGCCAAAATCGGACGGACGAAGAAATTCAGTTCGAATGGATTGACGGTAACCTCTATTCTGTTCCTTCCCGGTCCTTCTGAATGTGAAAATGCCCTTTCTGGACCAGGTGACCAAGGAAACCACATTGTGCCTCCTGGGCGGGGGTAGTGGACCAATTTCATGATGTTTATCAGGTGATTATTGGGCCGAGATTACTAAAGCCGTATCTCCCCTGGACGCAGCTCCCACTACCAGATGCACGGACACCTGCAGCATGCCAGATAACCACACCTCAATTTTAGGTTCAGAGGCTAGTGCCTCCGATGTCCCCGACATCCTGTCTATTTGCGAACCTGGCCCTGACCCAGTGTCAGAGCCCGAAGTTTCTTCCGCACCATCTAAGCCTCTTACCACTTTACCGCCTACCTCCTCCCCTTTGGAAGAGGTAAGCCCACCAGTTAACCCCGGACTTGTTTCCGAGGGTGATTCAACGGAGGATTCTTTAACCTCCCTACCTCAAATCACTGCCAGAGAGGACTCTTCACCTGTGCCAGAGCACACTGCCAGCCTTGGTGACTCCGCAGATTCGCAACCTGTGGGGCCATCTCGGCCTTATCATCCAGTGCCACGGAAGAGGTTCTGGAACACGTTCTGCCGAGACTGTGGCCGCAAGGGGTCACATGTCTGCAAATTACGGAGGGTGCGCGAACCACAATATTCCGGCCATCGCAATGGCCGTCACCAATCCTTCTTCTCTAGGACCCCCAGCTAAGGGCCCTATAACCGTCGCACCCCTCCAAAGCCATTATCAGCCAAGCCACGTCAGAGCCTACGACGACTCTGGCGCTCAAATCTCCCTGATACGGGAAGACAGAATTCCCCGAGGGGCTAATGTTGATAGACGTCGATTGATCACCATTGAAGGTATCAATCACATTAAACTGATCCTTCCGACCGTCCAATTGAGGGTCACTAGACCTCACTTCTCCAAAGTTTGTACCCTTGCAGTTGCAAGCTACATTCCAGGAGGTTACGACCTCCTCCTAGGGCAAGACATGAAGTCTCCCTCGCATTCCAAACAGCCTAGGGGTCCTAACCCCACAACAAATCACTCTAAAGCAAGGAGTAATCGAAATTTTACTTCCTCCAGGAAGTACAACCACCAACAGTCTCCCTCGTTACCAGGAAGGGAGATTGATCATTCACAGTTCCGTTGCAAAACCTGCAACGTAATAGGGCACTCTACTAATTGGCCTAGGTGCCCTAGCCGACTATCAGCAGCGGACACTGTCCATGTTCCACAAGGCCTAGCCTTCAACCAGAGACAGGAGCCTCTGTCTCCCATTTCCAAGGGCACGCTGAGAGGTATTGCACCTCCGGTACCCGCCACAGGTCCAGTCGACCTCAACTCTCTGCCAGTGCCACTTGGCAGCACTGAGCAGTACCAAGCTCCGTCCAGCCTGGACGTAGAGCCACCACCGAACTTGACCTCTGCGCCTGGCCCCGAGCTAGCGCCGGCGCCTAACCTTATCAAGGATCCTCCTACAGGAGATCCTCCAACAGGCATGGAGCTTACCACAGCCCATGGCCAATCACTAGTTCCTTCTTCTTCATCCTTACCTCTGTCGCCCGAGGATGAACCTCCGGCAGACCTTACCTTTCTGTACTCTCTGGAAAACCAGGAACTGCCCAACCAGGAGTCAGCCTGGAGTTTTCCCTTACGACGGCTGTCACAGCAGCCGAAGTGAGGGCCGCCCCTGCAGTAGGTTCCACCTCTACGACGGTTGCTGCAGATACCGAAGTGGGGTGTTCTCCTGCAATCCCTCAGGCTACCACTGCCTCTGCTACTGCCGGCGTTTCTGGCCTTTCCCCAGAGTCGGTGCCTCCGTCTACTCCTAGGACTGGTATAGCCAGGTCCTGGAGGAATAAGAAGAAGAAGAAGAAGGGACGTAACCAATCATTAACAAACTAACCCAAGAGCCACACGCTCTCCTTGACTGTGCCTGAGGTACAGTGTCACATTCATTTGCAGAATGATCCTGGCACCTACCCAGAGAAAGTAGCCAGCCTGATCTCTGCCAGTAGCACTAACCCTCTAACCCCTAGCCACTGTAATACTAACCCTCACTTAAATATAATTACCTCATTGCATTTCCCTCCTGGTAAATTAACCACTCATCATCCCCACGTATCATTACCTCTCATTATGTATTTTAACAGTTCCGTCGCTGAACTACTGCTGTGCGTACCACACTCTGGAATGATTGCGTCTTCATTTAACTGTATTGAGTAGGTTAGGCTAATGATTTAGTACCAGGGCATTAGGTTAGTAGCAAGTAGAATTTTCAAGTAACCTTATCTAGGGGTAGAGTAGACTGTCGTCACAAGACAACCTGTAGTTATTTATTAGGCTAGACTACATCACTATATTAAGTTAGTACACTTAGCATCTTTGCCTATAAGTTAGGTAGGCCATTGTAGTCAGCCGTATCGCTGCTCAAAAAACTTCAAGTTAGAGTAGGAGAACTGGGTTGTCGAGGCGATCAACTTATTTAAGCCA
>NC_087205.1:69606312-69638812 GCF_015104395.2 Macrobrachium nipponense
AACAAAAATACAGTAAACACCCAATGGTTATCATCTTCACGACTATAGTTTTGTTACTGCAATGAAGATACAACTCAAGATTCGAATCGGATTTTCTGTTTTTCTTTAATATTTAAGAAAATGAAAAGTTGAGAGTTTTCCTTTAATATTTACAAAAATGTAACAGTTCTACGCAACAATCTGGTTTCCATCATCATATATTACTATAAGAAGAAGCAGGGTTAGGGTCTTGAATATCCTGTACCCGACAGTGTTCCAAGATAATTCAATTTTTCGAAATAAAGTGTGCAGCTAAAAGATAGTACCTACTCTGAAAAATCTGATCAAGGAAGAACTTTTGGGTCATTCCTAAAAGAGCATTCAACAATTCATTTCGGTTAAAGGTCACAGCAATGACTTGAGTGGGGTCCTTCGATTATTCAGCAGCAACTGAATAACTCAGCCAGACTGACTTTCTTACACCAGTCTGAAAGCCATTCAACCAATTTGAACGACATTTTTGTATACCAGATATGATCTTAAATTTGTTGCTTGCTAATATCTGATGGAAGGACGAAAGCTTTTTCTAGAATATGTACCAATGAAGTAGGAATTTTCGCGCTCTCTGGCTGGATTTGCTTCCTTCCTCATTTCTACGCTTTATATGTTTGGATTGACTCCCTATTCGTTTGAGGCTTGATTCGCACTACAGGTCCTGGTCCGGTCGCGCTCCGTTCTCGCTCCAGTCCATTAATGTTACATGAATTTCAATGGAAGCATTCACTCTCGCTCACGGTCACGGTTCTCTCAAAAGATATTTTCACTGGAGCGAGAGCGGAGCAAGAAGGAACTGAGCGCCAGTGTGAACACAGTTGCAATGGTCATGCAACTGCTGCTCTACTCTAGTTAAGATTCAGCCTTCATAGAAGCAACTAGTTTTACCTTTTGTCCCATGCAACATGAGATGAACCCACAATCTCCTTTTTCGACTTTGCTTTCTTTCTTCGTCATCATCATAAAGTGCAATCAATGGCGATTATTACCAAATCGTCTTGAGGAAACGCTTGTTGTAGATGAAGCCAGGCTTATGCTGGCACGGGCTCTTGCTATTCAGCAGTCCGTCAAATCACAAATCTTCAGTAACTGGTGGTGAGACTTCCACTGGTGTTGAGGGAGAGGAAATGATGGCAGACCGGAACCGGATGTCTGAACATTCTAAATAGTATATACCTTGGTCTGAACCCACCCACCAGGACCGACAGCTGAGCGAAAGCGAAGCGCGACCAGACCTATAGTGGGAATCAAGCTTGACTATGAATTTGCTTTCTGTGCCTTTGGTTTATTTTTTATCTGGCTTTCTTTATATTTTGTGAGTGCGGATTTCTCTCTGACTTCTCGAGGTGTGGGTGCCTTAGATTTTTACATTTGGATTACCGGGCTTTTTGTGGCCACAAGATCACCTTCATCAGGACACGTTTATTATTGTACATTTTTTCGATTATTCATCCTGCTGTTTCTTTATGATGATCCTTGCGGCGTTCATCCCAACTGTCACATCCTGTATCAGATTATCTTGGTTTTTAAAGTATACCATTTCCATAACATTTCTTCTGCTGTCTTTTTTCCAGCAGAATTTAATTTCACATATCTATATTTCCACAATAATTTCACCTTTTCATGGGAAGCCAGCGAGTCTGCAACGTCATATTATCATGACCACAATACTCGTACGTAAAAGGGAAACAACCGGACTAGATAATCTTGTTCACAAAAAAAGTTCGTCAAATTCTTATTAGCCTGGACCGGTGGTCATTGTTTTGTTTGTTTGTTTAAATGGTGTTTTAACGTTGCTGGAACCAGTGGTTATTCAGCAACGGGACCAACGGCTTTACGTGACTTCCGAACCACGTCGAGAGCGAACCTCTATCACCAAATACACATCTCTCACTCCTCAATGAAATGGCCGAGAATCGAACCCGCGACCACCGAGGTGGGAAGCAAACACCATATCAACCACGCCACTGAGGCGCGACTGGTGGTCATTATTCGCTTCTTCAACATAATTCTATTGTGATACAATTCAGTAAGTGGTCACAATTTATGTTTTCCTTAACGACTGTCTGTCAGATTCCATCTACGAATTATTCATTTGTACAATCTTTGAAGCATAACCTGTTATAAGTCATATCTGAGTTATTTTACTCTTGATAATGCCTTTCCTTTCCGTCTGACATTTTCTATTACATCGCCCAAAACGAAATTCCATAACTGCATCCACGTCATGTTCAGGAGCATTTCTTAAAATACCTTTAGGAAGATGTCATGATTTTCTAAGGACGAAAATGATACCGAGCATTTACAACAATCTAAGCAAGGATGCAAGCTGGCTAGTAACGTAAAACAAGAATTATCACAGAAAACAATTTTGTGTTGCCTCATAAAATGCCCCGTTTGTCATTCAAGGTTCAATACAAGGATAAGATGTACGCTTTGCCGATTTCTCGAATCGTCTTAAGTTCCACTTCCATACAATCGGGGTCGTTGCCCTGAAGAGACCTCATATGTATAAAAAAAATGTTCTTTGTTTTTGAATAATGACTGCACGAAAGCGTTTGGTGGTGATCTTTTTTTTCCGATATTTAGTCATCGCACATAGAATCGAACTTTATCTATATTTACCCCTTCATCTCATAGTACTCGGTAAATACTAGTTGAAAGACAACATTCAAAGTATTTTGATAATTGGCGTTTTTCATTTTTACATCACATTCAGCATGTGTACGAGTTGTTACATAACACGCTAATGGACGGATTCTTAAAACCCCGTTTAGGTGCTTTGTATGTTTCTTTTGTTGGCGCTACGCCTCTCACAGGATATGAGAGAGAGAGAGAGAGAGAGAGAGAGAGAGAGAGAGAGAGAGAGAGAGAGAGAGAGTCAAATAAACTAGCCTCCCTCAAGGCACAATTCACTTCATTTCTTACAAGTTCACTTATAGTCTGTGAATCTAAAAATCCTCAACAAATATCACTGTAGCTTCTATCTTACTTCCGTTGGCGGTTGTACTTGATTGATAACCTCAGGTGGAGGTGCGTGGCACGAACTATCACGACTGATTACCTGCTGACTATTACCATCATCATTAAGTAATGTTAATCACTATTTATGGGTATACGTCAAAATTTAACAGGAATATCCACAGTCTATCAGAAATGACGTAAAGCAACATCTTTCAAAACGGAAACAAATCCTCCAATATCTCTCCAGACACAAATAAAAGAACAGTACATTTATTTCTTAATAAACAACGAAGATGTCCATTCAAGTTAGCCGCTTGGAACCCCGCCAACAACCCCCGACCTACACTAACAGCATTTTCCTGTTATACTATCAAACAGCCCATTCGAATGCTGAAATAAATTCTTAGAAAAGAACATTCTTTGTGTCACAACACTATTCAGAATCTAAAGGAAACTTTAAAAAAAATGAATTTTCTATCATCCACTACTTAACATTCAACAAAATTACAAAAAAGAAAAACTTCCATCAATGTTCTTAATTAACCGCCAACTGAACAAAGGTGTAAAATTCTTGGTCCTCAAGGCTAAGGTAGAAATTGATTTAAAAAAGGTAATATAATTTCTATGAAAAATTATAAGAAAGAGAATGACTTGAATGAACTTCGAGACTGACCGATCAATCCGTTGAACTACCGTTCCCAAAATCAAGAGTCAGTGACATCGAACAAGAATGAGTAAAAATAAAGATCTAAAATAAACAATGAAGTTAAGACACTTCACAGAACGAAATCTGTAAATCAATGAGCCAACCTCCAACTTAAAAAAAAAAAAAAAAAAAAAAAAAAAAAAAAAAAAAAAAAAAATCACCACAGGAATTACAATAACTGTGCAGTTATATACTCACAAGCTAATGACAGGATACAGTGTTTCAATTTTGATGAACATTATGTAAACTTGTACGGTTTCAAACATTAGCAGAGAATGGCTCCAATCAGACTCGAGAAGTGCTCGCAATTTAGTTATCATGGCAGGATCGAAACGCTATTATTGTTCCTAAGCCAAAGCAAGAAGTTTCTCAACATTCAAATAAAAGTTATTTTGACATTGCATTTGCAATTATTTTCATTCTATGAAGCTGCCATTGTGACTGATGTTGAACTATTACTAAAATCACTTTAAAGCTAGGTGATCACATGTTAGATTTCAGAAGTATCTCCGGCGATACATAAGGATATATAAAAAATCTGAAGTTAAAACAGTAACGGTAAGTAAATCATATCCAGTCAGAGCAGTGTGCGTGTGATTCGCACAGACATACTCTCAAAATATATATGCCCTTTTTGATGAGAAGCCTATTGAGATGCAGTTGCTATCCCCACGCCCTTCGCTTCCCCTTAAACTGATGCTGGTACTCACTCACATCTGGGTCGACTGGTGGCGTAGGGCCATCAAATTACTCGTACTTCCACTCAAGGTCTTTACCTTGCTTCCACTAAGCTTTGTCTACTACGCAAACATCTTTTAACCCATTCGATGGTGTGGCGCCTTAGTCCAGTGGAAAATCATTAAAACTTGTTTTGTCACATAACACATGTTTTATGTTTTTTTTTTTCTGGTAAATTCGAACCTACTTGCGATATAACAATCGGGTGCAATACTTGCAGCCTTGGGGAAAATTTTTATTAAGGAAATTCAAAATGGCGGATGGTGGCTATGAGAAAACCTAAATTTAACTATACTTGTGCTTCTAACTGATATAGAGACTTGAATTTGGCAGCAAAATGTATGTTTTGGTAGACAAGGAATACAATCTTGGAATCCAAATAATCATATTTTCAATATTTTCAGACTATATTATAATTAATGAGGCCAAATATCACAAATCTTGTCAAGTATAAAGCCAATATTTGTCAAAATCTCATACGAGGTCAAAGATACATAACATTATATTATACACCTGTTCATATGTTAAACTCAATACAATACGATACGGTACTATGAATATACAGGGATAATTCTACAATTTTATGTCTAGTCACTATCGGATGAATCCAACCTAACTCTGCCTGTATCAGCATCATCACCTTCAACATTTTGTCTTAATTTTCTTCCCTGGAGGCAGAAATTGAGCGAGGATTTCCCTCGATGCGAGGCAGGCACACAAGATAGTGTGTGAAGTACAAGCACTGGAACAGCCACAGCATGCAGTTGAACAACAGTGTAATGATGCGCATACACATTTAATCATTTTTTGCACTGACAAGAGGAACAGGTGATACTTCTGATGGCAAGGCGGTTGGTTCCAGTTTGTTTGTGTCAGTGTTTATGTGCCACAAGCTATAATGCACGGGATCAAGTACAGGTGGATCAGCTTCAAAGGCACATATCCAAATCTTGCAGGTGGGCTCTATACACATGCTGTTCAAAAGCTTCTTTAGTAAGAGGCAGTACCCGTAGATTTGGAGCAGAATTGAGCTTGTGATTAACCACTTAGTTTCTCTAAACCATGTATTGAAGAGATGTTGTATCGGATTTATTTGGAAATCCATGACCTGATGCTATGGATGCTGTGCATTGAGATTTGACCTTTAGAACTGCTTCTTTCCCAATTCCCCACAAAGAAGACACTGTCACATCCTGAAAGCACATGAGCAGCTAAAACACTAAGATATTGTTGTGGCCTTTGTGTCACACATTTTCTTCATGAACGTGAACCAGTCATACCCAGATTGCATGCGAGTTATGTTTTGTAGTAATGAAGTAGCAAAACAAACACATCACTGTCATCAGCAATGACACATCTGTATGCTGTGTTTACCAGAACTAGCCCGATGAATGAATGGCCTGCTGGATGATGACCACATCTGCTTCCTCGAGTGTTGTACGAAGATCAGGTCTCTTCCTTATACATTAGCTACAGATCTCTGTTGGAGTTGCTTCAGGTACAGTACCTACCATCAGTCTTCTGCTTTGATTTAGTAGGTCATTCATATCTCAAAAATATTCACAGATAGGATTGATTAACTGAAGCTTCTCTCTGTAACATTAAGACAAACCTTTTGAGATGGGAGTGGTGTTACCATGGTCAGCTTATGTTGTCGGCTGGCTCTATTTCTAGCTCGTGATGGCTGAGTAGTTTCCTTCATGCTGTTAGCATAGTATTTATCAAAGATTAAATATGTATCAACATTCTGAAGGTGAGTACATAATGTCCTCTACAATAATTTTTATAGAGTCATGAACAAGTCCATGGGAAGGCCAGTGGACTATCCACAGAACAGCACATCCATCTAGAACTATTGCATCTGGAGGAACACATTTACGATTTGTGGGCTCAACTTGAAGTTTTGTGTTCAATGTAGATTTAGAGTTTGTGAGACACATCTTGCAAAATTCATCAAACACTGATACTGGAACACTGGGAAGTTCATGTCCCAGAGCATCCTCCATATCAATGTCTCGAATTTTCTGTTAACATAATACCCTGGACTACGTAGATCAGTGATGCGTCATATACTTTATCATCAACACTAACCTTCTTCCTAGATACAGACATGGTTAACACTCGCTTTGTGAGTGACTTCGAGGCCAACCTTCTTCATAACTCCACATCAACTCGTCTCCCAGTTGGACAGAGTTATCAACATTAACAGATGCAGGTGATAATATTCCAGTGACAATGTTGACAAGGCACCAGGTAAAAATAACAGTCACAGGGGAAAAAAAGTCACAATCTTTCCTATACAGTGACCCCCAAGGGGTTTTAACCCGGTATGTATCCATGTATCCACCTTTGAGGTATGTTTAGTATAAGCCCATTGTTTTTTTTTTTTTTTTTACACACTATGTAACCACCTTTACGGCGTGTTTAGTACAAAGTCGTTGGGGATGACCGTAAAAACATACACAAAAGACTGTAAATTTCATAAAGATAATGAACCCCCAAGAAATGTTCCAAATTTTTCCCTGTGACTTTATTACCGGCCACCATATATTAATGTGATTGTTTTTCTCCTGTGACTTTTTTCCTGGCCAAAATTGTGACTTGTTTTCCTGTGACTTTATTTCCTGTCACCGACAAGGCATGCAGGTGACAAGGTTGTTCTAAATATTGTCTGTCTGTCTGTCTGTGCCATCATCCTGGATCCTTGATACACCCTCCTTGTCTGTTGTAACCGTTTGCTGCTTACCTATATCAGATAAGGACATAACACCTTTCTTTAGCTGTGCACATGTTATATGGAGGCCATATGCCTATCGCTTCAGTCCAGATGGTTTGAGAGTTATATCCATTATAGCCCCAGAACCCTATGTATTGATCTGACCAAATTCCGTTCCACACAACGGGCTGATGATGCATAACACATTGCCTCTTAAGAACTCCTCCTGCACTGAACCCGGCAACTTTGACATAGAATGCACATAGTACAAGCAGTACCTGGAAAATAGCACAAGTTATACATCCAACACCAGCAATACATTATTCTACAGAGTATGTAAACGTTAAATAATAATGACATATGATGCGTAGACGGTAGACCAGCTGAGAATCCGTTTTTGTTGTCATTCACGTTTAGTTGTTCCACCACCATATGGTATGAGATATTGCATTGCGATTTCCACACGATGTAAAGGAAAGAAAATGAATTCATAATTTGCAGGGTAATTTTTTTTTTTTTTTTTTTTCTTACAGTGGTGGAAGTAGGTCGACCTTCACGACTTCGATGCTGTTATTGGGGGGTCAAGATATCTCGACGGTAGCAACCAAAGGGCTAATGAATTTTTCCCGAGAAAGCCCAGGATATAAACAAGCACAACATTATAACTTCTGATAGTAAACTCCTTACACTTCTTTAAACAAAAACATGAATTATGTCAAAAATCAAGCTTCTATGTTAAACAGAAATTAAGATATGGCTGAAAACTAATATTCCCTGATATGCAGTGGCAGTCATTTTAAATCATGGCAATAAAAAAACTTTCTCCAAGGGTGGTCCTTCTGCACCCAGTTGTTTTATTTTAAGTGGGGTCTAGATAACAAGGAAAAAAAACTTTATCTGTTGAAACAAAGTTTCACCAAAAATTCCATTCAACCACTGGGCTACCATTAGGGTAAAGCCTTCCGCTTCTAACCAAGCCTCTAGGCAGGGGAGTTCCACGCCTAACCCCAGCTACCGATGGGACCCATTTACAGCTAGGTCGACTGGTAGACGCCTGGGCGAGATCATCCTACTTACATTGAAAACTCAAGTGCAGCGGTCTCCCTCCCCCCTTCTTATGCAAACACATACACACACGCATATATATATATATATATATATATATATATATATATATATATATATACACACACACACACACACATATATATATATATATATATATATATATATATATATATATATATATATGCTTTATATATTTTAACATAATTAAAAATATACTGAAAAACTGTAACATAAACAATTCAGAAGGCACAAGGAAGTGCAAACATCCAAACGCTCCACGCTGGTCATTGCCCACTTATTATGATTGTGCTTGGCGAGCAGGGCCATTCCTGACTAGATAGACCTGACTCGCAAGTCGCAACTTGCAGACTACATTACAATTTACAACTTGCAAGTTGCAGTGCACGTACTCGTAGTGCACCGCTGGGCGTCACACTGAGTAGACACGTACGCAGCGGTTCTCTGACAAAACACCTGTATATAAGGAGCATCTTCCTTAAACATCTGGAACTTACATCCCTAACCAATAAAAATTGTTTTAATGACGTTGAGTTCAAAACTAATCTAAAAGCTTAAGGTATGAATTGAAATCTGGACCACATCAAAATCTCACGGTTTTTGAAAGATTGCCGCACAGAAGCATGCCACTAAAATCTGAAATTCCTCATTAAACATTTAGGTAGCTACAACAGAAGTGAAGCAATACTCGTACATGCCTGGTTTGTATGACGGCTCACAAGCTACGCATCTGTGGAGAACGATGACGTGGCGACCGACCAGCGACTCTTAAAAAATGTGTAAAATCTGGATGAAGACGGATCATACCAACAGTATACAATAATGTCATATCGGAAAAGCCGGCGCACTTGGTTCAGTGTGGGACAATAACTTCCCCATTAATGACCTGAATTTTCGAAGGTCTTTACCATTGAAATACCTTATCCCAACCAGCTACTGCGATTTCAAAGCACTGAACATTCGTTGCAGTTAAATACACAGAACTAATAATCACGTGAACAAAAACTTGACTGTCCCTCTAAATACCAGACGGAGACAGGAAAACTAGGCACGAATTCTAAAATTAATGTGAACATTTTACAGGCAAAAGGAAGGGTCACATAAAAAAAACATACAAAACTCTTATAATATCTTTGCAAAGGCATGGCGTAAATTTTATGAGATTATGGTGCTTTGCTAGAAAACATTTTGAGAGGCAAAAAACAAGGGAAAACACCTCTACAATATTATGTTTACAGTTTCTAACAAAAAAAATTAGTGTTCAGTCTTTTCCTTAACTCTTCGTTACTTTTTTTATGTCGTCCATGACTGGTTTCGATATAGCAGTAAATAAATAAAAATGACTATCGTTGAACGCAAGGCTCAGAACAAACTCAAAACCCAGCTAAAATTGTAAAACATCATGACAAACATTTTATTTTCACCCTCGCGATATTCTGCTTCACTATCATTTATAAGGTTATCAACATTAGCAAAGAAATACAGATAAAAGGAAATATCTGTCTAGTGATAGGATTTAAGAAAAAAAATTAATTAAACTCTGCTGACTATTGCCCTAAGTATGGTCAACTCCTCGAAAGCTAAAATAAGAAAACCCATTGAACACTAAACTAACGTATACAGTTTTTAGCGTCTAAAAGCCAACGTGGCATCCAACTATACTATAAGGAAAAGGAGGACAATATCAGTGACATGACAGTTCATAACACTTAAGTTAATTAACCTACTCAGTGGATATACTGAAATGATCTGAGACATGAATTCTTTAGATATGGTCAGAGGTAAAATGCTCCTTTTCATTACGGTAAATTTTCAAATCTTGAATAACTTCTCTTCTGAATGCATAACCCGATTTATCTTCTATTCGTGGCAACTTCCTCTTCGTACATAACCTCACTAATCAAGTAATGTTACATTTTTAGGTAAATTACCTTGTAATATACAGAGAAGTTTATTCTTGTTTTTAAAAAGTAAGAACTTCGGCAGTAACTTTATTCTTCAAAACAAACTCCTTCGACGACCATCGAACTTTTGTCAAAACTGCGGATGATTTGAATGCTCGATGTCGACAGTATTCACCGACAGCCCCTGTCATCTACGGAAGACAACCTGAATTCATATCTGTCGCAAGCCAGACCGAGGAGAACACCAAAGATTTCAACACATGGGAGGTACTTCCTTATAGCAAAATAGAAGGCATTTCCTTCAGTAGTTTTTAACTTGAATCAACCCTTTATTTCTATTACACGTTTATCTCCTATAAGGATGTGCGATATTGTAGACTGAAAGCTAGAAGCTAAAGCAAATTGCCACGCAGCGTGGTAATGAAGAGTGAGAGCGAAAGTGTTCCACTGGTGGTGGGGATTTTGGGATCGGCCCTCGCTGATATTGACTTATGAAGTTCATTCTCGGTCACAGAAAGGTTTCCTCCAGATATAACTTGCTCGTACCGATACTGGTGGTTTGGTTTGGGTTTAGAAAACTATCATTGAGAATTTACAAACTTTTGACTGGCTTTCCCTAAGACTACCAAAGTAGACTATTGGTTGCGCAGAGTGTGAAGGTCAACACCAGGCGTCCTGCTCCTTTTCTCATCTTAACATACTTATGGCAAGGGGCCAGTTGGCATTAACCGGCTAAATCTAAACAACCAACTACCAACTCATGTACTATTTATGTTATTCCATTCATTGTTTTTCACAAGTGAGCAAACCAATCGACAATGTATTCGGTGGCAGCTGGCCCCGCAAGTTAATGGCCTCTTAGCTTGTTTATATCGATGCCTGCACCTTTGAAATATAATAATAATAATAATAATAATAATAATAATAATAATAATAATAATAATAATAATAGTAGTAGTAGTAGTAGTTGTAGTAGTAGTAGTAGTAGTAGTAGTAGTAATTATCCATATTCAGGAAAACGCAATGTGTATTCTGTAACAGCGACAGCGTACGGGTAATGAAAACTACATTTTGACCAGCCCAAGCCCAGTCTCTCTGGCTATATGCAAAATGTAGGTACCTTCGTCCCAACTACTGTTGGAATAGTTAGATATTTTTCCAGCTGAATTTGAGGCACTGATGTAAAGACGGTATGTGGGCGACTTGTGCTATATTGAAAGAGCAACAGACGAATGACAAAAAATATCTTCTTTGTCAGAAGACAAAAATTAAGTTTACAATGGGAAAAGGGACAGAAAATAACTACCTTCTCCAGATGATGTTTTTGAGCAAAATATCATAAACATTTCCATTCACGCAAACCTGCAGATCCAGGTCTAGGAAGCCTTTCTAAGTGCATGCCGAGTAAATTATAAAGTGAACGAGATTATTTCATTCTCGCGAAGACCGTGTTCATTTCGTCATAGTCTCATCTAATTGATAAAGAAACTGAGTTTTTACAGATACACTTTACTGAATATGGTTTTAATGAAAACCCCTTTGTCTGGAAATTACTCAGTAACTGATACATGCCGACTGAAACTTATGGGCCAACTAAACGGGAATCTTATGTAAAAATTCTATATTTTTCAAAATTACATAACGAACTTTTACAGAAGGAAATTACAGTTTTGTTCCGCGCAGCGCATACCCACAATGTATATTGCACGAGGCTGGTTTATTACATAATTGGAAAATACTGCTCTTTCATCACAAAGAAAGAGCGGCTAACAGTTTATCCGAATCCGTCCACTGTTTATTGTTCCACTTGTAGTTTGAAATAAATACGAGGGATGATGATGTACTGAAAAGAACCTCACGTTGCTGGGACTCTGCAATAACTAGCAAGGCGGCTTGAAAATGTAAAACGTTGGTTTCCCTTAAAAATCTCATAGGTTTTACAAAAGCATAAGCTGCAGAAGAACTAAGGACATCGTCAACTATTTTTATCACTTGAAAACTAGCCTTAAATAGAGACAGCGCATATTAACTCCACTGAATCCATTTTAAGAATCGTTGTTTAGTTCATTTATTCACATTTTGTTTGATGCCGAATTATTTTCTTGATTGGTCGTTTGTATTCTAACTATTTTTACGGCTTCTCCTGTACTTTGTACTTTTATTTATTGCAAATTTCTGTTAATTCCTGCTATTCAACCAGTACTATTTACAGTTAGATCAGGATTATCGCGAGATGAAAAGTTACTTGAATAAATGATAAAGTTCACTGGGATGAAGTTAATATCCATTACAATAATAATTCACCCGAAATTTATTGTAGCTTACGACGGTCGATGCCGCATCATAAAACTGGAAATAACTATATGGACAACGAGCTCTAACATTACCCAGCTTCTAATATTAATTAAATAAACAAATAAACTCTGAAAGTAACAGGAAAATGACTCACTTGACTTCTACAGAACAAATGAAACGGACCAAAAACCAAGATTAAAACTAGCGTTCTCATGACACCACGCACTGCTTTTAGCAGCTGAATATCTCTCCCGGTCTATTCTTCATCTAATTTATGTGTTAAGTATTCTCTTATTCCTATTGTTCCGCGCTCGGTGTTCCCGCAAACTCCGTCCTGAGTAACAGTGATCCCCCCCTCACACCCAACCCCCACAAAATGGAACCCCGCTGGCCACCACGGATGGCCTCCCCGATTCCCCAAGTAGGGTCATACGGTCCAAATTCCGTTCACTCTGAGTTCCCTTATTCACGCGAGTTTTGCCCATTTCTCAACTGTGTATATTCCTTTTAGTCCGTTACTGCCATGTTGTGCGTGTGGTAGGGCTGACAATAACTATACTGGCTACAAAAGGTTGAGACTCGAGGGTGATTAGCACTGCTGCCATATTTTCTTAAACCCGTTCAAACTTTTCAGGAAAAAGGGTGACAATTTGGTAGATTTGGCAAAATTTTTGAGCAGCGCTGCCATTTCCTCGTGTATGGATGATTAAGGGAAGTGACCGCCAAGGGTCACAGTAATAAGAGGATTGTCTGACCTCCCTCCATTCGTCGGTACAAAAGCTAAACACAAGAGATAAAAACATATTTATAATTGGACCTTGTTGTACATTTTTCGACGTGCTCAATGAAAATTTTAATTAGGGTTATATATATATATAATATATATATATATTCTATATATATATAATATATTATATATTTATATATTTAGTAATATATTCATATATATATATTATCTATATATATAAAATACCCAATTAAATTTTGCATGCAATTGTATATATAGTGTACATATGGTATATACCTTTTATATATGTGTGTTAAACGTAAGCATACATACACATAGGATGATATATTACTTATACATCGAAACCACTTGTAAATAAAAGCAAATAGCTGGACAGTACGCCTGTATATGTCCACTCTCAGGATTAACCTAACCCTCGAGGAGGTTAATCCTGAAATTGTACCTTTTTGGATAAGGATTAAATGCCTCCTTTGGCAAGATGGGAAACGTGTCAACGCCGCTAATTGTAGGAAAGTCTCGACCTTTCGTAGCTAGAGTATAGAATAGGTAATTTATTCTTTATTTATGGAATACTGAGTATTGACGTTTGTTGCTTTTATTCTCACCAACAAGAGCTGGCATACTGGGTTTGAGAGAAGCCGCCCTTGTTCCTCACTGTCAACTGGTCCTTCAGTTGCCACGAAACGAGAGTTGATTTACACACAAAATCAAGCATACACCGACTTCTTGAAACCGAAACCAAACAATCTGCATAAGGAGGACAAGCTCCTTTCTTTGCTCCTCCGATCATTCAAGTTAAGCATTCGGGCTTCTTTATTTGTATAACCGACATTTTAACACATTTTTTAATAACCTCTGACAGTTTTAACACTATCTTTTTTGTATAGGTCAGTGTATCAGTAGTTCCCTTCCGATCCAAGTTATCCTCCTCCTCCTCTTCATGCATATTCCGACCTGCTATCACCATATACTTTTTGGGATGATATTCCTCCTTATGAATTTCATACTGTACTGTTCATGCCTTGTCAGTTGTCACCCAGTTCGCCAACTAGGAAAAATGAATGCGCAGAGCTACTCACAATACTTTAATTTGAGATAAAAATCCCAGCATTGATTCAATAAATCTGTTTCCAAACATACTGGTTAAATCTACACACCCACTTGCATTGATTAAATAAAGCTATTATTCCATGTACATATATATCCTTCATATTTTAAATCAATGCATGCGAATCTGAGCCACTCTTTCTTCGGCAAACAGCTCTTCCTATACTGCACTGCCAAATGTATGAAGCAGCTCGTCTAATCTGTAAAGAAGATTAAATTCTATGGTGGCCTCTTCTCCTCCCATTACCAAGCAACTTCTCCCAATTTGTTATCTAAGTTCTCTGAACAATCTTCTGGGAGCTGACTGACAAACAAGTATGATGACAAGACTCATATTCAGTTTGCAAATCGGTGATTCAAGAATCGGCTGTCCTCCATGACCTTCATTTCTGTGTTTAAACTTTCATCCCCATTCTTTTCTGTGTTCCTTGAAATGCATGTACTATGCTGTACTACTTCTTTTAAGAGGTTCACAATAATTCATGTACGATGGAACGATGGATGCATTTCTTCCCTTTCTTGAATCAAATTGACGATGCCCTTCCTCCTTATCTGGGTCATCTAAGTTCACACAAAAAGCCTGTATTCCCTCTCCTGGTTTTTCAAATTTCACAGACGATACATTTTCAGTCCGCGGCTTCTGAAAGCTGATGCGGATGCATTTCTTCCCTTTATTGGTTCTTCAGAGTTCATGCAGCACAATGGTCCTGCACTCTTTTCTTTCTGTGTTCCTCCGAGTTGAAAGTACATTGCCTTTCTGGATTGCTTAAGTTCAAGTACGATGCATATTTACTACAACGTAAAATAATAACCTTGTTCATTTCTTTTTCTAGAAGCGCTTTACCTCGACTGCAACTGTTTTGCCTGTCTTGATCACCTAGGCATTCAAAATCAATCATTTATAGTGAATATATCGCTGAAACACTCGCCAAAGACTGCAAGAGGTGAATAACTTCCACTCCTACATAAAACTTCCATAGGGTACGGGGCTTGCGATCTCACTATAAAAGTCGACGCTTAAATCTTGCAGGAGACCTTGGGAGTCTAGTCTAAGACGCAGTAAGATTAAGTTATCATCATCAGCCAATTCTGATTACAGTAGACGCACAACACAGATTTGTTTCCTCTTACAGCAGAAGCTATTTTAACAGCAAAAGCTCTATCAGTTGTCTGCGTTAGATTACTTCGCCTCTGAAAAGAAACCTGCCAGATGTGAACACTGTACAGTACACAATGATGTGACAACTCATACAAAATGACCTCACATGACTAGATCGAGGTGGCACAGGACAGTGACGGGGGGAAGAAGGATCATGAACCACAGATAGGTGAAGGTGAGGTCGAGAGCTAGAGGTAATGGAGTGACAAATATTTAACATCAAGATGCATAATTCTACCAAAATTACCCCAGTTAGGTCAAATGACGAAACTCTGAAGATCTTACTTTATTTTATATCGAGAACTGTTTTAATAATTCTAAAAGCGAGATACTGCCAACTAGTTAGTTTCTAACATCCGTCAAACGTCTTGAGGTTTCTGCACCGAAAACTGGGCTGTACATTTTCTTCTGATCTCGGCATCATTTCTCAATATAAGTTTCGCTTGTAGGCCTCTCACAGCGAACCTCGATCCCACCATATTTGGGTTCACTCATTTTGCTTCAGAAAAGGCCGTCCATGCCTACAGAGTGCAGCTTCGTTGTATATAATGTTTCCAAGACGCCGTACGGCATTTCCAGCCGCGTTACCAAACGAACTGTACGGTCTGTACCACACAGCTGGCTGATAAGGGGCCATTTTAATCTTTAATCTGCGTTGACACGTCGTTAGGAGCGCTATAATTTTATTCAATCGTTCCGAAGGTTCTTTTCGCTTGGTACACACAGCGCGCTATCTCTCTCTCGAATGTATATTTTAATGCCATACAATCACTGCTCAAGTGTTGTGATCTTGGCAACTGAGGTCGCTAACCGATCAAAAGTAATTAAGCAATAAAATTTAAGCGTTTGAAGAATGTATAACAATTATTTTAAGACCTTAAAATGAAATGTCTTCAAATGTAAATTAAATTATATATAGTTATAGATATATATATATATATATCTATATATATATATATATATATCTTATATATTTCAATGTATTATCCTCGACAACAGGCACCTTTCGATGTATTCGGCTAAGAAACTCTGAAAAACTGAGTGGGGTCTAAATATCTGTTAATGTGTGAGTATGTGCGTGTTGTGAGAGGAGGGAGAGCGTTGCCTACTTCAAAAGAGAATATCTACCAGTGCTCTACAGGGTACATACGGAAACGTTTATTTTACACAATATTAACCAGCACTCGCAACTATCTGTCTCTCTCTACTCATCCACTTATCTCCTTCAAGGTCGATATTGCCATTTTCAGTGACTACGCATCAAGTTTCCCGAGAAACATCCTGAGAGAACATAAACATGGTGTACTTGTACTAGCTATTTTGTGTCCTTCCTAGTGCAGCTGACTACAGAAACTAACTACTACCCGTCATGCACAAGCGTACCTGGTGTTTTCTTCATTTCTCCATCACTTGACTTATTTGGACCGTTTCATGTCGCCGCCTCTTCGTGGACGTAGCGCTACGCAGTACTGGAGAGAAAGAATAAAAGCAAATTAAAGCCTAACGGTTAACAAATACAAGAAGTCTGACAGACATGAGAGATTAAACATTTTAAATTTAATCCCAACAACATAATACTTCGTGAAACAAGATACACACAGAAAAATAATACTCAAAAAATACTCATGACCCCATACGCTAGCTAAAATACACGCATAATCACACAGGCTGAGCTAATTCACGTATATCACATACGCAGAGTAAAATGCACGCACCGTCATGTACGCGGAGTAAAATATTCACGCGACCACAAGCTTAAAAAACCAGTTAACTTAAAATCTACTCCGCAATGTCAAATGGGGTCTCAAAACAGACAAACAGACATGGGCAAAGTTCAGAAGACCACGAAGTTGGACGGTATCTGGCATTTCGACTTTCAGAATCATGAGGATATTCAATAGCGATCGAGCCTATTTTAGTAGGAAAAATATATACTTTCATACCTAGTATACTCTTAGTATAATGATTTGAACCGTTACTATAAACATAACATTGTTTCGTTGTTTCGAATTCAAATAAGCCATAAACATTCTCGGATCCCCAGTCTAATTTACGTGTGCTTTAATTTTGTACAACCGTCAGGGGACCGCCAAGAAAAAAAATGTTCAAAATTTTAATTGCTTTGATATAAACATTATGCAACAAGAGATCGAATATCATGATGTTGCGACTTTTTCAGCGAGTATTGCGAAGTCTTGTGCCGAATAAGTCTATTTTCTTCTCGGCCATCAAGCTACATCGACGCCACCCTAAAGTTTGCAGATCCACACTGCAGATCTTGCACATCATACAACTCGGCCTTACCGTTAAAGTTCAATGCCTGCAACCCAGACACCTAAGGAACCTACTGTAAGATTGAAAAACAATTTGGTCAATAGTATCACGATTAAAAACCCCATCCACGTCAATTTCCAAATTCCAATCTTTCCAACTGGGCAAATAGAGTACTTTGGGTACCTAATCACGAATTTGGACGCAAAATCACAGTGGACAGCAAATTTTTTTACCATTACACTACTGATAACTCAATCTTCTAATTACGATGGATACGATTCTATCCATGCATATCAGTCCAAAAATGAGTAGCCCACTACAAACCAGAGATCATTACCAAAAGACTATAATATGAGTAGTTATCCCTCAGAACCTGTTGACTGTCATCTGATGCCGTTAGTGGGAAGCTATTAGTAACATTCCAAGAATAATTGGGAAAAATTACCTACGCAAATATTTTTCCCGTTAACCTCTTCAATATCAACCAAATATTCCAAGGAAAAACTTGTAACAAAATCCCCCAGAAGACATGGCAAGCAACAAGGTTTTCTTTGCAAATTTCCAAGAGCATTCATTCAACACTGGTTAAACATACAGGATCCAGCATACAGCTGTGGGTGACATACAAAGACTAAATAATGTATAACGTCAGACATAAGGAAGATACAGCAGCAGTGACAGAGATTTTCACTCTCAGCTTATTGGAAGTTCTTCACAGAGAATGTAAATAAAATATTTTTCAGTCACTTGGAGTCTGATAAATTATTGTTAATAGTCTGTTTCAATATACACTTTTAGGTTGTAAGTCAAGTCACAAAACGTCCTTGATAGGCTTATTCATTTTTCACGGACTCATTACGTTGTCTACGATAAATAAATAAACATGGAGAATATAGAAATAACACAGAAAAAAGCCTGGATCCTTTACTTTTTTATAAAGAAATTGTCTGCAATGAATATCTCCGTACCTTTCACACCGAGTCGGGATATCCGGTCATCAATGAATTAGATTGGTGGTCTTGTATAACTGTATTTGTAACTATAAGTCTTGCTAGATTATAATTGTCAGCTTAGGCGTGTGCAACGGTTTTTATTTTAAAAAAATGAAACCTCTTTGTAGGCACACACGAGGGATTGCGGTATTTATGACGACAGTGCAGTTAGCACTCCTCTGAATGGCATTATAGTATTTTCTTAGAACAACACTTTTTCACTTGGCGAGAGGTTGAATACATTTTCATAGCAGCAATAAGAAAAATATGTGCCATCAAAATTCATTTACCGAAACGTCGTGGTTTCCCGTTTTTATATAATAAAATACTCTTTTTTTTCTACTTCTGGTCATCTGATTTATTTTTTTTAAATATCATTTGGGCGAGTGAAGGGAGCCATTAATGTTCCTAAACTGAACTTTATATCTGATCACATAACAACTGGATTACTTTGATATAACAGATGAAAGTTTGGACCAAGAAACCTTCAGTTGACACGCTTGTACAAAGGCCTATGGTGTGAGAAACCAACCTTTGGACTGGACGACTGAATCTCTAAACGTGAAGTTTGATACTCATCACAAACTAATAATTGCAGTTTTATCATATAATTTTCTTCACATCTAGACTGACCAGAAATCGTAGCCATTTGGGGAGTAGTAGCCCTACAGATTATTTTTTTCCTAAACTCCACATGAATATATCCTCTTTCACGCTTTTCAGGTAACCATTGAGAAAATCTTTTGACATTCAAATCTTGCCGATGAGGAGTAATGGAGACCCGCGCACCACGTGGACTCCAAAACTGACCCACACGACGATTATTTCTCCCTTGTTGCTACGCGGTTTAGCTGCCTTATCCGTGTACGCAATGAGCACGAGTGACGTTCGCGTGTCCACATATCCTGCATGCAGACTGAATTATATAAAAACTTATGATGCATTCAAATGCTACCATTTAGCATTTTGGCGTAATTACCACTACGAGTCATTATTACTCCGAGGCTTTCTTTACTGAAAAATGCGTAACATTTCAATTGTTATTACTGCTACCTAGTACTTCCCCCAATTTCGTTTTTAGCGTTGGTGATCTAACACGAAAAGCGAGCCAGTAATGACAGAATGCTCTATATAACGAACTGTGGGCATGAAAAATAATAATGGTTTTCTACAACAAATAACCGAGGGGTTATATTTTAAGGGGCGGAAGTCTGCGAACGGGTGAAACCATGGGAATAGTGGATGGAATTGTGGGGAGGGGGTTTAGGTTAGGGGTTGTCTAGACCTTGGAGGAAAAATAATCCTCAAAGTCTCAGACGATGAGGGAATCGACGTCACTGGGGAGAGGTCTTAAAACGTGATACTCGGTGTTCGAATGTTATAAGGATTTTTTTTTTTTATTTACAAAGCTTACGACCACGTGTGACGTAGTTTGAAATTTACTGTGAGATTTCGAGGAAGATGAAAGGGCGTTATTACACGCCACTGCTCTCATCAGTTTATTTAGATTATATTGCATGATTGAAGTTTACCTCTCAAATCCGCTTGGTTCATTAAGATATCTGGAATTTTTAAGTTTATATAAATGTTTAGTAACATAGGGTGGTAAAGGTGTCCACCCAAAAAAGGTTACATCTAATATGTTTGGGGTATATTGGGAAACTGCATGTACTACTTCCTGCCTGATTTACATTATCAACTTTTAATTTGGCAGAATATGGCCGAAGCAGGGATGTTTGTAAGAACATAATAACAACGAACCAGCACTATCTTATCTACGTTTCTGCTCTATTTAGAAGGGACGAAAATGGCGGGAAATCATGTCAATGGGTGGCTCAGTCTGTATTCGCGGGCGAATCACAGCCACGTGGTTTGAGAGGCAATCTCTTGCCGCCTCCGCCTCGACGACCAGGGGTGTGCGGTGTCTTGGCATAGTCTGGGGGTAGGTATGACGACCATGATGCTATAGGTCGGAGATTGTGCCAGAGGGCGGCCACATGTGGACTCTCCCTACCTACCCCAACCCTAAGGCCCTTAACACCTAGAGCTCTCTCTCGGTCTCGAGAGAGAATGGTAAAACACTAGCAGTTTCGTTCAAAGAGAGAAAGATAAATTGTTTTATACGGGGGAGGGGGCTCCTCTAGCTGCAGAACAGATACACCCCCCAAAGTCCTTGTATACACAATAAAAGCGACTGTAGGTTTAGTGGAAAAAAAAAAACCCTACTGTGAGCGCATCACGATTTGCCCGCTATACTATATATAATTTAGTTCTTATCTGCATAACTTAAACTATGAAAGCTCAATACAAAATGCGCTTTCAAGCCACCGGTACGGAGGACAGTTATGATTTTCGCCCAGCAGCCAGCACAAAGCCTGATTGAAATCATAGGTAACTGGAAGTACTGACGAATATCCAGTCATGCAGTACTTTGGTCTTGCTTTACCTGATAATAGTGAGTTATGAGTACTGATGAAGAAAAAAAAAAAATTGTTCACACACACTGGCAAACTCAAAGCCATAAAACTGAACTTTCTTTAATTAAATCTTGGCCGAAAATACTGGGTGACAACACAAGCTTTAATTTTATTTTTTACCGACAGACTCAGAACTATATGGGAAATGTGCTCCGCATTTTTAATAATTTTAATGGTAAATTCACGTTAAAATTAAATTGAATTATTTTCCCAAAATTTGAATTACGAATTGTTCTCGTTCACAGCAAACGATATATCTCTGCCCAATTGTCTAGATATGCTTTGGCTTTGTACCTGGCCGATGAGTCCATTGAGCCAGGTACACACACCTGTACACATTAGCTGCTTCAGGCGGGACAAAGGAATTTCCAGTCTATCTACAAAACAATAAACAACATAGACACATGACAGAATGGCCGAGCGCTGCAAAAAAGAATATATATATATATATATATATATATATATATATATATATATATATATATATATAATTTCTGTTTTCACTGCACCACTTGGTCACTTAATATAGAAACGTTGTAAGGATACTGGCCTTATGCTAAATAAACCAATCTTTAGGGGCAGAATGAAAGGACTCCGTAACAGAATGAATAAGAAATACGCTAAGTCGCAATGAAACGTAATGAACTTGGAAGCTAGATGGTGCTCATCTAACAAGATGTTTTAAACGCTTGTTGGATTCTTCACTTAACAGTGGTCACTACATATTTTCATGAGTTGGCTTGCTTACCACGCATAAACACCACCCACAGATCAAGACAAGGAGCCCAAATCTCAGCTGTTTACACGAATATGTAGAACTGGTTTGTTTCCTAACATTTTATTTAGTAACAGTTCGGATGTCCGCCCGGTAAAAATGTCACAGGAAAAAAAAGTCACAATTTGACAGACCTTTGAATGTCTTTTGAGACGAACCTTGAGGCTATAATTATAAGAATATTGGGGCTGCTTTCATTTCCACGTACTACTTTAATCTCCTTCCTGTTCTCTCTTCAACGTTTTACAGCTTTTTATTTCTTTTAACATAAGTCCATCTTAACTATTTTGTCAGTACTTGCAAATGCACATTTATCATTATTACATAATTAGATCCCAATCTATTATTTTGTCAAGAGAGAAAGAGACCTGTCTGTATACGATTGTTTATTTTCCCACTTGACAAACTAATTCTATTATGCTTTATTTCATATAACCTTACTAATTTATTCTTTACCTACGATATTAAGAAATAAAGTTATTTGTAAAAAGGAGAAATGCCTCCAGGCATATACCATTTTTCTTTATCTGCTGCTCACGCCCTTGATACTCCACGCGACTGACAACAGTAAAAAAATTTTTCCTTCCAAAGTTGTATTACCCATGATACATTTTTAAAACATTTAGAACACACACACACGCGCGCGGGAAGTGTGCACATGTGTTAATACCAGTTGGTTAACTTGGTCAAATTTGCAGTATCTTTTCCTGAGAGAGAGAGAGAGAGAGAGAGAGAGAGAGAGAGAGATAAATTATTTAGGACCCTTAAGGTTTGTTAATCTTGAGATTTTTTATGGTCAATTCTTGATTTTTACACACCCAAATGACTCAGCTCGCCGATTAGCATACCGAATCACCAACCTTATGAATTGACGCTCAATATATATACAGGCAGTCCCTGGGTTACGACGGTCTCGGCTTACGATGTTCCGAGGTTACGACACTTTTCAATTATATCCATCAGACATTATTTCCAGGGTTACGACGCCTACAACGCTCATCTGGCAGATGAAATATGACACCAAAAATGCAAAATAATCAATATTTGAAGGTTTTTTTTTGATGAAAAATGCCATAAGAATGCAGTTTACATAGTTTTCAATGCACCCAAAGCATTAAAAGTAAGGTTTTCTTATGATTTTTGACGATGTTCCGGTTTACAACGATTTTCAGCTTACGACACGTCTCAAGAACGGAACCCCCGTCGTAACCCGGGGACTGCCTGTATATATATAATATATATATATATATTATATATATATATCAAAGCAATCCCTTCTTCTAAAATAACTTTGGATAAATGCATTCTCAGAGAATAAGGATATTATAAAGCTTTAATCGAAAGCAGTGGAAACAGCACTACCGATTGACTTACGTCATGCAATCCTGTAGGCATAGGTACTGGGGGTAGAGGGTCAGTAGTCGAGGCAGGTAAAAAGCCCATCTGTCTATGGTGTATGGATATTGGGGGTAGGGAGCGGAAAACAACACTGTTGACCAGCTTGTCAATATTTAGTTTTATATATCGGCCTCCATAGATTACTGTGACTTCTGTTCCAGTGACATTTTTACCTGGGTTCATACAAACACCCTAAGGCTGGTTAACCAAGTCGGAATACTTCCGCCGAAGGCATCAAAAGTATACGGTGGTGATACCAGGAACGTGGGGGAGACTATTTTCGCGGAAAGCTTCTCTAATCAGTGTTACTGACTAGAGATTAATCTAGAATCAACAAATATCAGTGTATTTGCTCAATGACTGCACTGCAATGCCATCCATCATCAGACTTGGTGGTTTTCATGACTCCTGCCATGTTTTTTTTTTTTTTTTTTTTTTTTACAGTACTCTAGAGTACATGAAAAGCAAGTCCAAACCATATGAAAAACACTACCATATTATACATCACCCATGAAAATTATATTTCAGCGTACGACTAAGCCCTGAATGGGTACATACATCCACAATCCAGTAACACTGGGTACTTTTCCACACTGAACAATAATATATATTGTGTTTCGAGTTAAATTTCTTTTGCGGAACCTCTGGTTTAATTCTGTCAAAAAGGTTATTGCATTATAATAATCAAACGCTGTTTATAGAATAGTGTAATTAATTTTTTTAGGAATTAAATGAATTAGTTTACCTCATTTTTAAAATCCCACCCCATTACTTCTCTGCAGTTCTTGCAGCACATCAACAAGACAAGCGAGGGAAGAGAGCAGCTTTTTCAAAGGTACTATAAGGAGCAGGTGAGGGGGAAACCTATACAAATCGATAAGAGAACTTAGTGGCCGCCTGATTTCTAAATAATTAACGAGTTACCTTCAATCAAACGGCAGTGTCCCCAGTTTGGCTGCGTCCTGAAGCTACCTATAAACCCCCAAAAAAGGGTCATAAATGGTTTCTCCACTTACCTGCTAGGTAGTCTAAATTCTATTTTATGTAATACCCAACATGACCTCTTTTTTTATTTCCAAATATTCGTGGAAACATTCTTTGCAGAAAACGTTAAATCCAAAAAGAAATGAAAAACTACAGCTACATCCCAACTGAGATTCGACCGCACGGTCTTCTGATGGATGACAAGGGCGTCGCCCTTGACCCCTTTAAGGTTTTCTTTTCTTCTCGAACCTCCTTTTATAGGTGAAACTGAGAATCATAAACGGACATAATTTTACATAAATGAACGTCATCGAATACCACAACCAACCAATCAAATAAAGTCGGTAGCATGTGTGTGTATGTGTGAATGTCCACCTGTGACACTAATAATTATTCCAAACAGATGGACAAGGGGTCAGTGGCGGATTTAAGGTAGGGGACATGTCACGAACCATTTTTAGTAGCAAAAATCTGCTTAATCCAAAGGGTGAATTACTATTCTGGTGAATGACAGCAACTCGAGAGAGAGAGAGAGAGAGAGAGAGAGAGAGAGAGAGAGAGGAGAGAGAGAGAACCTAACCTGATCGATGAAGTTCAAGTGAAACATGGTGCAGGTTAGCGTTAAATAATTACTATTGGCTTCACTTTGTATAACATTCAAAGCTTCGTTTTTCCAAAGGATATATATATATATATATATCTATATATATATATATATATATATATATAATGAAGAGAGAGAGAGAGAGAGAGAGAGAGAGAGAGAGAGAGAGCAACATAAATTTAAATAAACAGATACAAAGGGCGGCGAGCAACAACTCTGTTCACCGTGTCAGGGCAATACAATGAAATAAACATGGAAATGCAAATAATCAAGGATGTATTTATAGTGTAAGATATTTCCATTGCGATGCCTAAAGTATAATACAGTACAAAATCAAATATAAAAGAAAACATTAGGAATAACTGACAGCAAAACATTTTTCATTTAAAAGTTCATCTTTACATATTTCCAATTCAAGAGACCATACTAGGCAAAAGAAAAATAAATGCAAACTGTATCCTCCAACATAGGGGTAGGTGTCACTATGAAAAACTAGATTTCCATATTTAACAAGATTTTAACCAAACTTCACAACTTATGTACACACACTACAGTAGCCAGCCATCATAACCGTTACGAAATCAATACAAACCAGAAAACGAAAGACCTGTTGTTTAGACACGAATTGATTCCAAATCAACAGTTGCATCCTCGGAACCACTGATCATTGTTGTTAATAATAATCACCAATCTTCTGTTTAACAGCTCAAACCTCACAAGTTTCTAAGAAATGGAGGGGTCGAAGAAATACAGTATCCTATACACTAAACACACTGACCCGTTATCTATGAGGACGCACGGATCTAACTTTGTTACATTATTTTTACATAATCAGTTTCCCTTCTTCCAATTCCATCATTGCTTTATAAATAATGACCTATACTTGACTACCATTAGGACCTCAACAAGATTCTCGATCATAAATGCAATAAATGAATGAATGAATCAAGAAAGCCGAGCAACAAAGCCATCACCGAGGCACTTCCACCCGCTGAGCGGCGAGCGCCTATGACGGTAAACAGAGGGAGCTGGAACGGTTGAGTAGCAAGATAAAAGTAGATCCAGAAATGAATCAGACGAAGGACCGGTAAAACGGGGAGAAAATCACATGTTAAAATAAAGGGTGTCATAAATTGAGATAAAAGACTGGAGCGCAAGTGTAGCTAAAAATCGAGGGGATGCTGGATTCCTTCTATTAGTATTACCTACATTTCATCAAGTGAGGTACACTGACAATACTATCCCACACAGAGTATACCGTAATACAACAAGCCTCGACAAGGCAAGAACCGAAACTGGCACAGATGCTCAACGAACACTTAAAGGAATACATGAACATTGTTCACCCAGTAACAGCCAACCTCCCAACAAGACGGATGCATATTAGCTAAATAAAACTAAACGAAGGAAAAAAGTTCAATATTTGCAGAGTGAATGGCAGATAAAACCGGTCGAAATTCAAGATCCTATCTTCCATGCAATGACTTAAAAGTCGTCGCCTCTTTAGACCTTGGCCTCTACAAGGATGCCATGAGGCCAGAGTTCACGGGGAGGGCTAGGCGGAGGCCGAACGAAGGGGAGGAAATGGTGGGTCGCACCCAACATAAAAGCTATGGAGCGTGTTCAAAGTACGTGAGCATTATCTCTAGTTTAAGCCAAGATTCCAGTGCTTGCGACAGGCTCAATGCTGCGCAAGTTTTCAAAGCTATTAGTAATAGAGTTTTTAGATCCTTCCTCTGAAAAAAAAAAAAAATTGTCACGCCAGATAACTCGCAATCAATCCTCTGGGAAAACTGGCAACATTCCATTCTGAGGAAGCTGCCTTGAGCAGAGCAGTATGCACAGTTGGTAAGACCCTCTCTTCCCCGAGGAATTATTTATCATGTCAATGACATGATCCGTCCATACAATGTTACCGTTAACTCTCCAAACTCTGAAATGCACACACATCTGAGGAGTTCCAGCTATGATGTTATGGCCTGTTCTGAATTCTAGGATGTCATAAGGTCAGGGAGAAATATACCTCGAAGGCAATGGAAAAAAAAACAAAAAAAAAGTACGAGCGCACATTCTGGTATAGAGGTCCACAAAAATAAATGATTGGAAAATCCAACGGCCTCGGTTTTCAATTCTCATACTACAGCTTTTCACCAACGCATTTACGAAGCTGGTGTCATGGATTAAACAGTGAAAACGAAACAATACAAGGTCAATATGGCAAATCCTTCTAGCCTGTAAAAGTCAACCTGCATTGTTATAAGGACAGTTCGGTATCTTTAATGACCTTATTATATTGTACGATTTTTATTTCCCTTCGTTAAATAGCATCTACTACAAACATGAAGACAGGCACGTATCCGCCATCGAGATGCTTCACATGTTCCAGATATTTCGTAGCTACAGTTATCTGACCTTGAAGCAGCATAGAGGAAACAGTGGAGGAATGCAGTTCTTTTAGCTATATCATGCTCTGTAAGCCCCTCACTGGTATCAACTCCAAAGTTCAAAGCGAGTGTATTCTTTAATTAGTAAATAAAAAGGGTAACTACGTAAATAGCAGCAAAACTAAAAGGGGAAAATGTTTTAGAGAACGTCGAAAGCCGAAGTCACGCGTCTCGTCCAACTTAAGATTACCGTTTCAGATTCGTCCTTCTGATACCGCCCCCCCCCCCCCTTCCCTCCCCGAACAACGAAGCTCCAATAACATGGTTTTCTTTTCTTTTGTCTGTGTTTGAGGCTTCATTCATTATATGTACACTCATTATAAGCTTCCGAATTCCCAACAACAGTTGATGCACTCACCCATTCGGTTTCATGTTTTAGCGTAGCTACTGGATGAAGACATTTATACAACCGAGATGCGATATGCAGAAAGTAGACTGACTGAACTTCGCGTTAAATTCTCTGTATCCCCAAAAATAATTTTTCCCCCCCAGCTAATAATAATACTCCACCGAGAGTTAGAGTTTCACTGTAAAACGTACAGATCAAATTAATCAATTTTTGCAAATATATCAGATTATTTTCTTCCCTTCTCTGAGAACCGTGCACTTCAAATTCATAGTTAATTCTTTCCTCTCCTTTAAGCAAAGAAACTGTATTCCTGCAGCCATGGCACCTTCACTCCACTGACATTATAGCAATGGTACGCCATGCCTGTTGATTCTGCTTTGTTTATATGCGATAATAATATATTTTAGTTTGCATACTCGAGTTACATCAACTGTACATTGCACTGCTTAATTAATACTATGCAAATAAGTCTAATTTCCGTTCCAACATTTTTAGTCGTCATTTTTGAATACACAATACAGTATTTATCTGTTTAATTTCTGCTACAGCTACTCCATGTTCAACAAGTTCGTTTGAGGGTAGACCCAATGCAACGGGTCCTGGATCCTAGAAGGGATTCCACTTAACCAAATTCCACTAGACACAAACACGGTCAAAGGAAAGGCTACGCCAATTGTGATAAAAGAAAAAGAAGAACATACAAGAAAAAATAATACGAAAGAACAGGAAGACAGAAGCACTAATGAAAAAAAAAAGCACAGTTAAAAAAATACGATTAACAAAGAAACGCTGAGAAGCATGAACATGGACACGAAGATACATAAACGGTTAAATAATAAGAGGAAAAGCAGAAAAAATGACAAATATTGATAAAATAAATTAAAACTGATAAAAACTGAGGCTGAAAAAAGGGAATAAACTGAAAAACATACAACGCTAAAAAGTAAACAGAAAAAGACAGAACATTAAACACGTAGAAAAACTATGGGTAAGGAATTAGCAGCAAAAACAATTACACTGAGGGAGGGCCTACAGGGCCTGAATACGTAGCAAAATATGCAGAAAGGCACAAAAACACAAAGAAAACGAAAAAGTAAATGAGCAAAAATTCTTTAAGAAAGCGAGGAAAAAAAACAGACAAGCCAAAATATATCTAATCTAAAAAAAAAATTAACAAATTAATAAAAATAACGGGCCCGAAAAGTAGGACATACAGGAATGAGTTATAAACCTGTCCAACGGAAACGCCATTCAGAACACGTTGTCCACCAAAACGAATGTCAGTTAAACATCTGCCCTCAACACCTGCACCTCAACACAACAGCTGTAGCCTCAATATATATACGAACTTTCCATTATGGTAACCCGGCGTACATGACTATATCCATCCCAAACATAATACGGTATGTTCATTAATAAATTTATTACGACAGGGGTTTATCAATTTGAGGCTGTATCGCCTAAAAATAAGCTCTATTTAGATACAGTAATAACTTCGGAACACCGATAATATTTTACTGAATGTTTCAAGATTAATATCTATCACTTATAACAAATTTGCGCAAGTGTTGAAATAGAAAAAAAAAAAAAAAAATTAAATCGAGGACTTAAAATTCTCCCTACCTAGCAAGCCTGCTCCTGTCACTCATAAATGTGACGTAAATAAGCAATATATATTTACACAACTGCCGGATCATGCATGCGCACTGGGAGGACTTTTGACCATAGACTATTTATAATTCAAGAAGACAAGTGTGTGTGTGTGCGGGGGAGGGGGGAGAAAGTCTGTAAAAAATATTTTCACATCACTGATACCACATTTTCACGTATTTTCCCCCCTTATAATAAATAGTAAGACAGTTCAGAATGACGCTCCTTTGTGCTGAGCGGTTACTCACACCAGACTGTAACCGTGAATTGAGAAGGGTCATGTTCGTCAGTAACCATGGAAGAAAATGACGGAATCAAAATCTGTAGCAAGCAATCAAAATTGGCTCCGAGAGACTCGAACCACGTAAAGCTTTCAAGTTAATGTGGGTCCAATAATACAACAAAGCCAAATTGTTTCTAGAATCTTTCAATATCAGCTAACACTGGAATGAACGCGAACGGTACTCGATAATTCCCATAATGTATTCGATAAAAGTTAATAATGTTTTATATGTGTGTGTGTGAGAGAGAGAGAGAGAGAGAGAGAGAGAGAGAGAGAGAGAGAGACGAGAAAGAGAGAAAGGGAGAGAGAGAGAGAGAGAGAGAGAGAGAGAGAGAGAGAGAGAGAGAGAGAGAGAGAGAGAGAGAGAGAACGTGGACGAAGCATGAACCACTGCATATGAACAAAATCAGTTAACATAAAATAAAAGCGTATATCCGCCATAAAGAGATTTTTTTTTTTTTTCTTTTTGAGTTCTGTGAAATTTCTTACCTCTGATCTAGATAATCATCAATTCTGGTACCGTCGCTCAGTTAGCTCACAGTAAGTGCTGTGGGCTATACTTCACAGTCTATCATTCTCTGTACGGTATCCAATTCTTCCCAGACATTCCGACCCACTAAGCAGTATTAGATATGCAAATAATTCTTCATCATGCCTTTCTTTTCTGAGATTTAATACCTTGATTTTGTTTCCCCTCTAACCATAACTGGGCAATAATCCTCTTAATTCCTGCAGCAGAATCATTGGAGCTGCAAAGTTCAAACTTGGAGTAGGCAGTCTCACTTCACAATTTTTATAAGTATCTTCATACTGCCGTATTTTTATAATTCGCTATTACTTGTTATTTCTCCTTTATAGTTTATGCTTTCCTTCTCAATTCCCATTTGTGAAATGGGCTGCTTTCTCTGCTGGGGTTCTTGAGCATTCCAACTACCCATTCTTCCAAAAAACGAGAGAGAGAGAGAGAGAGAGAGAGAGAGAGAGAAAAGGCCACACACACATAAAGGTCCTTAAGCCCGGATCCCTCCCCAAATCTAATAATTTGTTGCCAATAACGAGGCTCACCTGTTAAAATTCTGGTAAAACCCAAGACAACCCACAGCAAAATTCACCTGACCACAGAAAAACAAACAAATAAAACCAGCCAAAAGCATAAAAGTCTTTGTAGCTCTAGAGGTTCTGGCGTATCGGAACCGGATTTCAAGAACAGAGTCTGTAGACAATGCAACGAGCAATACCCACTAACATCAGCAGGAAGCCTACTACATGCAAACCGGTCGATGAAGAGCCGATCATTATCTGGGGATCCCTGACTTCAGTTGGTAACCAGTGAAATAACGAAAACCTTACTTCTCCTGGTGGCAGAGAAATTTGACTTGGCAATTGAATAAAACTTATGATAAATTAGCTAAACCTTAAATGAACTTGAAAGGTAATCATTCATTCCGAGAATGTAGTACTTGATAACATTAAATAATAAAGTTATAGATAAAGTGAATGTGAACCATACAACATGAATCGCAGCAATATATTAAGAGGTAATGTGAGACGAATGTCAAAAATGCTAATGTAATAAATACATCCAAAAAAGCAGGCAATAACCGGTTAAAAAATCAACATTCACTTCAATTTTATCATACAGGATAAATGATCACAGACTCATTAAAACTCAAAATGATGAGTTTTATGTAGAACTGCAGATTATTATGGATGCAATACCAGAAAGTGGTATAAGAATTGTTGTTGTTGATATGAATGCAAAAGTGGTAGGAATAATGGTGTAGATGTCATGGGCGAGGAAGGCCCAGGAGAGACCGCAACTGAAAATGGGGTATACACTTTTCATTTGTTTTAGCCCTGCAAATAATTTAGTGACTGACCGGAGGTACTCTATTTCCAACAAATGGACATCTATAAACACACTGGGACATCTGATAGCAATCATAAAAACCAAATACATCATACAGCAGTAATCAAGGAGGAACGGGAACAGAAATGTTATGAGTTACATTGAAACAGGCGTTGACGGTGAACACCAACTTACCACTTCCACACCAAAGCTGAAATGAAAGCACCCAACAAAAAGTTGACAAAGTAACTAGTTTTGATACATTAAGGCTTCCTGAAGATGAACATAAGAGAAGCTATTGCAATGAATGTCGAAATAGTTGCAGTCCTTGAAACTATATCGAGGCGGCGCTGACAATGAGTGACTGCATGGTTTAACATCAAGAATCCATAGGAATTAAGAATCCTACTCTGATGGCTTTTGCTGATTACGAGAAGTCATTTGACTGCATCCACTGACCAACATCATGTTAGGTCTTCTGCTAATGTGGCACTCCTTTTAATTATCCGAACTAGTTAGAATTGTCCATGAATGAAGTAAATGCAAAGTTTATGTTGACCGAGTCTTGTCAAATGAATTTGCAGGAAATAATGGGGTGCTAAAGAGGAATGTTATTTCACTTCCGTTGCTTGCCCTTCTCATGTCTTATAATAAAGAAAGGAAGTCTCCAACGCTTACTCCATAAAGTGCATTATATATGTGCAGAGATGGAACCAAAATCTAGTACAAAAACCTAAAATAGCGAGGGCTTCGTGAACAGGAAATGAAATATCATCAGATGAATATCATCAGATGGAGAAAGGATTGAAAAGGCTAAATCTGAATCTTTCATATGTCCACTTCTGGTTCTCTTAATCTGGAGCTTTGTGAAAGGCAAAAAGGAAAAAGCAAAGTATAGTCAAGATGGATAAGATTTGTAGACCGAACAGACAAACTGCATACAAAATCGAGATTATAAATAATCC
>NC_087205.1:69643812-69746312 GCF_015104395.2 Macrobrachium nipponense
CCATAAATGCTAAAGACTTCCGGTTTGTTGCAAAATGAAGGTAATTGATTGAATATTACTAGATTGCAAGTGTTTTAGCTTACAATTCCAGTTTTCGACCATTTTGGTAGAGTTAAAGTTGACCGAAGGTCGAATTTTTTCTATTTATCGTGATTTATATGAAAATATTTCAAAACTGATAACAGCTAGATCCATGAGTTATTTTTTTTATTATTTTACATGAAGTTACACACATTTTCATATATAAAACTTTATGTAACGGCCAATATAAAACAGTGCAAAAATTACGCCAAAGTGACGAAAGAATTTCTGAGATTTTCGGCCGAGTTACCGCGCGGACGTAAGGTAAAAGTTTTTTTTTTTTATAATTCACCATGAATCGAAATATTGTGCTAGAGACTTCCAATTTGTTGCAAAATGAAGGTAAATGATTGAATGTTACTAGAATGTAAGAGTTTTAGCTTACAATTGCATTTTTCAACCATTTCGGTTGAGTCAAAGTTGACCGTAGGTTTAAATTTTGGCACTTATCATGATTTATATGAAAATATTTCATAACTGATAAAAGCTACAACTGAGTTATTTTTTGTTGTATTCTACATGAAATTGCGCACATTTTCAGGTATAACACTTTATGTTATGCCTAATAGAAAATGGTGCGAAATTACGACAAGGTGAGTAAAGAAATTCTGAGATTTTCAGCAGAGTTACTGAGCGCGGATGTAAGGAAAAATGTTTTATTAAAAAATTAACCATAAATCGAAATATTGTGCTAGAGACTTCCCGTTTGTTGCAAAATGAAGGTAAATGATTGAATGTACTAGAATGCAATTGTTTTAGCTCACAATTGCGTTTTTCGACCATTTTGGTAGAGTCAAAGTTAACCGAAGGTTGAAATTTTGGCACTTATCGTGATTTTTATGAAAATATTTCAAAACTGATAAAAGCTACAACCAGGAGTTGCTTTTAGTTGTATTCTGCATGAAATTGCACACATTTTCACATATAAAACTTTATGTAATGGCTAATATAAAACGGTGCAAACATTACGACAAAGTGAAGAAAGAGTTTCTGAGATTTTTGGCAGTTACCACGTGGACGTAAGGAAAAAGTTTTTTTTTTCAAAAATTCACCATAAATCAAAATATTGTGCTAGGGACTTCCAATTTGTTGCAAAATGAAGGTAAATGATTGAATATTACTAAAATGAAAGAGTTTTAGCTTACAATTGAGTTTTTCTACCATTTCGGTTGAGTCAAATTTGACCGAAGGTTGAAATTTTGGCACTCATTGTGATTTATATGAAAAATATTTCAAAACTTATAAAAGCTACAACCATGGGTTGTTTTTGTTGTGTTCTACATGAAATTGCACACATTTTTACATATAAAATTTACGATGTCAGATGATGAACATGATAATGAATTTGTCGGATTTTAATTGTTTATAAATGCTTTTAAAAATATTTCAATAGTTGTAAATAAAATATCATCATCTATACACTGTACCAATATTTTTTTTAATGACTTCACCATTGCTTATGCTTAGATCAGCTAATAGTGTTATTTAATTTAATAAATCTAAATTTTTCATATATTTTTGGGGGGTTGTCTTATACACAGTCACTTATATGCTGGCATATAAAGTAGTTCTGCTTTTCAAGACTCGCAACCTTGCATTCATCAGGAGCCAGGACTATTACTAACTCAGGACTGTGCCCAATCTTTTTTACCCTTCCACCTTTTTTTTTGGAAAGATAAGGGAATTAACCTCTGAATTGTAAAAATGATATTGTTATAGTACAATAAAGTTTCATACATACTTACCTGGCAGATATATACTTAGCTATGGACGACGGAGTCTATAGCTAAGTATATATCTGACAGGGAAGTTGAATGTATGAAAATATGAATTTCTACTAAAATTAAGATATTGCAATTGTTCACACAAAGATGGAAACCTTAGTAAGCCCATAATTATGATTTCTCTGATACACTAATGTTCTCTTCATAAAGCCTCCAATAATCTACAAGAAATAAAGTGACTATACATACACCACAAGGGAAACCTGGACATATCTTAGCAAGTTCTGATACCATGAGGATGCAGTTGCTACGTATTATCTAGCTAACACTTGACTACAGAATTCTAAAACAAAGAAACATTCCTTGGTTTTCTTCCTAAAATATACATACAGTACATAATTAAAAATGGTTATAAAATTTAAACTTTGAACTCTCGCTGGTTAAATGATAAATGGATGACCATTTCAGAGAAATTCACCCACACATATATCAATATACTAATGTGGGTTCATGAAGTCAAGAGTGCAGCAGTAAGTTGTCATCCCCTCCAGAAACTGGTTCTTCATGTTGAAATTATGAAGAAAATCACCAAACATTTGCAAACAGGCTGCATTAAAACATTCCTAAAAAAACTAATTGGTACAACTGGTAATGATAATTCTTGAAAATCCCACATGAGAATGATTGAGTTACAGCATAGCATTCAGCTTCATCCTTAAATAGTAATTACAATTCAAATTAGAGGCTGTACCCCTTAAACTCTAAAGGTATGCTATAAGCATCCTAGTAAAAATAAAACCAAGAACAGAAGCTTACAATCTCACTTCTTCAACTGACTAGTTTTGTTTGTGACAATTTCCATATATTTAACATGTTTTAAAGCTAAAACTGACCATTGGCTTTTGGCTTAAAACATATTTAAGTTTGCAAATGTAACCTAATCTTGGTCATTTGTTACCTATATAAACTGATCATTATGAGATTTTATTCTGAGCAGCTCTACAAATGGCAGACTTGGCAGTAAACATCTACTACATCAGTCTGTCTTCCTGTCAGATAAGTTCCTGTCTCCAAATGAAATGCTTCCACAACTTTCATTGTATGTCACACTATCATTTTCCATCATCTAAAGAATGGAATGTAAATTAGAACACTGGTATCAGGGAAGTCATACAACAGCCAACAATATCTAATGTGCAAGTGTCTGTACTTCCTCCCTGTCTTTTACTTCCTCTTCTTCCTATAATAGCTATCCCTTTACCACAAAGTGTAAAACCACAGCTCATACACAATTGTCTCAACCAATGTTGTACATAAATCTGAGAAACAGCTGCTTCCATAAAGACATCACTTTACTTTCCTCCTTATACACAGATCTAATTTGCTGATTTTACCATAGGCTGTATTCAAATGAGTGAAAAATGAAACTTCCATGTCTGCATAGCCTATTTTCATCAAAACTGACAACAAAGTGCCACATGATAGTCATCTTCCACTCATGCAGTGCCATAAACACCCATAACCACTGCCAAAATCATCATATACTTTCTTCTATATATAAGTATATATGTACATAATTTCCACATGTATAACAAAGGCAATAAATGATAATGAATTACACATCCAAACACCAAAGGCTCATCAACAATAAATATGATGCAAATTTACTTGCAATTCTTTATTCCTATGGAACACCTATGCTAGTGTTTTAAAGATAGCTAACACAAGACAAAAAGGGGTGGAAGACATTTTTGCATAAAAATGACATTTGTGATAAAATAAAATTTTACATATACGTATGTACTTACCGGGTAATTACAAAGCTAACAGTTTTTAGTATCCGCAGCTGAAATTAAAAATTCGTTATAGTGATTCTTTTGTTTTGGCTATAGGTCCTGCCCACTTCCAGGAAGAAAAACACCTGAGCCAGGGCTCCCATTTTGAAATTATGTACTTGGTAAGTATTCATATGTAACATTTTATTTTTACATATGTAACTTACCAAGTAATTACATAGTTGATTCTATATTGACAGAGGGTGAGATACATGAACTATTCTACCCCAAACTACTATGCGTTAATGAATTTGTGAATAGAAAAAAGGGCTTGGATTGTAAAAATGCTTGTTGTTTCTTTACCTTGTAAGAGAGCTGCTGCAGGAAAATACTGCCTCTGGTCGGCACCCATCTTACATGGTAGAAGCAAGGCAGTTTGGCCTATGTCGCCTATTACCTTGGTGGGAGCTTTGAAGCGAAGATTATGATCTAACACTTGCAATGACTAAAAACATAATGCCCCTACCCAGGGCACAGTACCAACAAAAGACAAGAACAACAACATTACCTGTACCATAAAAACCAAATTCTAACCCTTAACCATAGGATAGTTCCTAAGTTCCCTTCCCCAACACCATGCCAGCCACTGATAAGGGGCCTAACGTACTGCATTCACTATAGTTACTGGAAGGTCTTCCAGACATTTCCGTCCTCCTCGGGTAAAACTTCAGAGCTCTCATTGGGCAGAGGACCCTCTCCTCTTCTTCAGGCCCTAACAACTCTGACAGACTCTTAATCATGAAAGAACGAGGACAAGACCTATTGGGATTCTCGTTTCTGGCAAGAAAATTAAGAGCATGTGAAGAAATCACATCTCCCCCAGAGAACCTGAATCTCCTATCCATAGCTTGTAGTTCACTAAGGACCTCAAAGCCATTTTAATACCACATCTAGGTTACAGGCCACTGATTCTGTTCCTCTTTTACTTGTATCAAGATTTAACCAAATCTGTAATGTCTTGTTTTGCAGACAAATCTATTCCTCTGTGTCTGAAAACAGAGTTGAGGATAGCTCTGTAGACCTTTATCGTTGACACAGATAAACCCCTGGATTCTCTGAGAGAAAGACGAAAGTCTGCAATTTCTCCTACAGTTGTCTTAGAAAATGAGATTCCTTTTTGTTTGCACATGCAGAAGATCGCACTTAATTCTGGTAAACAGCTGCAGAGGATTTATGCCTACACTGAAATTGCTCTTGCAGATGTTTTTGAAAATCCTTTTGCTCAGAGTAATCTCTTGACAGTTTGAATCCTGTCAGAGCAAGAGAGGACAATCCTTGATGAAACCTCTTGAAGTGCAGTTGTCTGAGGAGATGTATCTTCTGAGCAAGCAATCTTGGGAAGTCCACTAGAAGTTCCAACAAAACTGGAAACCACTCTTTTAGTGGCCAAAACAGGGCTACTAATATCATGGACATAATCCTGTGTTAAGAACTTGTTTAGAATCTCCCTTATCATCCCAAAGGGAGGGAAGGCGTAAAGAAACTTGTCCAACCAATCTTGTAGCATTGGGTCCGCTACCAATGCCAGAGGATCTGGTACTGGGGAGAAGAGTATGGGGAGTCAAAAATTTCTGTGTATTGCAAAAAGATTTTGAGCAATGGTTTTCCCCACAACTTCCAAAGGGACTCGCAGACTATCTGATCTAGCATCCATTCTGTCGGGACCACTTGATTGCGCCTGCTCAGCTGATCTGCAAGGACGCTGAGTTTCTCATGTACAAATCTTGTGATGGTTGTTGCCTGTTTCTCCTTGGACCACAGGAGGTCGTCTCTTACTGCTTCATACAGTGAAAAGGAGTGCTTTCACCCTTCTTTGTTGATATATGCCAGTGGTGTTTAGTTGTCCAAGTGCAATGCTATTGTTTAGCTGTACACTTCCGAAACAAAACCTCTTGAGGCCTAAGTGAATAGCCCTTAGCCCCTCACATTTATGTGCATCTTTTTTCTTCCAACCAAATTCCTGACACTTCCTAGGTCTCTAAGAGAGCTCCCCAGCCTAAGTCTGATGCGTCATCATAGAAGTTCAGGTTGGGGCTCTGAGGTTGAAGACTTTCCTTCTTGTAGTCTTACTTCTGATTTCCACCACAGCAGATGTCTTTTTGTCTCCTGTGTCACTGGGAACACGAATGAATCAGGCTGACTTTTCCTGCCCCAGCTGGCCCTAATATAAAACTGAAATAGTCCTATGTGGAGTCTCCCTACCAACACAAACTGCTCTATCGATACCAAAGTCCTAAGCAGGTTACCATGAAAGGGAAAGGGCTGCAAAGGCGATGATGTCTTAGCACTGGCAGCAGTAGCAGCTTCTTTTGGGCGTCTCGTAGATTGAACCATCAAGTCTTGAGTACACTTCTTCTGAAGATCTGTCGCTATGTCACTAATTACTGATGGAGAGAAAACGGAGTCCTTTACTAAAGGTGAAAAAAGATGCACAGACTTCTGAACCATAGTAATTCCCTTAGTGGTGTAGGAACACCAAAATTCCCTCTTTTTCAACACCTCTATAGTATAAAGGGAAGCTATTTCTCTTACTTCTTTGTCTACACAAAATAGGGCATCTAGCAGGTCTGAACCTATGTCTGAAGGCAAGTCAGGATAATCCTGAATCTTAGCCAGTGCTCCTAACGACCAATCCAAAAAACTGACTACTTCTAAAATTTTGAAGGTATTCTTCATAAAATGATCTAACTCTGAAGAAAAATTACCTTTGCAGCCGAATCAACAAGACTAAAGAAGTTCCCTTGATAGGAGGCAGAAACTCCCAAAGGAGGAGCTTCTCCAGTTGCATAATATTTGTACCTTCTAGTTAGAAGGTGAGAAGGCAGATAGCTAAAGCAAGTTTTCCCTTTCTCTCTCTTGTCTGCTAGCCAAATATCAACTTCCCTAAGAGCCTTCTTTACTGAAGTTTATAATACCATCTTAGGTAGTTTGGCAAAGTCAGACAGAATGCTTAACTGAAATGTAGAAGCTGGAGAAGCAGTAGCTACTGGAGAGAAAAAGGTAGGGTATGTGTGCAGCATAAGCTGTAGAAGGTGCATCCTCTTCTGGTGCTTTATTCTCTTCCTCTTCTGCTGACGACAACAGAGACAGGGATAGATCCTTAGTGGGTTTCAGCACAAAGAGATTTCTTTAAACATCCTAAGATATCATCCAACTTCTGCTGGACAGGATCACTAATCTACACTGTTCCCAAAGATACATGCTGCGCCGTTGAATTCGCTATAGTACAGTGGACCCCCCGTATTCGCGTTCTCCAGATTCGCGGACTCACACATTCGCGGATTTCTCTCGGGAATGTTTCCCTGCATTATTCACGGAAAATTCGCGCATTCGCGGTAATTTTCTATGATAAATATTCACAAATTTCTGGTTTTTTTGATGAATTTCATCATAAAATGCACTTTTTGTGATAAAACTATTAAAAAACCCATGTAGGAAAATTTTTAGTGGGTTTTTCTTGAGTTTTAACTAATAAAATAGGCTGTTTTTAGCATTTTTATAGGGTTCCAAACATTCGCGGATTCTAACTATTCACGGGGGGGTCTGGTACGCATCCCCCGCGAATACGGGGGGACCACTGTATTTCCTTCTTCTGGTGATGAACTCACCGAAGAAGCAAAACAGCAATATTCTTGTGACTACTCTATACTGTTTGCTGCTACTGCATGTTTAGCAGTCACTGGACACTCCACTGGACATACAACTACTTCTAGACGCCTAGAAGAAGCTGTGCACTTTGGCGCTGATTAGGAATGACAGGCGCTTCTGCGCAACTGGACACTCGGGCGCTACTTGGTGCGCAAGAGTTAACTAGCAGCACGCTTCAGGGACAGCTGCACTACTAGGCACCAATGAGTGCTTCTGTTTATGAACCAAGGGGAGAGTGCTAAGGTGAGAACCTCTCTGGGCTATCCCAAAAACTACATGAAGGTATAGCTTCTTTAGCCTTCTTACAAAGGATCGCTGGCGCTGCAGAAACGTCAGCTGCAGACCTTTTCATGGTCTAGAAGAATCATTATAGCACCAATGGAACATCCTTTCTGTGCTGGAAGCCTCAGAACTAGAGGAAAGACAGTGCACTTCTGCAAAGATGTCTTTCTAATGGCTGTCTGCTGTCATCACTCACCTGGGATTTGGCAACAGGTGAGACTGAGGGGCCGGATGCCCGTGGACAGGCCCTACTGACCTCCCTTGGGCTCCCGGCATGGCTTCTTCCTGGTGCAGGGAAGTATGCCAGGGACCTTTCCCTAGGAGAATCAGCAGGACAGACAGCCAACTCCTCCACCTGTACTTCACTCACTTCACTTTTGCGCTCCATAAGTGCTTCCACTGATTGACCTAACTGAGACAGTGTTAAAAAATAACTCGAACTTACCGTCAAATTTACTCTCTAAAGCGGCAATGGTGTTGGGGTTAAGAAACTGGGAGCTGGCACCAGGATTAGGAGGAATAGCAGGACTGGGAATGGAAGAAATAGTGGAAATGGAGACAATTGGGATCTCAACTGACCTATCTGATTCCTGACTAGCAGTTCCCTGTCTTGCTTAATACTAGCCTTCCTCTCTATCCCTTGCTAATTTAGATGGATAAGAATTTAAAGTCTTCCACTGCTTGATATCCCATCCTTTACATTCCATACAAGTCTTATCTACAGAACAATTTTGCCCTTTACAATGAACACAAATTGTATGAGAACCATATTTAGCACTTGTTAATCTAGTCCTGCAGCCTTTGCTGCAATAATGAGGGCCAGATATGCTAGTGTCGGACATTGTCGGTTAAAGTAATTGCCAAAATAAATAATGTGCTAAATTTGCCAATTCTGATTCAATTTTTAAGGATTATCATAATCCCTAAGTGCACAAATGCCAAATGGCTACCAAAGAGAGTACTTCACCAATTTTCCATGAAAACGGCAAAGAATTTGAATTTCGAACCAGCTGCTGACTCACAAGCTTGTTGTAAGCTGGCAGAAACAAACTGAAATAGCTGGCTCAGTTGTCCCTCTTCTTCCCAGAAGTGGGCGGGACTAGTTACCTATAGCCAAAACAAAAGAATCGCTACCACGAATTTTGAATTTGAGCTGCCGATACTAGAAACTGTTAGCTAAGTAATTACTTAGTAACTTACGTATGTAAAAATTCCTACTTGGTTACACACCAGAGCTGGACATTGTAGTAGAATTTCATGACTTTTTCCCAAGATTCCTGTTTCTTAATGCATGGAAAGGGATTTGCAAATAATGAAATGAATGATTGAAAATTTGGTAGCAGTTAGAAACAAAAAATTACATATGTAATAGATGCTACAATTCAGAACCAAGGTTAAAATTGAGATGAAGGGGAAGATAAAATGAAAGTACTCACTGATATGGAAAGGAAGACAGTAAGAAATGTCATCTGTGGCTTTGAAGGGAAAGATTTACAGATGCAAGAGCTAGAATCATTTCACTCCTCATACTGAAGAGAAATTTTGTTGCGTTAAGTGAATGAATGAGAAAACCGGAGGATGAACAGCAAGACAAACAAAATATGAAAAACAACACAGTAAAAAGGTTAGCATGGGTGAAAAGAAGTTCATTCATTTTGAACCACAGGATTATGCTAATGAAAGTGATGCACTATTTTGTAAATCCTAGAGTAAATGGGAGACCAAAAAAGTAGTACTGAGTTAATATTGTGGCACACATGGTAAAATGATAAGACAAAATTGTTCATGATAAGTGGGACTATGCAAAGGTTAGTAAAATGTCAGAAGTGACAGTACTTCTGATGAGGCTTCTGTGTTAGTGTTGTGATGACAAAGGAGTTATGTATTTAGTACATCAGGCCGACAGTACACATTTCTGATGTCTCAAGACTTGTTAGTCCATCCGAGGAGAAATTGCGTGCTCACTTATCTCTAAGGGCAAGTTTTGCTGTTCATTCACAGTGTCCTAATGATTTTGTCTAACTTTCTTTCAAACTCTTCCACACTGTTGCTGTTTACAGCTTCTGGTGGCAGTTTGTTCCATGTGTCACATATCTTGTATGTCAAGAAGTTCCCACATTGGGATATGTTGTACCTCTTCAATTCTAGTTTCCATACATTATTTTCTTGTCTAGTTTTCGTTTAACATAAATAGGTTACCATCTATGTAGTACTTTTGTTACGCCTTTCAGTATTTTAAATGTTTCTATTAGTTGTCCTCACAATCATCGTGTTTCTAAGCCATACATATTCAGGCTCTCTAATCGTCTTTGGTAACCTATTTGCCAGATGGATGGAATTAACTTTGTCGCTCTTGTTTGTACCCCTTCTAATCTATTTATGTCCTTCCTTAAATGTTGGTGACCACAACTATACTGCATATTCATGATGAGGTACAACTATTGATGTGTAGAGCTGCAGCACCATTTCCTTGTTTCTGTGTTTAAACTGGCCCCTTATGTATCCCACTAGTTTCTGTACCTTCTTTTTAGCTTTTATGCACTGTTCTGTGGATTTTAAGTCCATGGTAATAATGATTCCAAGGTCCTCCTCTTGATATATACTATTTAAGTAATTCCCAAGCAGCTTGTAGCTGGCATGAGGGTTGTTTGTTCCTAATTGTAACACTTTATGCTTATCCAAGGTAAAAGGCATTTGCCATCATTTTGACCACTCTCCTATTTTCATCAGATCATTTTTTAAATTTCCCACTGTATCTGGGTCTGCTGCATTTACACCTAGTTTGGTCTCATCTGCAAATTTAGCTATCCTGCTAATGTCATTAATGTAAATAAAAAATAAGAGAGAGAGAGAGAGAGAGAGAGAGAGAGAGAGAGAGATGAGAGAGAGAGAGAGAGAGTTCCAGCCCTCTATGGCCAAGGATCACCTTCAGGACCACTACTTCTAAATGAATTTGGTCGTCACCCGTAGCAGTTACTGAGAGTGAAGATATCAGATAAGAGTTTGGAATTAAATACAAGCAGGCAGACAAATGTAAACATGTAAACATCAAGTGACGTGCAGTACTGTATGGACAAAAGTAAAACCAAATGAAAATCCAAGTCATGCTGCAGGTGTAAAGGAGATGGCTATAATTAATATAATTACATAGTAAATTGATTTTTCAGTAACAATAGGGTACCTGCATTTTAAGCTAAGGCAATCCTATGCTAAAAATATTTCAACAAATGATACTTAAAAATCACAAATATGCATGTACATTGTGCCACAAAGATGTATAATACTTGGTCCTTTGTTGTTCTCTTTTAAACATTTGCTGTGGCTTCAGATCGTAAGTTAAGTTAATGGATTGGGCAACCAAAACAAAACACGCCAAATATATGGGCAGTGCAGTCATTCCCACCTGGGACAATAAGGCCAAAACAGGAATGTGGTTACTGAAACAGAAAAAGCCTAACAATATAAATATAAACATTCACGCATGTTCCTCAACCTAAAAAAAGTTCTCTCTATAAGATAAATATATGGGAACCTAAACAAAAAGGAAAATAAATGAAAATAGCAGTTAGAGGCTGAATTAAATATATAGTCATCAATCAAAACTGGAGAAGTCAACAGAAAAGTAGACCGTACAACTGGTAAGAACTGCCATGTGGTGAGTTTAAATAGTATACATAATTTACTAAAGTGTGAGTCTAATTTATATAGATTTTCTACTTTAGAGCTAAAATATGAAGTAAGAACAATTGACAAGCAAGTATGAACAAGCAATCTTATGTGACAAGTTCCTACCAACCTCTGTTTAAGCTCCACCTAACTGAAAACTGTAAAGACTGACACCATTACAGTTTAACAAAAGTAAATTCTGACAAGATGTGTTTGTGAAACACGAATGCCCAGATGACAGCGATTTTTAGTAGGGAAGTCATGGCCAAAGTAATGATGTGAATTATGTTTGCATCAATAAAAGTGGAGTATTCATACTGCCTTACAGATTAAAAGTCCTATATATTGAACACAGACTTGGTACATATCTTCTCTTTCTGGGAAAATTCATACAAAATAAAGTTAAATAAGTTCAAACATAGCAATAAACTAAAAAGATAAGTCTCCTTTCAAGAACACCTGCGAATGATGGTCAACTATTGTAGCATTACACACACACTGACATTTGGAAGAACAGTTAAATGGAGGGCAAACACTTAAGTCCCCATGACGTAATTGGTAAGGAAACTTAACAGGTTAGACAAGTGTGAAAAATGGAGTTTAAACATCAGCAAGAGCACAAACAAAAATTCTGACTCAAAAGAGTTCAGTGATAAAAAAGGTGGAAAAGATGAAAAACAAACCCCAAGGAACTTGTGTATTATTAGTAAATAACTTTTTTTCTTTTCTTCCTCTTTACTTTTTTTTATGCAAAGGAATTCTATACATGGAAACTTGCTCTAGAAGTTCATAAGCTTTTTTACTTTTCTCCATGATCATGACCTCTATAGGCGCTCTACTACCCTGTTTGAGTAGCACGCAAAAAGCTGCTATTCGGAAAATAGAGAAAATCTCTACAAGTGTAACGCTGCTGAAGTAGCCATTACTTTTAATAAAATATGCTTGAGAGAGGGTCTGCTTCCTAAGTACAATAATAATAATAATACTAATAATAGTAATAATAATAAACACACTGAACAGCAAAAACATGAATAAAGTAATGAAGAAGAAAGTGAAGATAAAAAGGAGACCCAGTAATAAAAACAAAGGGAAAAGATGTGCAAGATCTTTAAGGCGAACAATTTGTTCTACAGAGATTTGAAGAGGGGTTAAAGAACAAACAGATTATAAATGCAATTAGTCTGAAATTAATACAATCTAGTTTCAATGGAGTAGTATTTTGATGATCTGTTCAATGTGAAAATATGAGAAAGGGAGAGCTGAATGGTGCAAGACACTGAAGGATGGTAAGACCAGGAGCGTATCAAGGTGAGAATGGGCCTGTGACATTTTCTTACAATAAGCCCCCATTACCTAATATATATATACAGGGTGTCTCAAAAAAATGTACTCACTCTTAGAATTATGAGAAAACCTTTATTTATGGACATAGAGCGAAATGAAATAGCATCGAATACATGAGACAAATGTGTTTGAAGAATCATGTTTGCGAATGTTCAAATTGATGACCATTATTGTCCAGACAACGCTGATAACGCGCACCAAGGGATTCGCAAACGTCGCGAAACATGTCATTAGGAATATCACGAGTGAGTACATTTTTTTGAGACACCCTGTATATATATATATATATATATATATATATTATATATATATAATATATATATATATAGTATACATATATTATATATATATAATATATATATATATATATATATATATATATATTATAGGAGAGAGAGCAGAGAGATTGATTTGATATATTGTAGAACTGGTAGGCACAAGAAATTAAAATATAATATGCAGGCATTGAAATATAATTACTAATAGTTAATACATACATAGCTCAGAAAAAACAACTAAATTATACTCAATAATGAATCAAATGAATCCCCTTATGTAGGCCTATGTGGTTGTTACATTATTACATAATTACCATATCTATAAAATAAAAATAAACACAGCTTGGTCTAAAACATCTATACTATCATTAAATAAACAAATATACCTTATGCCTTCTAGAATTCTTTCTTCCTTGCTTTCACCTCTGCAAATCTGTCAATGACTTTACTTAAGTTCAATTTACGTGCAGTTCCTTGTTCAATCGTTAGAAGAGCTAGTCCTAATCTTTCCTGTGCAATTGTACTTGGCAAATAGTTTTTAACAAGCTTTAGTTTGGAGAATGAATGCTCTGCACTTGCAGTTGTGACTGGAATAGTTAAAAACAATAGCATTGCAGTGCAAACCTCAGGGAAACTGGCTGAAATAGAATGATTTTCTATGATCAACATATTAGAAAGGTCCTTAATACTAGAAACTTTGCTTATTTCTCCCTTCAGAGGAGATTTCATGCTGAGAATTTCCTGTGTGAATGTTTCTGACAAATCATTGTGGTATTTTTTCACAAAACTAGATGCTTTTTTGTACAGCTCTGAGTCAAATAAATTTTGCAATGAGATTGGTTCCAACACTGAGAATGATGAGACAACTTCATGCAAGCCAGTAAAATGGAAATTCAACTGAGTTGTGATGATGTCCAGAGTACGATAGTAAACAGTTACTCTACACAAACTCTCTGGATCTTCTAATCTTTGGTCTTCACAAGGCTTGCCAAAATGTCCTTTTACGGTACGAAGTCTCTTTTTCTCAAATTCTGGTCTGATTGACCACTTCTGGTGCTGTGTCTGTTGCTTCTTTCTTTACATCTTCAAACTGATTTCTTAATCTGCACATCTCATCCATGCAAACCTTTAAGAGGTCTGCTGCCTTAGCAAGATCAACTGCTTTTGATTGCAACACTTTTGATACTAAATTTATTGACTGTAAAATTTTGGACTGAAACGTCAAAAGGAATACAAAATTAAAATTTTCAAGACAATTCTTCAGTGCAGTGGCTTTATTGCGTTCGTCTGCCTTAGAGCTGCATAATATTATTTGTGCTAGAGCTTTCTGCACATCACAGAATCGAACTTTGAGAGCAAATACGTACCGCATCATAACATCCAGCCCATCTAGTTGACTTCAACTTTTTAATAGTTACCCCTTTGTGAGTGCCTGATTCAGAAATTAAGCTAGATAATATGTCCCATCTCTTGATACACAATCCAAAAAACACACCATTATCATCTTATTCTATGCTACAGTAACGGTATATTTCACACATCTGATCAATTTTGGAAATATCCTGTGTTGTATCTAACATTACACTACAAAATGGAACTGCTTTAATGGCACAAGTAAGTTCTTTTTCAGTTTCCTTTGAAAGCAACTGAATGAGTTCATTTTGTATCATTGGGCTCATATACTTTGTTTTACCTTTAGGTTTACTGATTAATTCTGAAAGAACTGGATCAAATTTAGAAAGCAAATGAAATTTCCAAGTTCCTTTCATCCTCATCATAATCACCTTCATCTTCTGCTTGTGTTCCTTCTGTGTCCACGAAATGGCAAATTGCACATCGCTAATGTAAGAGTTACATTTAATAATCTGTCCAAAACCTGATGCTAGTATTTTTTCTCCTTTTGAAGATTACCTTCAAGTGCTTCACTAAAAGTTCCAAACAAGCGCCATTGTTCCTATACTAGGCATGAATTATAGTGAATTTGGGATGATTCGTGCCTCTTCATACCCTCACCTATGTGTTTCCAGTCACAATACCCATCAATCCATGTACTGCCTAATACTATAGTGTCGGAAACTGGGTCAGAATTAGGCTTGCCAACTTCGTCTAATTTCTTTTCACCTGTATCAGTTGCTGTGTTTGTTTCAACTAAAATAGTACTAGTAGTAGGCATTTCCACACTAGTGACACTACTATTAGTATTTTCTCCAATAGCTTCACAACTATCATTTTTGTTAATCACTTCAACTGTTGGGGAAAAGAAACCACTCATTTTTGGAAGCTTTGATGCCTTAATTTCATTTTCTTCTTCTGCTTTTCACTCCCACTAAGATGTTTTTTGGGAAGCATGATATATACGATTCATTGAGAAAATTATACTGTCATCATCTGATATACAAAAATTTGATTGATATCATTGTGAAGATATTAATTACATCTTTCTTCAATGCATTGTTCTTTCTATTAGTACATTATTTGTATTGTGAATGAATTATTAAAATTAAGTTCACAATTCGTAATCAACATAATCTTTCATAAGGTGTATGATCACTATCAGTTGTAGTCCACTTATAAAAGAATATAATGTAAAACAATCACGAAACACGAAAAACTTCTCGCACAAGATGTGGATGACAAGTATAGACAACAAGTTGTTGAGATAGGCTCAAGTCTTCATGACCTTAGTATGATAGAATATGCAGATAGGACAGAGGGGTAAAAGAGGGTCTGAGCCAGAGGTGTGCGAAGTCTCCGTGGTTACTAACATGTTTACATTTGGAATGATATACGTCAGAAATAGGATTCTACAGTGTTTCCACTCTCCTTATTCATGGGGGATGCATACCACTCCCATGAATAGCTAGAATCTGTGAATAGTTGAAACCCCTATAAAAATGCTTAAAACTGCCTATTTTGTTAGTTAAAACTAAAGAAAAACATGTAAGTACTTGGTATTTTAACAGTTTTATCACAGAAAGTGCATTTTATGATAAAACTGACAAAAAAGCAGGAATTTATTGATACTTCTCATAGAAAAATACGACGAATAGGTGAATTTTCCACGACTAATGGGTACACGTGTGCCAGAGCATGATAGATGTTTGCAGATGACACAATACTGATGAAAGGTTGTGAAGATAAATTGTACAACCTGTACAAGTATATGTCTGAGTTTTTGCAAAAGAAGAAAGTTGTGAGTAAACTTAAGCAAGGGCAAGGTTATGAGGAGAAATGGCAACAAGGAGGATACAATAGTGAATGTTGATACATATAGCGGAAGAACTGAATTAGTCAATTTGTATAAGTATATTGGAATAAATATCATAATGACTGTATGAGAGAAGTGGCAAGTTACAGTATAGTTGAAGCAAAATACTTTGTCAGGTGTGTGCAATTGAATGAAAAGATTTATATTTGTATATGGAAGCAAAGTTTGGAATTTTTGAAATTCTCTCGGGATGAAATGGAAAGTGAATGAAAGAAGGCTAAAGCTATAAAATAAAGTGACTGCATAGCACATGTGGTGCAAGAACTGAAACAGCAAAGAATGTCAATATATTGTACGCCAAACTGGTAAAAAAGTTCACATAGGTGAAAGGCCTAATGAAAGTACCTAGTATCTTGACATAGTAGTTTGGTCAAGTGACGTGAAAGAATGAATGACAACAGGTTAGTTATTAGAATGCACAATTCTAAAGGGTTAGGGAAAGTACAAAGTGCATGCAAGATAGGGCTAAATAGTACAAAGTGTAAAGGGAGGCAACTAACTGCATTGCTGAGCTACCTGTGCAGAAAAATATGTTGGCTAATGATAGGAATGTTTTACTTTATGTAAGGTGTGACTTTTTTTTTCTATTCTGAAGCCAACTCCTACTATGGAGTTAACAACCAATATAATGTTTGCATGTAAGAATCAAGGTGATGATAGAGGTGGACTGATACTGACACTAAATACAAATACCTGCATTAGACAGGGATTTGTACAGTAGAGTCTGTATCAACTAATTCCCCTCCTAATATCCGAGTGGTTTAAGGAATGTCACTCACTGCACTTCGTTGGTTCTCGTCAGTGGTTAGAACCCATGAGATGACAAACAACTTATATATATATATATACGTATTCAACTATAATTCCCTTTCAGTATATATGTACTGTATCCATATGTTATTTCCGAGGTAGAGCAAATTGGATATTAAACGACATCTGTAGGTTAATGTTTGTGTATATACTTTGATTTTTAAACATTATGCCTTTTCCCATAACAGGAGCGGGCTTTAGAAAAATAAGTCACACAGTATAAAGTAAAACTTCCACAGCATTAGTCACTTTATTTGAGTTCAGCATACATGCATACGTATAGTATGCATGTTATACGTATAGTACATAGAAATTCTTATAAAATAAGCTACAAAGACTGAGCTGGTCATTTCATGAGTACCTTATAAACAAACCTAAAAGTACCTAAGCAATCATAATAAGGCTTTACATCTAAGAAGGTCACTGTAAGTTTTTTCTCAGCTTTCCCATTTAAAATTTCTATAATAAACATTAATTAACCACAACTTACACGCAAAAATCTGAACTACCAATTTACTCTCCAAGACAACTTTACTGCTGGACTTTTGATTAACATACTTCTTTCTCAACTTAAGTATACAATGCAGTATGAATAAATAAATGATTAAAATATATACACCTAAAAGTGCACAAAATAAAAAAATGACAAAAAAATATTAATGTTAACAGAAAATTCACAATGTAAACAATTTCACAATACATATTCTGTAAAGGGAAAACACAACTAATTGAATTGAACAATAACAAAATATTTATTTCTTTAATGTTAAAATGTCTTCATCATTTTCAAGTTAACGTCTTGTGGAAAAAAAAAAAAAAAAAAAAAAACTTTTCCTCTGAACAGTCAGTGCCTCAGGTATTTTATGATATAGGCCTGCACTTTCCCCTTGAATGGCTCAAAATCTTTATATCTATAATGTACATTTGACGAGTGAATCATTATAAAATTCAACTGATGGGGAGACTCGTAGCTCATCAACGTACATGACAAGACCTTGTTATATAGTTCTTGCAATTTCAAAAGATTACTTCAATGTTATAGTAATAGAGGGACTTTAACATGAATTCAAACATGCTCTAACATCACCAGAATTAACAGCACGGTGAACCTTTTTTAAATTAGAGCACTGCTCCTCCATGTTTCAACCTTTTTGTATGTTCTAATTTTAATTCTTGCACTTTTTATAGTTTTCTATTTTTTAGATACCAAAAACAAATCATATATATATATATATTTGTTCAGTCTTTCTCTTTAATATTTTTTCTTACTTTAGCTTTTGGTCAGCAATATTGATGTTCACTTTAAACATATGTTATGTCTGTTTCAATACTTCTAAAGTCACAGATTGCTATTAACGCTCCTCACAACTATTTCATCACTAGGAAGTAAACAGACATGACTATATTTGTACCTTCGCTATTATAAATATAAAAAATTCATGAGAAAATGTAACATGGCTATCAAAACATACTGATGTTCTGGCATAACTTACTGCATTACATAATTTTAGATATAGAAGGTGGTGAAATAATGGAAAATTTCAACATGAAGAAATCTAACAATAAATTATCATGGAATTAACAATGTGAAAAGGGACTGTATTGTACCTTATCCAATCACAAACAAATGTTTCTTTGCTCTTAAACATAGGTCAGTTTTACATAAACAATTTATTTTATGCTTTTCAAAATCTGAAGATACTCTGTTACATACAACCTTTGATTTGTCACTATACAGCATTTGCTTTTCTTCACACTCAAATTCTTTTGACACATTTGCTTCATCAGGTTAATCATTTCTTGATGAAAAATAATCTAAAACATACTCTGTACATACAAAGCACTGTCAATTATGGAAATGACCACAGGCATAATAATGAGCCTCACCTAACCTTCAAGCAAAAAACTCTTAAAAACTAATTCTAGCCAAAAGTCCACTTTAAAAAATACAGATAGGCTAGTAAAAAGCTATTTATCCTGTAGCCTACTTAGTCATTAGTTTTAAATTTCACTCTCACTTCTATTCTTTTATTGTGGACTTTCATACAAACCATACATATGACAAGACTAATTGTCAATGTTCTTTTTTAATATAAAATATGCTGTTTTAAAATTTCACAACACTTTAACTAAATATGCCATATATAAAGTATACACATTTCTATAGTTTATCAAACACTCTAAGATCACTAGGGTGTGCCTATGTAGAAAAAGCAGTACAGCAAAATCTATTTATTTACCCATCTAAATATTTCACATCCTGTTTATGGTTCTGCCTGCGACCTGTCATTGACAATAGTGTTTACGCCTTGGACTTCCATATTGTCTTACCACAATAACAGCTTAAGCACAACAATTATTCAAGTAGGTTCAAGATTATGCCAGCAGAGTGACAGCTGAACTTCTAAGTGTGCAGATAAAAAATTATGCCACATTTCTTTATAATGAAAAAATGCTTAGGTTTTCAACCAAAATATCTATGATAAAATGAGTTTTTCTAGTCAGTTTTAAAAACGCAGCTTTATGTTAGAGAATTGTAAATATGAAGATGGCAGCTGCACAACTATATAATTTTAACTAAACAATATAGAAAATGGTATGCGTAATGCAGTACAGATCAGAACATTTGAGAAATTTACCAAAATAATGAGAAATTCACTGTATTTTGTCTATAATTTGACTTTTTTTTCCCCAAGGGTTTGGTACTACCTAAACACAGCATCTGTGGAGCTTCTGCCATGTTTAAAACTCAGGGATGAAAGTAAAAACATTAGCAACAAATGGTAAATTTCTCATTATCTTGGTTACATACTCTCATATTATCTCACCTGTCCTGAATTATATACCTATACACCATTTTCAATATTTCTTTGCTAATAGGAAACTATATCAATAAATAGGTAATACCTACCCTCGTGCAGCCTTCTATACATTTGCCAAGAAAACTTTTATCAAGGTTCTGCTTACACCATAGGCTAGTTGGTACTTTCATCATGAAAGTGAACCATATGCCCCACCCTGGAGATCTTGAAGTGTACAGTAACAGACGATAGGGTAGTTACTAACTTACTGGTTGTGACTGATGCAGTTGCCTACCTATAGCATTGAATTTTAACCTGCTCTTTCAAAACAAATTACCAAATTCAGAATGCACTTCAAGGGTTAGGGCAGTAAACTTTGAAATCTTTCAGGAATATGATCATTTTCGCGTAGGTTAATGTGGGCTTTAATTTCTTTCCATAAGAATTGGCTAGCGTTGGTTTCCTTGTCTGTTAAGCGGCCGAGTGCTAAGAGTTCCATAATGAGTTTAACATGTCTGATTTGCTTGGAAGCATTTGTACAGATGTGTGTTGCAGCATGACCGTCACTTGACACAACTCACAAGGACAAAGACAGTGTCTCTTAAGTTTACATGCCAGGATAGGCCTGTATGCTAAGATGCCTTCTATGTACTTAAAGGGATTCATCACATTTGTCAAACTGCTATTGGGGATAAGGTGAATAGCCTTGGGACGCGCCTACAGCTCCTAAAATATGACTCCAAATGACAAATTGCATGGAATAAAAGATGTTCAGCGTGTCGAAACCTACCCGAAAAGCAACTTACCTAACCAGTTTGCATCAATTTGCCGGCCGCCAATTTTTTTCTGAGGAGCGTAACGTAACTTTTTCAAAGTACCGTGTTGACGTGAACGGTACAACGCAGTAGAGCAAAAGTTTGCTCGTATGGGAGCCACGGAAACTGGTGTCGTCATTTGTATTGGTTTGTTTACATCGAGAAAAAATATGGCGCTCACAGCGAATGTGGCGACGCCCTGGTGGCAAACCGGCGAAACATTATAACCACAAGAAGCCACCGTTTCTGCACTGCATTACTATATCGTAAGTATTTACGTATTGTATTGAAGATTTTCATTGGTACAAGTCGAGTTGTGTTCCCAGATATATTAGAGGTTATGGAAATTGGGTGTATTGAATCACAAAGGGGAAAGAGGGACCAATGCTTGTATAGGAAAGGTTTTTAAACGCAATGTCATCTTTTGGTTTTGTCGGTAAGAGGAGGCCATATTGCTTGACACCCAAACTCATCCGAAGTCTCAAACCGCAAATTAAATTCATGAAATTTATCATGTGTCCCTAAATGACAACCGTCTCATCCTCGGCCTTTTGGAATGCAACAAACGTGTGACAGCTTTAAGCTATCCGATAAACAAGCCCGTCGTGCGTTGTTAAATAAGCAAAACACTCGTTAGCCTGAAAAGATATGATGGTCACTCGGTAGTGTTGTACTAATGTTAAACATTGAGCCAATTGAAACGGTCACCAGTTGTAAGTTTAGTGTTAGTGAGATCCGGCATTGTATTGCCAGAAGCCAAATTTTGATGCTACGAATGGCGTAATAGGCCTTTAGTTATCAGGTTTATTTGAATTTACAAGGCATAACCAAGCAAACGTTTGAAGCCAAACAGGGTCATATGTATGTTTTAGGCCTAGTTGCCCACACATGTACTTAATTATGTAAAGGGTCTGCATAAGCCAAGTGGAAATCCTTAGCAGGCTAGGATAGGCAAATCCCGAAGGTGAACATATGTTCAGCTCAGTTATTTCTTGTTTGATTTTCAATGCTGAAGAATTTGGTATCAGTAGAGTAAATACTACACAAGGCACACAAATGATGTTAAATGAAAGCTGATATTTTCTATATGATTGACAGATGCTTGGCATTGATGCTGCTGCAAGAGTAATAGATCTGAAGTAAGTTACTTATGAATTAACAAGATAAAGTTGTGAAGGGGTGAAAGAAATTATGATGCAATTTAGGCCTAAGCCTAGCAGTAACTGTTAGGCCTATTTTCTTAGGATGTATGAAAATTGTGTAGCCTAAATTTGGTATTAGGCATGCTTTGCTCTTGAGTTGAAGAAAGCAGTGTTGTCAATCAAATTTTTGAAGCTGAATTATTTTATGTAAGCATCGTAATTTATATGTAAGTTAAATAGGTTTTAAGCATGAAGTATATCCCATGTATGATGGAGATATTTGTGATTACAAGTGTGTACATCTTGCTTCATCATATTCTATGTAGGATGTTGCCTAGTATATTTTTATTCCATTGCAGATGTCCAGTGTTCAAATGCTGGCAAAGATTGATTCGTATGGGTATGTTCCTTTAAATTCCAGTGTTTTTGCTGTAAACTGTACTAATTAAACTATAGGCCTATACCGAATTGGTTAGTTGGACCAAGCTGTAAACTTGCCCATTCTAGTTAATGCAAGTCTGATAAATCCGTGAGCTAAGTCTAAAACTGTGCAAGATGGATCAGATTGCTCTTACATGAATGGTTAACAAGAAAGGAAAAAACAATAGTAAACCTAGATAGTGATAACCTAGCAACGGGACCTACAGCTTATTGTGGGATCTGAACCACATAATTTCAAGAAATTAATTTCTAATCACCGGAAATAAATTCTTCTGATTCCACGTTTGCAGAGCAGGGAATCGAACTCGGACTACCAAATGGGTTGGTGAGCACGTAACCCACTCGTCCAATGAGGAACTGTTATGATGCCTACCATATGAAAATCATGCAAAGATGGTATCAGCTATGTTTTTTGTGACACGAATGATCACACTGTATTTGCAATTTGTAATGTTTATTATGATAGAGGTAATTGTAAATATACAGTAAATATGTTTAAAACAATGTATAATGTGAATATTACTTAATGCGGGCTTCTGCTTGAGTGTTCTATTTCAAAATTGAGGCTATTCCTTCACTCTGTACTGTATGTTTTCATATTTGAAGTTTTATTTCAGTGTGGACATGATTTCATCAGCAGGACTCTGGCGTACACTTATAAGTTAGCAAACAAGGAAGCGTCCAGAAAAAATGTCAAAACTAGGAAAGAAGCAATCTGTGAATTATGGCAAAGCTAGGAAAGAAGTAATTATTGAACTGCTATATCCAGTGATTATTGATTTCCACAAATGAAAAATGGGAGGCCACGTGGTAAGAAGAAATTCATCTCTCAAATCAACAGAATAGAGACCAAGATAATACGTACCTAGTTGAGAAATTCAAAATTAAAAAGGTGTTTGCTTTACTGTGTTGAGGAATGATATAAAAAACCAAATCAAGATTGGGACCAATATGGCCAGAAAAAACCTTTAAGCTCTTTATCCAACAAACTGCTGGTTTTGAAGCAGATTTTTACTGTTTAAAATGGTATTTGAAATGCCATTTGAAATTAAATCTTCTGAGAGCTCATATTGTTGTTAGAAATAAGTACTAGATGGAAATGAAAAGGCAAAAGGAAAAAAAAAAAAAAAAGTCCTAAAAAATTGTTATTCAACAGAATGATTGATGGTGACAGTTGTGCAATGTTAGTGAAACCATCATGCTTTTAAATTTATAGGTCTCAATATAGAGAGGTGGTAGATGATGTATGGTTTCATTGACAGTCCCAACCCCTGATTTTTTAAAAAGGGAGAGATGGAATCTGGAACTGCATCCATGTGTAAAACATCTGCTAAAATCAATTATAAAATGAGCCTTTCAAGGTACAAACAGCCAGAGGAGGCTTGACAGCAGCAGCCACTCCTACCAAGGATTAATCCAAAAAGATGATGTCTTGTAGAACTTTTCAAGTGCAAGTTTAAAACTGGCAATCTGTGCCAAAATCCTGTCAAGAGGAGTACTACAAGGTGTGTGATTAGGTCCTACTTCATGTAGGGCAGTATACTGGATGCACCATTCAGTAATACTAATTGATTATGATGAAACAAGGAATTGTGACTCTTTGCACATAACACTGGGTATAAACAGTTTTGTAAGTACACCATCCCTCCTAGAGGCTATAAATAAATAAATAAATAAAAAAAATTTGGTAAACAAAGAAAGGCTGATATGAAATAACAAAACAATGCATATTATCTATCTGTCAAATTGTGGTGTCTTGGTCATTGGTGGTCATTTGCCTCCACCTCTCTTGATCTCTGACATATTAGAAATGTGAAAAAAAAAAACTACATTTTAATGTCAAACATGGCCCTAAATTGCTGTGACTGGATATGAAATTATTTTATCTTGGGCTGTTTTCAACTTTGTGCAAGTTCTCATGAGTTTTGATTAATACTGGGAACACTATTCCCTGCTTATCTACCAGTTTTAACAATTTACATCTTCAGTGCATGTGGTTCCTAGTTTTGTCAGGAATTTTGTATTTTTCAGTGCTCCAATATTAATGCTAACTGATACCCTAATTACAGTGGGGCCCCCCCAAATTCGCGTTCTCCGGATTCGCGGACTCTCACATTCGCGGATTTCTCTTGGGAACGTTTCCCCGCATTATTCGCGGTATTTTTCTATGAGAAATATCCACAAATTCCTGTTTTTTTATTTTTCATCATAAAATGTACTTTTTGTGATAAAACTATTAAAAAAACCAAGTATGAAAATTTTTAGTGGTTTTTCTTGAGTTTTAACCAACAAAATAGGCAGTTTTTTAGCATTTTCATAGGGGTTCCAAACATTCAGGTTCTAAATATTCACAGGGGGAGGGGGGGGTCTGGTACGCATCCCTTGCGAATATGGGGGGACCACTGTACTATTTTTCATGACTTAGCCTTGCATAAAAGAATGCATTTCTTTGAATACTGAGTGGAATGCCCTAGTGCCCTCTAAAATTCCTCTTCCTCTATACTAACATTGGAGAATTATGGTAGGCTCTCAAGTTTCTGGGGATCATGTCAAGATTAGCGAAGCCATATATATATATATATATATATATATATATATATATATATATATATATATATATATATATATATACACCCGGACCACCGAGGACAATTTTAAAACCCGCGCGCTGCCAAGTGAGTAAACTCGCCACCATCCTCCCGCTCTCACATTGGTTTCTGATGCTAGTCACTCCATAAGATCCTGCTCTCCTAATGGGCAGCATCTACCCCTTGTGCTCTATGTATTCCATTGGTAAAAGGATGCTGTAAATTGAAAAACATATTCATGCAATACATTTAATAAAAAAAAAACATTAGGTAAAGATAGAATAAAGAATAGAAATGAATGGTTATTATACTGTTTGGTAGTTTCAGTAGTTGAAGAGAGATAATGAAAATTTATCGCTTACTGTGTGCTAGGAAAGGTGATTGCTTGGCGATCGTTTGGTACTCGTAAGTGCTGGATGTAAACAGAAGTTTAGAAGCCTTTTTTTTTTTAATTTATTATAGTTAATGGTTATTTAATAATTATTTGAAATGAGTATATGAAATACATTTAATTAGAAAAATTGTGAATTAGATATCATAAAATATAAAATAAATCAGACTGCTATCATCAAAGCCAACAAGTACATATTTTCTAGAATTCTTCTTCTGTTTTAATATTACGTATATGTTTCATTATAGCCGTCAGTAACTCTGTATCTCCATTAGGTAAAGATAGAATGAAGAATAGAAATTAATGGTTATTATACTGTTTGGTAGTTTCATTAGTTGAAGAGAGATGCTAATGAAAATTTATGGCTTACTGTGTGCTAGGAAAAGTGATTGCTTGGCGATCGTTCGGTGCTCGTAAGAGCTGAATGTAAACAAACGATTGGAAGGGGTTTTTTTGTTTGTTTGTGTATTATAGTTAATGATTAATTAATAATTATTTGAAATTAGTACATACTGATTATTTATACATTTTATTAGCATATTCTAAGCTTTTAGCTTCTTAGGTTTAGATGTCAGAATCAGAGACTAGGCTACAGTAGCAACTGCTAACATAGGCTAGGCTTATTGCTAAGGGACATATGCTAAATTCCTAATATATGCAGTAAAAATGGGGTTGAACATTACATGCAGTTGAATATTACTCAAGTATGTACAGTATTTTGCCTTTTTTGAGTCATATTTCTTCCGTCAGATCGGCGTCATAACCCTAGAACATGTGTTGTAGGCCTGGAAATATAATTTACTGAGGTGGTTTTGTAGGGCTTGGAATGGATTAGGCAATTTACATGTAAAATGTGGTTCAAGATACGAAAAACTCATGATACGAAGGCCGCCTCGGAACTATATATATAATTACATATATATATATACAGTGGACCCCCCCGTATTCGCGTTCTCCAGATTCGGGGACTCACACATTCGCAGATTTCTCTTAGGAAAGTTTCCCTGCATTATTCGCGGAAAATTCGCGCATTCGCGGTATTTTTCTATGATGAATATCCACAAATTCTTGGTTTTTTTGATGAATTTCATCATAAAATGCACTTTTCACATAAGTGACTTACCGAACAGTTACATAGCTTATAGCTTCTTACCTGCGGCACAGGTAAGAAGCTATAAGCTATGTAACTGTTCGGTAAGTATATGTGAAACTTTATTTTATCATAAAAATATCATTTTTGTGATAAAACTATTAAATAAACCATGTAGGAAAATTTTTAGTAAGTTTTTCTTGAGTTTTAGCTAACAAAATAGGCTGTTTTTAGCATTTTTATAGGGGTTCCAAACATTCGCGGGTTCTAACTATTCATGGGGGGGTCTGGTACGCATCCCCCGCGAATACGGGGAGACCACTGTGTGTATATATATATATATATACATATATATATATATATATATATATATATATATATATATATATATATATATATATATATATATATTATATGAATCAAAGTGGTATAAATATTGTCTTGAAAAATAGTGGGTTCGCTAATCTTGACATGATCCGTTTCTAGTTAACCCTTAATGGACAGATTGACTTTGGAGCAATAGTAACAGGTTTGAGGTGGTGGACGGATGGATCCTGGAGATAAACAATATTATGTGCCATCGATTTGGAAAGAATTGGGTGGGAAAGAGGTGCCAATACTTTTATAGCCCATAATTTGTTCATGAAACTTACCTGTCAGATATATATATAGCTGTATTCTCTGAAGTCCGACAGAATTTCTAAAACTTACGACACACGTAGTGGGAGTTAGGGTGGTTAGTACCCATTCCCTTCCCGCCGCTGGGAGGCGGGTATCAGGAACCATTCCCATTTTCTATCAGATTTCTTCTGTCGCCGGTGTCGTAAACATCTGTTTACACACCTCCGCCTCAGGATTTTGGAAAACTTTTCATATTGCTTGAGTATCCTCTTGACTTTTTGGTTTTTTGATTGGATCGATAGCTTGGCATACGTGATTTGGACTGTTTTTTTATTTTGGCTTAGATTTTTCCCTTAAAAATGTCTGGATGTAGTTCGGCTAGCGCCAGGGTGTGTTCGAAAGTGGAATGCAAGGTTAGGCTTCCTAAAGCCTTGGTTGATCCTCACACATTGTGTAAAGGGTGTAGGGGGCAAGAGTGTAGATTTGATTTGCGCTGTAATGAGTGTGAAAGCTTAGATGATTTGCAATGGAAGATGTATGAATCCTACGTTAAGAAGTTAGAACGTGATAGGATTAGGAGGTCTTCCTCCAGGAGTAAGTCGGGTAGCAGACAGGGTATTAATGTATCCCCTTCTAACCCTCCTTTAGATTTTGTGTCTCCTAACCCTGTAGTGTTGCCTTCGGGCCCTCAAGTGGTGTCTGCGGAGGTATGCCCTTTCGCTTATTCTGGATTCATTGAAGACGCTTGAATCTAAAGTGCTTGCCCTTGAAAACAGGCAAAATAAGTGCAGTGATAGTGCCCCTAGTGAAGTGGAGGGGGCGTCAGATCGGCCCTATAGCGCCTCTAGGCTGGGACCTCTGCCGGACTCCCAGGACTCAGGGAGAGGGCATGTTGAAGGCCGAAGGAGGGTTTACGGGGAAAATCCCCACCGATCTGGCGTCCCTTCAGCAGTTCCTGTGGACGCTTCCCAGGCTGCTAAGGAGCGTGCTCGAGCACGTATCCTGAAGGATTGTTTCTCGTCTTCCGACGCGTCCTCCCCGCGCAAGGGGTGGGAATCTCGTTCGGATTCGCGACCTTTGAAGAGGACTCTTCAAGAGCTGGACGCTTCACGTCATGCTTTGTCTGAGTGGCATTCTTCTCCGGAAAGCGTAGCTTTTCCGCCCCAGAAGAAGTATAGGACGTCATCCGACGATGACGCCCTCGAGCGCCCCAGTCGCTCTAGAGCCAAGGCTGTTCCTGGAGAAGGAAGAAGGCGTCCCCCTCGCCCCTCTCCTTCTCGCAAGCGCAGCTCGTCGCGTAAGGAGACATCTCAGGACAGGAGATCATCAATTGCGATGCAGCGGCAACTGGACGCTTTACTGAAGCAGAAGGAGACGGTCCCTCGTCGAAGGAAAGACGATAGACTGCCTATCAAGAGATCTAAGCAGTCTTCTCCAATGGCTCCTTTTTCGTCCCCGTCTTCTGATTTTTCGCCCTCTAGACGTCGTTTTGCTCCCCAGGGTTCATCTAGAGGTGACGTTAGACGCCAGGTTAGAGAGAGTTCTCTGCATGCTCCTCTCTCTTCCCGTAGAGAGGACGCTCGGCGTTCCGACTTCGACGCTTCTGCTGACGACGATTTGGTAACTGTCGAACGGACTTCTTTGCGTTCTGCCCCTCTTCGACATGACAGTGTTGACGCTCAACGTTACGTTAGTCGGGCAGTGGATCAAGTTTCTTCTTCGCTGGACGTTCGTAAGGACGCTTCGCGGGACGGTAGAAGAGTCTCTTTGATGGACGCTCGGTTGGACGCTGATTTTTGGACGCTAGGAGAACGCTACATTGGACGCTCAGATGGACGCTCGTAGACGTTCTAGTAAGACCTCTGTGGACGCGAATGTGGAAGTTCGCTGTCACTCGGATGTGGTTCCCGAGACTTTGGCACGTTCGCCTCTAAAGGTGATTCCTGATCCTGTTACTGTTAAGGATCCGTTACCCTCGTCTTCTCTTCATCGTTCAGATAGGAGACTTGGAGCTAAAGGACTTCTGCCTCTTCCTTCGGACTTGCACTCGGGTAGGGAAAGAAGGAGAACTTAGCGGTTCTTCGGAGGAGTTTGATGATGATTGGAACAAACCTGCTATAACGTCTGCCTCGTCAGATTATCAAGTTTTGGCACGACTACTTCGTGATTCGTTTGGCGATACTTTTCAGCCAGCTGCTCCTCCTTCTCCTCCTTCTCAGTTTTCGTCGTCGAAGACAAGCAATCTCCAGGTTTCGTGAAGATGAAGACGTCGTTATCTACGAGAAGAGCTTCCTACGGAAGGTTAACGCCTGGATGGAGTCTAGGAAAGCAAAAGGAAGAACTACTTTCGCCCTGCCTCCGTCTAGACTTAGCGGTAAGGCAGGGATGTGGTAATGAGACAGGCGAGGAATTAGGATTGAAGGTTCCTACGTCGGCTCAAGGTGATTTCGCCAGCGTGGTGGATGCCTCAAGGAGGGCCCTTTTAGCTTCGGCTAAAGTTTCTTGGACGACTTCCGAACTGGACCATCTTTTGAAGGGACTATTTAGGTCTTAGAAGTATTCAACTTTTTAGACTGGTGTCTTGGAGCCTTAGACAACCAATCTCGTAAGCCAGACTCGATCAGCTTGGGGGAGCTGTCCAGCGTGGTATTGTTCATGCATGGACAAGGCCGTCAGGGATGGCTCAGAAGGAGTTTTTTTTTAGCCTCTCATTTTTCAGCAGGGGTTCTTAAGAAAAGGTCGCTTTAATTGCAACTTCGCGGCTAAGTCTGTCTCTCCCGCTCAGAGGACAGAACTTTTGTATGCTCCCTTCTCGAGTCATCTCTTCCCCCAAGCTATGGTGAAGGATCTGGCAGTGAGTCTGCAGGGAGAAAAGCCACACAAAGACCTGTTGGCCTCAGTCTTCGAGACGTCCGGCTGGCCCTTCAACGTCGTCAGGAACGCAACAGTTTAGAAAGCAGAAGCCCTTTCGTGGAGGGACTTCCGCTAGATCGTCTCCTCGAGGAAGAAGCCTTCCTAGAGGTAGAGCCCCTTCCAAGTCTAGGGGTAGAAGTGAGAGATCGTGCCCTTCAGTCACCGGTAGGAGCCAGGCTGCAGTTGTTTGCAGAAGCCTGGAGAGTAAGAGAGGCAGACACCTGGTCTCTCGACGTCATAGAGAAGGGTTACAAGATCCCTTTCATAAAGCTGCCCCCGTTGACTTCCACTCCCAGGGACTTGTCCCCATTGTATCCGCTAACAAAGCGAAAGATACTTTTCGACCTGCTCGAGCAGATGCTCGAGAAAAGAGCAGTGGAACAGGTTTTAGATCTGGCAACGCCAGGATTTTATAACAGATTGTTTCTTGTACCGAAACAATCGGGAGGGTGGCGGCCCGTCTTGGATGTAAGTCGTCTAAACCTCTTTATAGAGAAGCAGAGGTTCAAGATGGAGACACCTCAGTCAGTTTTCTGGGGGCCTTAAGACCTGGAGATTGGATGGTATCACTCAACCTCCAGGACGCCTACTTTCACGTCCCGATACATCCCCAATCGATGAAGTACCTTCGGTTCATATTGAAAGGGAAGGTCTTTCAATTCAGGGCTCTTTGTTTCGAACTGAGTACGGCCCCTTTTATCTTCACCATCTTAATGAAGAACGTGGCGAGGTGGCTCCATCTTTCCAACATCAGAATCTCGCTCTATCTGGACGACTGCTCATACGAGCCTCCTCGCAGACCCGGTGCCTGAAGGACTTGCAGACGACTCTGTCTTTAGCTGCGTCCCTGGACTTCTGGTGAACTTCGAGAAGTCACATCTGACCCCAACACAGTCCATCGTGTATCTGGGGATTCAGATGGATTCAGTGGCTTTTCGGGCTTTTCCGTCCCAGGAACGTCAGCAACAAGGCATAGAAAAAGTGTCGGCCTTTCTAGGGAAGGATTCATGCTCGGTGAGGGAATGGATGAGTCTGCTGGGGACCATTTCCTCGCTGGAGAAGTTTGTTTCCCTGGGGAGGCTACACCTCCGACCTCTTCAGTTCTTTCTGTCGGACAGCTGGACAGAAAAGGACAACTTCGACATGAAGTTAAACATCTCGGAAGAGGTGAAGAACCATCTAAGATGGTGGCTCGATCCGTGGAAGCTGTCAGAGGGCATATCCCTCAAGCTTCAGAACCCCGACCTAGTGTTGTTCTCCGACGCGTCATCCACGGGGTGGGGAGCAACTGTAGGGGGGGAGGAAGTGTCAGGTACCTGGAGAGGGGAACAGGTAACCTGGCATATCAACTTCAAAGAGCTGGCAGCGGTTCAATTAGCGCTCCAGTTCTTCCAGAACAAAGTCTCCTGTCGTGTGGTTCAAGTCAACTCGGACAACACCACAGCCCTGGCATACTTGAAGAAACAAGGAGGAACACACTCTCGCTCCCTGTTTTCTCTAGCGAAAGAGATCCTACTTTGGGCGAAGGAGAGAGAAGTCACAATATTGACAAGATTCATTGCCGGAGTCGAGAACGTCCGGGCAGATCTCCTCAGTCGACAAGGACAGTTATTGCCGACAGAGTGGACTCTCAATCAAGAAGTATGCCAGGAACTGTGGGGTCTTTGGGGATGCCCACCTTATTGGGACATCTTCGCAACATCAAGGACGGCGAGAGTTCCTCTCTGTATTGCTCCCCCCCCCCCCCCCCGGTTCTCGATCCGGGAGCAGTAGCAGTAGACGCCCTTCTTATGGGATTGGACGGGCCTGGATCTCTACGCTTTTCCCCCCTTCAAGATCCTGGGGGAGGTGATGAGAAAATTTGCAGCATCGGAGGGGACGAGGTTGACTTTAATCGCCCCCTTTTGGCCCGCAGCGATCTGGTTCACAGAGGTGATGTTCTACCTAGTGGATTATCCGAGATCTCTTCCGTTAAGGAGAGATCTACTCAAACAGCCCCACTTCGAGAGGTACCACAAAAACCTCTCCGCTCTGAGTCTGACTGCGTTCAGACTATCCCAAAGTTGGCCAGAGCGAGAGGTTTTTTCGAAATCAGTGGCTAAAGCTATCGCCACCGCGAGGAGACCATCATCAATCGCGGTTTACCAATCGAAGTGGGCAGCCTTTAGAAGTTGGTGTAAGAGAAAAGGAGTTTCCTCTACCACTACCTCTGTGAGCCAGATCGCCGACTTCTTGCTTTATCTGAAACAAGATCTAAAGTTGGCAGTGTCAACTATTAAAGGCTACAGAAGCGTTCTATCTGTAGTTTTTCGCCATAGAGGTCTTGACCTCGCTAACAATAAGGATCTCCATGATCTATTGAGATCTTTCGAGACGACCAAGGTACCACTACCGAAGCTACCTTCGTGGGAACCTAGATGTGGTCCTAAATATTTAATGTCAAATCGTTTTGAACCTCTTTCCTCTTCGTCTCTACGAGATTTGACGAAGAAAACTGTATTCCTAACTGCTCTGGCGACGGCGAAGAGAGTTAGCGAAATACAGGCTATCAGCAAACACGTCGGTTTCAAAGGGCATAATGCAGTCTGCTCTTTGAGTATGTCGTTTCTGGCCAAAAACGAAAAACCCCTTCCAATCCGTGGCCTAGAACATTCGAGATCAAGGGTATGGCAGAGATCATTGGTCAAGAGCCAGAAAGAGTCCTGTGTCCTGTTAGGGCTTCTTAGAGAGTATATTCGTAGAACGAAGGATTGCCGAGGTTCTGCAGAGAACTTATGGTGTTCGGTCAAGAGACCAAACATGCCCATGTCCAAGAATGCACTGGCATTCTTTTTAAGAAACACCATTAAAGAGGCGCACGCTTCTTGCAAAGACAGTGACTTGAAGATACTTAAAGTTAACGCGCACGAAGTAAGGGCTATTTCGACCTCAATAGCCTTTCAGAAAAACATGGCTCTTAAAGATATTTTAAGTGCTATTTTCTTTTTTTGGAGGAGTAACTCAGTGTTCGCCTCGCACTACCTACGGGAGGTTGAGAACGACCTATGAAAGCTGTTACTCTCTCGGACCATACGACGCCGCAGACACTATTTTGGGGGCAGGAGGTAGCACTCATCCTTTCCCATAGAAAAGGGTATGTGAGAATATTTGTATGTTTATGGTTGTAGGGTCGGCTGCCAAGTACAGTCGTCCCTTCCTTTAGCCTTTGGTATATTTGGGATTTTTGTTTTGTTGTTAGGCTAACTTAGGTGTGGTTTTTGCCTCGTTGCCCTCAGAAGTATGGTCATGGTCTAGTCACATTGTGGTCCCGTCCCCGTTGACAGATCATCTAGAGCGCACCAACTACATAGGTCACTACCTTGTTGGTAACTCTAGTGAAGCAGAAGCAGGCTTGGGTGACAGTAATCACGAAGTCAGCTATGGCTAACATGGTAAGGAACCCAGATGTCAATCATATACATTTAGATGTTTTCTAAAATCCTTTTTCTGTCTCTCCCACCGCCAAAGGTGGATTCAGCTATATATATCTGACAGGTAAGTTTCATGAACAAAATGCTATTGTTAAGATACAATAAAGTTTGTTCATACTTACCTGGCAGATATATATATTTTTTAGTACCCACCCACCTCCCCTCAGGAGACAGTGGAGATAGAAATCTGATAGAAAATGGGAATGGTTCCTGATACCCGCCTCCCAGCGGCGGGAATGGGTACTAACCACCCTAACTCCCACTACGTGTGTCATAAGTTTTAGAAATTCTGTCGGACTTCAGAGAATACAGCTATATATATATCTGCCAGGTAAGTATGAACAAACTTTATTGTATCTTAACAATATCATATTCACTTAAGGCAACTTTTACACTGACTAAGATCACGAGTGTGGGCATCTCAGGACTTAAGTATTGCTTGTGACCTGAAGGGGGGGGAATGTTCTGCGTCTATCTCGTGACATCTTTTTGTAAATTTGTCGTAAATATACCTAGGGGTTGCTGTCATTTTTTTGTTCTCGTCCTTTATGATAGTATGTTGGTTGTAAATGTAATTTTACAAAGAAAAGTGCAAAGAAATATTAAAAAAGCAAATAAAAGTGAAAAAAGTTACTGACTCTTCATTCTCTGTAATAAATTTACTTAAATATTTTTCAACAAATATGCTAAGAATTTGTTATTGCTTTTATTTCTTATCTGTTTTGATATTGTGTGAGCAGTAATTATAATTTTACATAATAATATAAATTTATTTATTAAAAAAAAATAAATATAAGTTGGTAAAATTTACGATTATCATATAAGAGTCCCTACAAGGGTTTGTAAATTGTCCTTTTTCTTTCCCCATGTATATTTGCATATCTCCCTCTTTCCATGGATTTTTTTTTCTTTCTTTCTTTCTTTTCCTCCTCTCATAAATTGGCCAACCTCAAAGTTTACCCGGCCTGAGGAGCTGCATATCAATATATTTACCCGTCCAGTAAGTGTTAATCCACCTTCTCATTCTTTATGACCAAAATGTCATTACATATCCAGTGTCATCTTGCTGAACTTTTCTGTCATATTTTTAATAATGCTTATTTTTTCCCAGAAAAAAAGCTAAAAAAAAATCCTCATAAGCACTTTTACACTTTTATAGCTGATTATATTGTAGAGGTCATCAGATTACATAAAGTATTGTAAATTGGGACATATTTGGATGAATTTATATATATTTTTGTACCCATTTGTGTATTTGGATGTAATAATATACATGTATATATATATATATATATTATATATAATATATATATATATAATATATTATATATATATATAATTATATAATTAATTAATATATATATATATTATATATATATATATTATATAATTTATATAATTATATATAGATATATATAATATATATTAATTATTAGTTAATAGTATATCTATATACTATATGTATATATATATCATATATATATATATATATATATATAATATATTATACACACACACACACACACACACACACACACTATATATAAATGATGTCTGCAAACACCATAACCTTTGGGTTGACCTTAGACGTCTGTAGAAAATGCATGTAAATGGCCCATATGTTAATCTTCAATCATCCCAAACATTTCAAGGACAGTTCAGACTGGGGATCATTAGAGGAATAGACAAATTTTATTGTAAATTACATTCAGCATATGCAGCTATGGTTTTTGATGAAGCATGTAAATGAGTAGCCTTCCTTTAGAAAAGAGACTTGTCGTGAACTATAACACCTATAATATCTAAGAATTGTTCATTAAGGCACTACAATTATCAAATGCATAGTTAAGGTTAATTCATTAGAGAGTAAACAAAAGCTGTTTGACTTTATGTGAGCATAAAATGCACATTAATATGTACAACAAGCTTTGGTTTTGCACATTCACTAACATTTAAAACAAAAACTCTGACTTTGGACATAAAATACAATGTAAATTCTGTTTAAAGTAAAATAAAAATTTAGCTTTTTGTGTACTATGCTTAGTAATTTCATACAATCAACTTACCTGTCAGATATATACATAGCTAAGACTCCGTCGTCCCTATGTATATATCTGCCAGGTAAGTATGTATGAAACTTTATTGTATCATAACAATATCATTTTTCCATGATTTATTTTTTCTTTTTTTTTCATGAGCAAATGACAAATACCAAAAATGAAAGTTTGCCTTTTTAGATGAGATTGTATTTTCAGATGACCAGCATTCACTTTGGCCATAAAATATTCTTTCCCTTTTATCAAGCTTGGACTCCTTAGCATATCCAACTGTTTCAGTGTCATCAATTTCACAGTACTATGTACGTACTGTATTTGTCTTGTGACAATGAAATTTACAAAAGCTTTTTTTTAGTTCCATGCACTTTTTTTAAGAAATGAACTGAAGGGTTAGTGTTACCGCAAATACTAATGCCATACAAAATTCCCCTTCAGTTTCATGTGAATTTGCACCACAACCTATTCATGTAACTGAGGATGATTTTTTTTGCCTTTTTTGTGTGATTTGCCTTGTTAGTTTTGATGTACTCCTTTCCTTTTGCTTTCATTCATTTTTTCACTTTCTATAATGGGTGGTTGTTTAGAAGTTTCCTCTGAGACTGGGAATCTGTTGTTGTGTCAGTCATCCAACTATATTATACTTCATATCCCCCTGAAGCCCCACTTTTGTTGCTGCCTCATAAACTTTTACTAGTACGTATTGGTAGTTTAACTTCAACTTTCCTTACTGGTACTTTATTTTTGATTGCCTCACATAGCCTCACCAGTTCTAGTAGTTAACCATTAACTTTCCTTATCAGTATCTGTTTTGGATTTGTTGTGGCTGTAGCATGTCTGTAGCAGTGTACTTCAAAGTAGAAGGGTGGGGCTTGGGCTTAGACAAAGGATTATCGCTGTCTTGCTTGAACCCACCCAAAATGACAAGAAAATACATATTACCTATAGCACAGTTATATATATTATATATATATATACGTATATATGAATGTAAATTGTTTCTTTTTTTTTCTACACACTTGTCTATATAATTTCTCATACCATCTGTTTACAGTTGTTTTTTCCTGTGTTAGAAAGTGTAAACTTTGAAAAACTAATAATATGATATGCCTGGAATTATATTTTTACCCAACTTCAAATTAATGACAATGTTTTTACCATCTCAGTTCACGAAGCTTCTAGATGAAAGATCATGACTGTCTAACAGCTTATGCACAACAACGAGGTTGTCTAGAGGAGAGGAGAGAGACCTTTAGAGATTTAGAGAATCTTTGTGGGAGTACCTTAGGAATATACTTAATTCTGAGGGAACTGAAATAGTCCCATTATATTAGTTAGAAAGAGCTGATGGCTTTGAAAGGCTAGATAAAGGGAAAGGATAAGGTGAAAGAAATAGTGAAGGCTGGAGATGGTTGAAGGGCTGGATCTGTTTGTTGCAAACACAGGTTTCCAAAAGAGGAAACAACATCATACAACATACAGTAGTAGACAGTAGGAGACAGATTATCTACTTACAAGAAACAGAGATATAAGGACTGGTATGGATAGATATATGCATATAGAATAGATAATACATGGAGTGTGTGTGGTCACACAGTACAAATTGTTTGTGATGGAACGATGAATTGGTCAAGAGAGGAAAAGAAGAGATTTACTGTGAAAAAAATTAAAATATGGAAAGTGAAGAATGCAAAAAATAAAATTGGAATGTAAGATCAAAGATACCAATTGTAGAGAAGTTTGGCAAAAAGTGGAGATGGCACAGAGAGGATATGGAAAGATGAATTAACAGTTGAAAATCCAGGTGATGCAAGAGCAAGAGAGTATATAGAAATGCCAATAAGGTAAAGAAGTTTGTGGCTCAGTCAAGAAATAAAGCTAAGAAACCTCTCTCTGAGAAACTAGGGACCAATGAAGAAAAGGGGAACAAGTGGTTTATTAAATATTCAAGGCCAGGGGAAGGGCAAAAACAGATATAGAATGATGCAGATACGTGAAGGACAAAAATGGCAACACACTGACACAGAATAAAGATATGAGATGGAAAGAATACGTACTTTGGAGAACTTCTAAATGGAAAAAATGAACAAGGAGATGAAGAATGTACAGAATAACCTGCTGGAGATGTGAAGGAATGAAGAAAGAATTCCTTTTAACTGGGAGAAGAGTGTAATTGTGTACATCTATAAGCAAAGGGGTGAGGAATGTGGAAATTTAAGAGGAATTGAGCTCGTGGAACATGCCTGAAATATTGAAAAGACTAATTGAAAACAAACTGCACAAATTTGTTGACTCCAAAATACAATTTGAATTTATGATCGTGAGAAACAATACATACTACTAGTATATGCCCTCTTTATTGTTAGTTGCAGAAAATTTTTTTGGAAGGTAACAGGAAGCTGTACTGGTATTTATTGACTTAGAAAAAGCACATGACCATGAACCAAGGCAAAAAGTATGAAGGTGCTTGAGGGTGAAGGGTGTTTCTGAAAAATATGATGGTTGGTACAAGATTTGTAATCAGGAGCAACCACGCAAGTAAGAAGCTCTGTTGGAGCTACAGAAAAGTTCAAAATGAGGGCCGGTCTCCATAAGAATCAATTCCTAGCCCCTACATCATTGACCTTTTGATTGATGTTATGATATCAGAGAGGCGGTCCCTTGTAGTGCTATGTTTTCTGATGACATATTGATGGACAGAACTAGAGGAGGAGTTGAGCATAAGGTAGGAAGGTGGAGACAGGCACTACAAGATAGATGGGAGGAGAAGGAAGACAGGGAACAGTAAAATTGGGTCAAAATGACATCAATGTAGTTAAAACTGTTAAATATCCAGGATAAAATGTGACAAAATGGAGGTACGGACTCTGAAAACAGCCACAGAATACAAGGTGGTTGGATAGACTGGTGAAGATTGTCAGTGATATAGTGTGAAGGGATATTGTGTGACAGGAGGTTTAGTGCCAAGGTTAAAGAAAAGTATTTTAAGTGTAGTCAGATCAGCAATGGTTTACGAATTCACGGTTTGGCTGATAAGGCTAAAGAATGAATGTGGCAGAGATGAGGATGTTGAGGTGTATATGTGGAGTCACAAAAAGAGATAAGATCAGAAATTAATATATTAGAGGAACAGTTAAGGTATCAGAAAACCAACAGTAAAGTGGTTTGGTCATGTAATGTGGAGAGAAGATTATAATGAGCATGGAGGTTGAGGGAACGAGATGAGGAAGGAAGGCCAAAGATCAGATGGAAAGACAAAACGGCAAATGTCCTTTGGGAGAAAGGTCTAAGAAATCAGGATGTATTGGACAGTGGAAGGTGGAGAAGGCTGATAGAAAACAGCAGTCCCATATAGAAATGGTTCTAAGCTGGAAACCTAAGAACAGGAAGCTATACTGGTATTTTGTAAATCTAAAAGGCTTTTGTCAGTTTATCCAGAGAATTGGTTTATTGGAGTCCAAGAAAGAAGGAGTTCCCAAGAGACTCGTAAGTATGATAAAGGTAAAGTACTATAAGGGAGCTAGAACAGTAGTAAGACCAAAATATGGGACGACAGATCCATTGAAGTTAAGATTGGATTACATTAAGGATCAGATTCAAGCCCATTCCTCTATGTAGCTTTAATGGATATCCTGAGTGTAAAAGTGAGAGGAAATATGCTCTGGGATCTGCTGCTTGCAGATGACCTGGTTTTAACAGCAGCAACAGAAGTATAATTAAAATAGAGGTACAGGGCTTTGCAGTAATACCTGAAAAGTTGAGTACGTAATGCTAAGCAGGAGAGAGGGAAGAAAGGAACAACTAATAAGATGGCTGGTAGTTAAAGTACATAGTAAGCGCCTCAGTGGCGTGGTTGGTTTGGTGTTTGCTTCTCACCTCGGTGGTCGCGGGTTCGATTCTCGGCCATGCCATTGAGGAGTGAGAGACGTGTATTTCTGGTGATGGAAGTTTGCTCTCAACGTGGATCGAAGTCATGTAAAGTCGTTGGTCCCGTTGCTGAATAACCACTGGTTCCATGCAATGTAAAAACACCATACAAACAAACAAACAATAAAGTACATAGTTTGCAGTACTTTGGCCGTGTCATAGGCAAAGAGGATGGAGTGAGATGACGGTGCAGCAGAGAAATAAAGCAACTTGGGCAAAATGGAGGTAGGTTTCTGGGGTGATACATGAAAAGAAAATGGCTTTAAGACCTAACATATCAAGGTCTACAAAACAGTGATCAGAGCAGCAATATTAAGGTCTACAAAACAGTGATCAGACCATTGATGCTCTTTGGTGCAGAAAAGAGGGTGCGAGGCCTTGAAAGAAAAGAGATGAGAATGTTGAGATGGATCCTTGGAGTGTAATTCTTGGAAAGAATTGAAAGTTAACAACAAAGAAAGGACTCCAGGTTTGTATGGTTATGGAAAAATACATTTTACTTTCAAAAATGTCATTTTTCAGTGCTTAGCAAAGATGTTAGACCCAAGAGCACTTTATTAGAGTGGATTTTGGGTGGCGGGGGGGGGGACAAAGTTTGGTATACTTGGTCACAGCATTAGAAATATTTATTGCAGAATAAATAAACTAAATGGTAATTCACATACATTGGTATGAAGGTAATCATTTCAATCTGGCAATGATATGAATTCTCTAGATATGTAAGTATGTATCTGGTATTTTAGGAATGATACTACATTGGACTACATTTGAAATGCCTGCTGTCCATTCAGAGATAATAAATATTTGAGGTGGAATATGTATTTGTATATCCAGTACTTTCCCATCATCATATTTTCTTATTCAGTACTTGTACTTTATAGTTTAAACCTTTTTAAACACTTAATAAATCCATGAATATTTATTGTTAAACTTGCTGTCTTGTGATCTAAGTTTTTTCTGCTATTTCAGAGTTTATCATGACTGTTTAGACAGAAATGCAGTTCAAACCTGCATGAAGTCACAAAAGGTAGACTGATCTACCTCCCATGCATTCAGACACAGGGAGAGTTTTTATTTAATCAAGTAAGTGAGAAAGCTGCTGTTTTATTTATCACTTACAGTTGCAATTTCATGCTTATGAGGTTTTGTAACTAAGCTGTCATTTTTCTGCTTTAATGCGTACACAGTTCTGAATTCAGCAAATATGGGAGAAAATTTTTATAATTATTTGGAAGTGGTAGGTTTAACATGACAAGCCATACTCATAATATACTCTGGTATGGTAAATGGTAAAATGGAAATAACTAAAAAAAAAAAAAAATGGTTAGATTTTGTAAGAAGAGCTTACTGGGTATACAGGCCGTCCAAATGTATGTTTTCAGAACAGTAAAGAAATCCACCATAAAGCATTGCAGAATGATATCTCTATTCTAATAGTATTTTTATAAAAATGCAGAAAAGGAAAATTATCATTGTAACATGATTATTGTTATGGAGTTCATACTATGAAAATGAGGCACATATTTGAAGATGTACATAATGAAAGATTTTGTTTGTTTCTCTTCCCCGCTGTTAAGACATTTGCCTGTGGACTTATCTTAACATGGTTCTGCCTGCTGAAGTTTTTAGTTTGCTCGCTGTTTGACTGTTTTTTGGCTAACAACGCCTATTGACTCTTGCATATGGTATTGTAATACACCACCTGAACACCTGAATTAGCCCTGGTCACCTGGCCAGCCCGAACAACCCACAAAATTACCCACACCTAGGTAAAATTTTAACTGCCAGCATTACAAACGCTGCAGGTAAACACGTTTACTAAGTCACCTGTCCACAGTTGGCAACGCTGCCGCCAGCAACCAACTGACAGTGACCACTTACGTCAATCGCATTTTGTTCTCTCGGCGGTCGACGATTCTTGCAGTGTGCGAACCTTTTGGTCACAGCCCGACCCCCTACTGTGTTCTTGGAATAAGATTTGTTGATGCCTTCAGCTTGTTTTGGATTTCGCCTTGGTTTTCACACTGCCTCTTTGATTGAAGATAAGGACTCGGACTGCAAAATGGACTCTGCTTCAAAGGATCCTCCCCCAGCTAAGACACCTCCAGACCATCCCAGTGAAGATGCAGCAACTCATCACTCCTGTACCGCCTGCAAATGGAGGATGAATACACTCAAATATGATCGACATTCCTTGTGTATATCATGTAGGAAGATTCAATGCATTCTAGGTCGTTGATGTGACAGGTGTAGGGATTGGTCTACGGACCAGATGCAGGCTTATATTAAACACAGGAAAGCCTTGCTTCCAAGAGTAAGGGTAGTTTATCTTCAGGGGTTAAACCCAAGGAAGAGGAAGCTAGTGAATTAGAGTTTTAAGAAGTTGAAAGATAGGTTGACATCAAGTATGTGTGGGTTGTTTACTTTGTTAAAGTCAAAGTTGCAAGACGAGATGAAAGTTAGCAATAAGGAACAAATTACTAACTGTTCTCTTCCAGCTCCCCTGCTTGTTCCAGAACCAGCCCTGACGGGTGCCAGGGGTCATGGAGATCCAAAAACCGAAAGGTAGGAACTACCGACCCCCCTGGGGAGGAGCAGGCAGTTTGCAGCAGAATTCCCCTATTCCCCTGAAAACGTAAGTCTAATTATAAAATCAGAAATAGGAATGATGCAGACAGCTAAGGGTGTTAGGGATCAGTTAGGTGAGGCACGGTTCCAAGGACCGTTGCCTTCAAATCCTTTATTGTTCATACGTGAACAAGCTCGGTCTTGACAAATGGATAATTTCTAGTGCCTAGCTGGATACGGTTAAATCGCAGATGAAAGCAAGGAATCTTGTGAGATCTGGCAATGCGTGTGTATCTTAGGTGAAGAGTGTCAAGGACCACACACCTACGCCACCGCATCAGTCTTTTCTTAACCGCCTGGGCAAGAGATCATAACATTGACCTCTCTTGGTCTTTACCCAGTTCATTGCCCGTTTCGATTGTGATTAGTGTGTGTGTGAGCTGTTGTTATGGCCTCTTCTGCTCCTTCTCGGCCTCGTCATCGTGTGTGCCTTCTTCTCTTCTTCATGATGCTTCATCTCCTGCTGAGATCACATCCCATAGTGAGTAAAGTAGTTATACTGATAGTGCGGTCGCTTGGTATACAAATAGCCAACCCTCTGTTCAGTACCATATGCTCCACTCCTTGGCAAGGGGGAGTTCGGAGTGGTAACAAACCATGGTGTGTTGGTTTGTTATTGGACAGTCAAAGTTTCTCTTTGCTTCCCTATACAGTGATTCTCCCATATATCATTGTATGTCACTCAGTGTTTGGGTAGTTAGATTTCAGTTTATCTAGCTTTTCATGGGCTTCAGTCCCTTTCTAGAAGTTATTTCTTCTGGAGCTGGACCAGTAGGTAGGCCCCCAGCCAGTTGAGGATGTCTTGTACCTCCCTCCAAGTAAGAGTCTATCCTATTGTTAAGACCGAGGGTTTGTTCGGGCATGAACAAATGACAAATTTTCTAAGACAATTTGTATTTTTCATAGCTACAAACCTGAGGTCTTAACATTATACTACCCACCTCTAGCCACCCCTCTGTGTGCTAAGACATCCTAAGTTGGGAAAGACTGATGCGGTGGCGGAGGTGCGTGGTCCTTGACTACTCTTCACCCGCCATATGTACGCGTTGCCAGATCTCACAAGATTCCTTGCTTTCATCTGCGATTCAACTGGATCCAGCTAGAAATGATCCTATTGTTAAGACCTCAGGTTTGTAGCTATGGAAAATACAAATTGTCTTAGAAAATTTTTCATTTTAGTCCTGCTAGGTTAGGATCCCCACTGGATCCATAGAGTTGCTTGTTTCTGGCTAATACTGCGCCAAAAGTAAAATTTGGCCTTCCTCCTTCAGGGAGCTTCGACTCTTGTTCCTTTGGCGGTAGATACTTTGAATGCCTCCTCCTCTTCAAAGGTTCCCATTCCGTCTGGAAGTACTTCAGAACCTTTGCCCTTTGAGGGTTTCTAGAGTGTTGCTCAGTTCCATTTGGCAGATTATAATGGTGATCTTTTAGGCCTTTCACAGGGGAATAGGTCTTTAGTTAAGCAGTGTTTTCTTTTGGGTTTCTGCAACATTCAGGACCATGTTCTCAAGAATTTACCTGAATTCTGTAATGATGTGTTTGGATTTTCAAGATGGTAAGGAATCATCTATTTTCTTTCCCTTAAAAGAATGACCTCTAATCCTTCTATTTAATCCTTCTATATCCCCAGGTTCTTCAGTTTCTCCTCCCCCAGTTTTGAGGGGGGGGGTTTTCTGTTTCAGTTTCAGGCTTTGTCGCGGTCCACAGGTTTTTCCCGGTCGGGTGAGATGTTGATGTCTTTCCTGCCTTCACAGGTTACAGTGGTCCTCCCGTATTCGGTGGGGATGCGTACCAGATCTCCCTGTGAATAGTTAGAACCCACAAATGTTTGGAACCCCTATAAAAATGCTAAAAACAGCCTATTTTGTTAGTTAAAGCTCAAGAAAAACCCACTAAAAATGTTTATATTTGGTTTTTTTAATAGTTTTATCACAAAAAGTGTATTTTATGATGAAATTGATTAAAAAACCCCCCAGAAATTTGTGGATATTTCTCATAGAAAAATACTGCGAATGTGTGAATCCGCGAATCCGGAGAACGCGATTAGGGGGGCGTCCACTGTACTTCTATTAGTATTCCTTCATCTTCCACTGGTTTCAGTGTTGCTGTGGCAGGTGCCTCGGTTACCTGTCCCACTTCTGCGATCACTGGACCAAGGCTAGTTCCCAGTGTATCTTCCTCTGTCTTCCTTTCTCCGTCTGTTCTTCCTAAGACAGGAGATTTTCTGCTGGGTTTAGGTACTAGTCTTAGTTCAGTGTCAGGTTTGGTAGCAGGTCACCCAGGTTTCCAGACTTTGTCAGGTTCAATGTTTCACGTTCGTAAGCGGTGGATGTACGCACAGTGGATGTGTCCTCTTCACAGGTTCAGGGAAAATCTCCCTTGAATAGTTTTGGTTTGGTTCAAGCCAAATTGTTGAATCAAGGTCGTGAAGCGCTAGGTCTGCGTAGTTCCAGCGATGTTTTGCTTCCACAAGAATCCTTGAGTCGTTTGGTAGTTACCTCATCTCTTGGTAGAGGTGTTGATTTTGCGCAACCCTTTGTGGTTGGCTCAAATGCGGGTTTGACGTCTCCCAATGTTCAGTCTTTAGGTGTAGTCAGGGAAGGTTAGGTTCTTTGCCTCATCTGGGTGGTATCCCAGGAGTCGGTCTTGCCTCTGCTTCTTCCGTTCACATGTATTCGGAAGATGTAGAGACAGAATTTTCTGTAGAGGACGTAGGTCCGCCCCCTTTGGTAACAGGCTGTCTGCTTGTGGGAGACAGTGAGTATCAAAGAATGATAGACCTTATTCACCATCCATTTCCTCAGTGGAAAGTTAATGAGGAACCTTTTGAACCAAGCCAAGTGATGTTTGAGGAACTTTTCTCTATCAAACTGCTGATTTCACATCCAGCATGTAAGTTGCCTTGGTTTGGGCGTATGGAACAAGCCCTGAGGGAGGCAGACTCTCGGTTAGCTGCGGTAGTGGGGGCAGTTAGGCAGGACTCAGCTCTCTATTTCCAGTCGTAAGCCCTTGTATGGCATAGCGGTTAACCCTTCTTTGGGTTTCAGAGCGCCTCTTAATGAGTTGATGGAGGCTCTCCTTCCCAAGATCCCTGCAGGTAACAGGCTCATTGGTATTTCGGTGAGAGAAGCGGCCTTGCTTGAAGACACCTTTAGGAATCAATCCAAAGATCTGTCGCATACTATGTGGATGCTCTCAGGCCTCAGGGGCTTCTTAAAAGGGGACGGATATACTCCTTTGGATCCTGTTTTATTCGATAACCTTATCACGTCAATATCAATGGGTTTAGCTCATCAAGCAAACGTCTCGCCGGGTTGTACTACCTTTGTCTGCAAGAAGAGGAGGGATCTTTACGTGAGCCATCTCCCACCTCATTTCCCAGATATTCATGAGCGAGTTTTGTCCAGGGCTCCTCTGGCGCTTTGTGACAGTCTCTTCAAGGAGGAGGATGTATCATCCATGGTTAACTTTGTTTCTTCCATGTCCGTAGTTGAGTCTTGTTAAGCTATTATTTGGGTGGCTTCTCAGAGCACTAGGTCTCCTAAAGGTGCGAGTGCGTCTTCTCTAGGTAAGCGCTCTGGTTCGTCTCTCCCAGCCAGGTCTCCCAAGAAAGTCAGGTTTTCATCCAAACCTCCTCCTGCTTCCTCCAAATCCTCTTCTGGCAAGAAGGGTTTTCAGAGACAGGAAAGACTGCTCTTGTCGACGCCAGTAGGAGTTTTTGTCCCCCTTCGTAACAACCTGGGAGAAGTGGGGTGTGGAGAGTTGGGTGGTGGTGGTCTTGAGAGTGGGGTACAAGATCCCTTTCCGTTCTGCCCCTCCACAATTCTGGGCTTTTACACTCAAATCTTCGTAATCTCCAAGGCAGACAGTTAGTTCTTGAAGGCCCATCATAGATCTTTTGGGCCTGAACTGTTTCATCGTTTCCACAAAGTTTCACATGGAAACGACTCGGTCAGTGCTGAGGTCAGTCCAGAAACACGACTAGATGGTGTCAGTGGACCTCAAAGATGCATATCTCCAAGTTTCAATACACCCGGAATCTTGGAGATTCCTTCATTTCTCGAGTCCACTAGGAACCTTCCAGTTCAAAGTCCTCTGTTTTGGACTGACCACAGCACCTCAGGTGTTCACGAGGGTGATGGCTCCGGTTTCTGCTATCATGCATCGTCAAGGCATCCACATGAAGAGGTACCTGGATGATTGGTTAATTCAAACTTCTTTCAGGGAGGAGGCTCTAAGAGCAAGGGACTTCCTTCTAAAGCTCTGCGAGACTTTGGGGATTTGTATCAGCATGCCGTAGAGATCCCTGTCCCCTTATCAGACTATTACCTATCTCGGCATGGAGATTCAGACGCCTCGTTTGAAGGCTTTCCTGACACGAGAACAAGTGCAGTCAATTGTGAGTCAAGTGGAGCTCTTTCTCTCGGATGAAGCGCAACTTGCAGAAGAGTGGAGAAGTCTTCTGGGAAAGATGTCATCACTGTCCCTTCTTATTCCAGGCTCTCGTCTCCGGATGCGTTCTTTGCAGGTATATCTCAGGAATTGCTCAGAAGAGGTTCATCTGACCACCGGTGTAAGTCTTGCCCTCCTAATTCTGGACGTCTATCTGTATTCAAATGCCTTGAATCAGGGTTGGGGCGCAACCCTGGAGGAAGCTCAGGCCGAGCGCCTTTGGAGGGTTTCGGATCGGAAGGAGTCAATAAATGTCTGAGAATTGAGAGCCGTAGAGGCTCTGTTAAGCTTCAAAGATCAAGTTTGGGGAAAGTTGTAGTGCTCTTTTCAGACAGTGCTCCGGCACTAGCTTACCTAAAGAGAGAGGGAGGTACAAAATCGTCAACCCTCAACATCATCGTGCAGAGAATCCTACGTTGGTGGGAAAGCTCAAGGTCTCATTACTTCGGCAGTTCATTGCGGGAAAGCTCAATATGTTAGCAGATGCGCTGAGCTGTTCGAAGAGGTCCGAGGAAGCGAATGGACATTAGCACAAGAGGTAGTCCAATCGCTGTTAAAAAGGTGGCCAGCCACTGTGAATCTGTTTGCCACCAGGATGAACTTCCGTCTCCCGGTATAGTATCTACTACTCTTTGGTAGTGGACCTTATGCCTTGAGGGATGGACGCTATGCTCCACCCATGGGACATTCTCCACGTATATGCCCTCTCTCCATTTGGTCTCATTCATCAGGTACTGACGAAGCTAAGAGGCTGCAGGAATACGGAGATGATTTAATTGCTCTGTTTTGGCTTCAGAGACCTTGGTTCCCGCATCTCTTGGAATTGCTGTCTTAACCTCCGATCCTCCTGCCACAAAGGAAGGATCTTCTCCAACAACCTCATTTTCGTCCTTATCACAAGAACCTTCCCATGCTCAACCTAGCTGCATAGAGACTGTGCAGCAAGCAGCTCGAGATTCCGGTCTTTCGAAAGGAGTGGCTCGACAACTTTCTGTGCCTGAGGAAGTCGACAAGGAAGTTATACCAGGAAGATTGCCGATGTACCGTACATGGTGCAGGGGACAAGGGCATAGTATTTCTCACCCTACAATAGCAAAGGTGGTGGATTTTCTTCTGTTCGTCAGGAAATCCAATTCCCTTTCTTACTCTATTATCGCAGGCTACAGATCCATGTTAGCTAGCACCTTTAGGTTTCATTTACCAGAGATTTCTAATAGTTGAGTTCATGATCTTCTCAGATGTTTTAAGATTGAATGTCCAATCCTTCCACTTCGGGCCCTTACGTGGGATTTAGCAGAAGTTCTGAAATTGTTAAATTCGCAAGCTTTTGAACCTCTGGCGGATTTGTCCTTACGAGAACTTACTAAAAAAAAAATTTTTTTATATCACTGGCCATGGCTAAAAGAGTGGGGGAAATTCAGGCTGTCTCTAGATCAATTTTGTTTTTGATGGGAAGGATTCGTATCTTTCATATCTTCTGAAGTTTGTGGCTAAGTCAGAGTCAGAAAGTAGCCCTCTTCCCAGAGAGTTTAAGGTTTCGTCTCGAGGATTTCATCGGAGGTGACGTTGCCGAGATACGACTTTGTCCAGTGTGAGCACTTAAATATTACCTGTTGCGCACTTCCAAATATGTATTGCTTTTCCTGGTGAGGACTTAACTTCACTGGTTAGCTACCTACAACATATAGATCCCCCATGTGGGGTGATGTAGTCAGCAACCAAAGAGGAAGCCATCCATCCTCAATAATTAATAACCTAGATGTAGGGATATTAAATATGGAGACCCTTTCCACATACAAACTGGAACTTTATCAGCAATTGATTTGTCAATATGCAGTGAAGATTCAATAATTGACTTTAGTTGGGAAGTAATGGATGATCGTTATACCAGTGACCACTTCCCAATTATTATTAGTCTTGCCCAAAGTCCTCCAGTATCTAGACTACCAAAATGGAATATAGAAAAAGCCAAATGGCATATTTTTACTGAAAACAGTTCTGTTGATGCTACTGCAGAAGAATTTTCAGTAATAGATGATGCTATTGAAATGATGATTTAATACTGTTAGTATTTGTAGCAGGCCTCCAATCAATCCCAAGAACTTCTGGTAATTTTGTGCGCAAACCTGTTCCATGGTGGGGCAATGAATGCTGTAAGACACACAGAGTACTGAGAGCTGCGGTCTTGGGACCAACCAGATCGTACGCCCAAGTGGTTGGAGGAGACCGAGAGGGGTCTGCCCTGGTTCCTCCTGTGGAAGGAGGAGGATCTCAGGATGGGTTCTCCTTGGGTGGACTTGACGGTCCATCACCACAGGAAGCAATCACTCCCGAGATCTAGAGGTCGTTTGCGGAGGTCATTGCGCTGATTCATCAGCGCAATGACCCCGGGGAATGACCGATGCTCCCTTCATCCAAGCCTTCATCGAGGCTGGAGTCATTCTGTGGGCCCGAGAGGGAATCCAAGACGACAGTGGGTCTGCCCCGATCAGCCTTGGCCGACGGTGTGTTGGGCCAGGTGAACTCTCTTGTGTCTGGACAGGAGGGATCGCTTAGGTCTGACAGGTCGGCCAAGCTGCTTCCCCCTCCTCTACCACGACAGAGGCGGTTCTACGTGCCATCGGAGGACCTGCTGCCACCCAAACAGGTTAACCCGGAACTAGATAGGCTAACACCGGGGGTGTGTCTTTAACACCTGCTGTCAGAGAACCTCTGGTTCTTGCAGCAAGAGGCACTGGCTTTGGAAGCGACTGCCATGGCAGCCTCCAAGCTGGACCTGTGGTCCCTCACAGTGTCCAGGGTCGTGGCCTCCTAGGGAAACATCACTCCCGAAGGAGACCCGGCTTTCAGGAGATAGTGACAGTCTGGAGGTAATGCTATCTCCTACCTGGCCCACCAGACGGCCAACCTGTGGGCCAACCGGTTCTGAGACGTCGGGACGCAGTCCTCACTCGAGTGACCAGGTCGGCAGGGCGCGAGGCAGCGTTGAGTCTGAGGAACAGACCGTTGCTGGGTTCCTCCTCTCTCTTTCTTAGAGAGATGGTGGACGCTGCGGTGGAACAGTGGCGCACTGAGGACAGTGACCGCCTAGTCCACCAGACAGTCTCGAAGGCGGCTGGGCAGTCTCGAGCCACTGCGGCCAAGCCTCGGAGGTCGGCTAGCACTTCCTCTGCGGCCAAGACGACTTCCTCGTCAAGGCAGAGTGGAAAGACCCAGCCTTCGACTTCAGCTGTAAGGAGTGACCGTCAGCCCTCCTCCCAGTCTTCCTTTTCCTGAGGAGGATCTGGGAAGAAGAAGTCGAAGAAGGGGAAACGCTAGGGACAGCGTTCCCCCCTCACCTGCTGCCGGAAGTTGGGGGGTGCCTTGCGAGCCATTGGGCAACTTGGCAGCGTTACAGAGCCGAGGCCTGGATAGTGGATGTCCTTTCGTGAGGGATATCTACTACCCTTCGAGTCATGGCCACCCCTCACCTCCAACCCTTTCCACTTGCAGACGTACGTTCCTGGTTCTGCCAGGAACGTAGCACTTCGGCAAGAGGTAGATGTCATGCTGACCAATTGAGCTGTGGAGGTTGTATGGGATCAGTCGCCGAACTTCTACAGCCGACTTTTCATGGTGGAGAAGTCATCGGGGGCTGGTGCCCGGTGATAGATCTCTCTCCCTTGAACCGATTTGTTCGCCAGACTTGGTTCACGATGGAAATGAAAACGCTCCGTGTTCGATTCCGTGAGGGAGAACGACTTCTTGCTTTCTGTGGACCTGAAGGATGCGTATTTCCAGATACCCATCCACCAGTCCTCCAGGAAGTACCTTCGCTTCATCCTCGACGGGACAGTGTATCAATTCAGGGCACTTGGCTTCGGTCTCTCAACCACCCCACGTGTTCACACAAGTGTTCACATTGGTGTCGGCTTAGGCCCATTCGGTAGAGATACGTCTTCTTAGGTATCTCGACGATTGGCTAGTCCTGGCGAGTTCCCGCTTTCAGTTGCTACAGGACAGGGATCGACTCCTCGAGTTCTTCCGCAATCTCAGGATCGTGGTGAACCTTGAGAAGTCAGATCTCGACCCCAAGCAGAGGATGAAGTACCTGGGCATGCTGATTGACTCGATAGCAGGGCAATTCTTCCCCGCAGACTTGCGGATCAGAAGGTTCAGGGAGGCAGCCGGAAGGTTCCGGTCTTGACAGGAGCAGCTTTTGCTGTCCCCCTGCCTCCCCCTGGCCTCTTCTATGCTGGGTCGCACAGGCAGCCATCTTGTGAGTCAACTCCGCTAGCAAGGCCATTGACTAGCTCTGGTCATATGGAGAGCTTGACCTCACTCCCAGCATCCTCTTCAGTCCATGACGTCAGTAGTGGCAGCCGCTCACCCTCCCGACGCTGTGACGTCATCGTTGCATGGTATGACGCCATCTTCTGCACTCATTGATCTGTCAGAGGCCTTGTTTCAGGTGGTCTTCAAGCAGCTGGACCCTGTTTTGGATGAGAAGTTATCAGCATTCACTGTGAAGGAGATTGTGCAGAAATGGAAGGCCTTTCCTCCTCCCCCTGCTGCAGAGATTTCGTGGAGAATAAGTCTCCTCTTCGTCTTCATCTTCATCTCACACTTCATCAATTCGTCATCATGGCATCAGATGTTGGAGAGTTAAGGAGTGCAATTTCTCCTTCTCCCTCTGCTGTGATTTCTCCTTCTCCGAGCAGAGGGAGTTGTTCGCTTTCTCCTCGTCGCATCCGTGTTTCTCTCCTACCCTACATCTTGAACTAACTTTTGAGATTCTGGCAAAGTTTCCTGCAGGAAGGAGTCTTCCTCGTCATCTCTGCTCAACAAAGTCGCCTCTGTTCAGGCTAATATCACTATATTGTCTCATGGCTGTAGGAGTGCTGAGCCTTCGTTGTTTGTACATGATCAAAGATCCGGCCTACGTGTATATGTGGATGTGGTTGAAATTGTTCCCACAGCCTCTTCCTCAGCTCCTGTGCATTATCTTAAGGATGATAAGGCTCCAATCAAGAAGTCTAAGGTTGCAGAAGTGGAGGTGGTACAGGACAAAGAAGTAATCCAAGGACAAGTTACTCATTCTCCTGGGAGGATGCTTGTCCCTGAGACTTGTTCTTCTCCAAAGAACTCTCTTCGTTCTCTTTAGGTGTCTCTTGACGGCACGATCGGTGTCTTGCGGACATACCCATGTAGTGTCATAAGATCGTGTACACTGTCCCTGACGCGAACATGTACACGTTTCGCCTGACGTACCTGTACGTGATCGCTTTGTCGATGGTGTTCATGGTTCGTTACATGAATCTGGAAGGAGTTTGAGTAAGGGATCGGTCCTTGGTCTCCATGTTGGTGGACAACCAACAACCTTCGATAACTGGTTCTTCGAGTATGAGGGATGTCTCTCCGGCCCTGGAAGTTAGACCCTCTAGAGAATCGTTGGTCTCCTATACCAGAGCAGGAGGAGGGAGAAAGTCAGGAACTTGTCTTCTTTTTCGGAAGTGGTTAAACTCATTCGTGGGTTCAATAACCATGAATGTATGACTCAGACTCAGTTGTTTATTACACCTACATGTTTGGAGGCCTTAATGGGATCCAGCCATGACCCATTTGAACTTCCTGTCAGGCCATGCTCAGTCAATCTTACAACGTGAATGCGTTGGTGTCGGATCGGGATGGCTCTCTTCGTTTGAGGGGGTCATCTAAGTTTCTTCCTCCTCCTCTTCACACGACATAGGAAATATTATTCAACGAATTCAGTCCATTTGATGCCTTGTCACCTTAACCCAGATGTTATTCAATTCAGACCTTGGAGCAGGTTAGATCTGAAAACCCTTCTGTGTTGTCTCAGGAAACTCTGGCTATGGAATCTACAGTGGCTTCCATTTTTCAGACAGTCTCCTGGTTAGACTTATAGTCAACAGTGATAGCCAGGATCGCGTCTGATAGGTCGGCGGAGGGGTTAGTGAGTGTGTCTTCCCTTGCAATGCTATTGCTGTCTGGGGATAAGGCATTCTCTTATTTGTCCCACCTTGGTGCTAAACTTTTGGGCTAATCTTCTAGCTGGGAGAGATGCAGCATTGTCCAAGGTGGCTGCCTCAGTGGACTCTGAGTCCTTATCGGCACTCCGAAATGGGGATCTCTTGGAGTCTCAATTCCTCTTTTCTAGGACGGAGTACGGAGTTGGAGAATGCGATCAATAGAAAAAGAGCCAATACCAAGGACAGATTGGTTCACCAAGCTGTTTTGAAGTCAGAGGCACGTTGGTATCGTCCACTCCCTCCCTCCCCCCCCCCTCCTCCGCCTCCTCCTCCTCCTCCCCTCCTCCTCCTCCTCCTCCCTCCTCCTCCTCCTCCTCCTCCTCCTCCTCCTCCTCCTCCTCGACAGGTAAGGAGATCCTCTCCAGTCAAACCCCCTTAGGGCTTTGCTTTGGTTAAGATCCCTCGGGCCTCATCTCAGGCTAAGGCTGGTTAACAGTGTCCCTTTCAGTCCTGTTCTTCAAGTCAGGGAGGGGAGCTAGAGGAAGAGGCAGAGGTGGCCATCAGTAGTACGGGTACCTCTCCCTCTGTAGCCACAGGTAGGGGGGTGCCTGGCAGGCCAGTGGGCCAAGTGGCGAGACTATGGGCCAGAGAAGTGGGTAGTAGATGTTCTATGGGTGGGATATCTGCTACCATTCAACTCTCCCCCTCTCTCAGGCAGTTATTGCTTGGTCGGATGTACCCTTACAATTGACCAAGGTTCTTAGCTCTTTGGGAGGAAGTGAAGATTCTGGACAAAGGAGCGATAGAGGAAGTTATTCGTCCTTCCCCAGGTTTTTACAGTTGCATTTTCCTCGTGCCAAAGGCGACAGGCAACTGGAGACCAGTCATAGACCTTTCAACCTTGAATCATTTTGTCAGGAAGACAAGGTTCAGGTTCAAGATGGAGACGCCACCGATGGTGTTGGCAGCAGTAAGGGACAACGACTTCATGTTGTCAGTAGACCTGAAGGACGCTTACTTCCAGATTCCTATTCATCCTTCTTCCAGAAAGTTTCTTTGCTTCACTTTCGGAGAGGAAGTGTTTCAATTCAAGGTCCTTTCCTTCAGGTTAACCCCATTCCCTCAGGTGTTCACCAAGGGTCTTCTCACTAGTCTCGACATGGGCTCATGCTCAAAGGATTCGCCTGCTGAGATACCTCGACGACTGGCTGGTCTTAGCAAGCTCCAGAAGAAACTATTGCAGGCAGGGATCGTCGTCTTCGGTTTTGTTCAGAACTGGGTATTGTGGTAAACCTAGAGAAGTCGAATCTGGAGCCCAGCCAGAGGGTGCTTTACCTAGGTATGGTAATAGATACAGCAGCATCGAGAGTGTCTCCTTCGGACCAGAGGTTAGAGAGGTTGCGAGTAGTAGCGCCCAATTTCCTCTCACAACCAGAACAGTCAACTCACCTATGGTAGGTACTACTAGGGACTTTGTCTTTTCGAGATGCTGGTCCCTCACAGTCTTCTACTTCGTTCCATACAGTGGAGACTGAAAGACTTATGGTCCCCGGCAGGTGATTCCCCTCTTCAGAAGGTACCTCTGTCGGAAGACGTGAGAATTGATCTTCATTGGTGGAATCTCTTAATAGGTGTTCCTCTGAATGCTTCCTCCGGACTTCCTTCTGTTCTCGGATGCCTCTCTCGCGAGTTGGGGTGCTTATCTGGGAGACCTCATCACGCCGGGCGTTTGGGTGGTGTGCGGAAGAGAAGCTTCTACATACACATCAACGTCTTGGAGTTGAAGGCAGCTTTTCTGGGTCTGAAGGAGTTTCGGGAGAAGGTTAGAGGGTCATTTTGTGGTTTGATGTTGGACACCAACACGATGGTAGCCTATGTGAACAAACAAGGGGACCTGGTATCTTGCCAGCTCCACTCTGACAGTCGAATCAGATCAATGGGCAATCGACAACTTGGTGGAACTCTCATCAAGATACATTCCAGGCAAGAAGAATGTGGTTGCAGACAAGTTAAGCTGTCAGAACCAAATTCTAGGCACGTAGTGGTCTCTACATCAGGTCGTGGCAGACAGGCTTTTTTAGGTGTGGGGGAGGCCTATGTTAGACCTCTTTGCAACCCGCTACAACAAGAAGCTAGAGGTCTACTGCTTGGTAATATTGGATCCCCTAGCACTAGCAGAGGATGCCTTTCAACATTCTTGGGACAACTTAGATGTGTACGCATTTCCTCTGTTTTGCCCGATCCATCAAGTGCTGAATAGGGTGATGATAGCTTGATCTTGACATTAGTGGCTCCTCTGTGCCGCAGCAGAATGGTTTGTGGATCTTCTCTTTCTGCTGTCAGAGGTTCCAAGAGAAATTCCCCCATGGAGGCAATTACTTGTCCAAACTCACGTTGAAAGATTCCACCACTCGGTAGAATCCCTGTCTCTTCACAGATGGAGGCTATCAAGTATCTCCTCCGAGTGAGAGGATTTTCTCAGGAGACAACAAAGCATATGTCCAGCCATCTCAGGAAGTCCTCAGCTGCAGTCTACCAAGGGAAATGGGCAATATACTGTAATTGGTGTCGTCGACGGGGTTTCTCTCCACTCAAAACCTCTATTCAGCGCATAGCAGATTTTTTGGTTTTTCTCAGAGATGAGAAAGGTCTTTCTATTTCTGCTATCAGAGGCTACAGAGCAGCTTTAGCCTCAGTGTTATGCCTGAGAGGTGTAGATATCTCCTCATCCTGGGAGATCTCTTTATTGTTCAAAGGTTTAGAGCTGACCTGTTCTCCAAGGGAACTTAAGCTTCCCACATGGGATGTTTCACTTGTCCTTAAGAGTTTCACTAGAGATCCTTACGAACCTTTACGGCTTTCCTCGGGCAGAAACTTAACACTGAAGACAGTTTTCCTACTTAACACTGAAGACAGTTTTCCTTTTAGCCTTGGCTTCCTCGAAGAGGGTAGGAGAGCTTCATGGCCTTAGTTATGATGTGAAACACCAGGGGTTGGGGGTCAGTGACTTTTGAATTTGTCCCGGAATTAGTGGCTAAGACCCAGAATCCCTCGGTATATAATGACAAATTTGCCTCCTTTTCCATACCATCTTTGAATGACTGTAGATTATGATCCACAAGAGCTCTTGTTGTGTCCTGTGAGACCCTTAGTTGCTATCTCAAAAGGACTCGACACCTCAGGCCGGGGTGTCATAGGCTTTTTTGCTCGTATGGGACAAGCAAAGAAAGGTTTCCAAGAATACTATTTCTTTCTGGATTTGTGAGGCAATCAAGCAGGCTTATTCGCGTATTGATGGTTCTTTCACTGAGTCTGTGCAGGCTAGAGCACATGATGTCAGAGGTATAAGTTCCTCTCTGACTTTCAAGAAAAATTTTGCTGTTCTTAGAGTTTTGAACACTGGGCCTTGGTTATGACAATCCACATTCACCTCATTTTATTCAGAGATCTTTCCCACAGGTCTATGGACACGTTTTCCCTCGTGGCTGCATAACAAGTGATTTAACTCATCCTTGTCCTTGTGAAAGAGAGAATGAGTGAGTGGGCTGGCCCCTTTCTTTCTCTTATTTCAGTTCTTCTTCCTTCAGGCAGGTTGAGGAATAGACACATCACATGCTGGACTGGTCTCATACAGATGAGTTCAGTAACCATACTGATAGTGTTGGTTGAATGTATTTACAAATATCAAACCCTCTATTCAGTTGTGTATACTCCACCTTCTGGCAAGGGAACGTCTGGAGTAATAACAGACCTTTGTGATCATATGGTTTGTTATTGAACAGTCAGAATTTTCTTTAGTCCCTGTATTGTAATGAACCTGCTCATATATCACTGTATTGTAACATTGTATTGTAACCCAGATGATTGAGTTGTAGATGTCGGTTTATCTATATTCTCATGGGCATTTGTCTACTTCCTTTAGAACTCCTCCTCTTCTAGGGGGTGGTCAGGTGGGTTATCTCCCAGCCAGTTTAGGATGTCTATACCTCCTTCCAAGTATAAGGCTATTCTATTGTTGAGAGTGAAGGTTTGATCCGCATATGAACAAATGACAAATTTTAGAATCATTTTGTATTTTTCATAGCTAACAAACCTGAGGTCTTAACACATACTGCCCATCTTTAGCTGCCCCTCTATTAATTCTTTTTTAGTTATTCCTGGGTTGGGAAAAGACTGCGTATCACGGAGTGAGATTCGGTCTTCGACCAGATACCACCTCGCATACGCAGGCATTGCCAGATTTCACAGACGCCTTGCTTACAATCTCCGATTTTATTGACCGTTTTACCAGCTGCGCTGGGAAATTTAATATTGTTTAGACCTCAGGTTTGTTAGCTATGAAAAATACAAATTGATTCTAAAATTTGTCATATTTCTTAAAGCAAGTTTATGACTTAAAAGTTACATTAATATAATTCATGAAGAAAGTCTACAGGTTGATTTGTATACATGTATATATGAGAGATGTGAGAAGTCTTTTGGTTTTGTGATTTGGTGATCTCTACCATATATTGTAGTTGTTGTATGCTATGTAGTTGGAGTTGGGATGATCTTTGGACTTTTTATAGTAGTTGTTAACCATTATTAGTATAAGAAATTCCATGTATCCTTGTGTGGTAGTCTTTTTAACTTTTGCTTGTTCCTACACGATATACAAGCCGTCGGTCCTTTACATAAGGAATTACTTTCGGCGTAGGTGGAATTACGGCCGTTGAATTCTTGAACAAGGTGGTTAGGCAGTAACTACTGTGTGGTAGGCGGGTAGGCTAGCCTGCCTGGATGTAAACTCCACTTTGCTGTTTTTAAATAAATATGTATATACAGTGTTTGATATTATTATCAAATTCAATTAATATACAAACCCACTTTTTGTGATAACCTTTTAGCCACCTCTCTACTTGTGTCAAGAGTTGGCAGCAAAGGTATACCAACATATGATTTACATTCTTTTGCCCTTCAACGTGAGGACGAGATATGTATTTAACGTCAGGATGAGACATGTATTTAACGTGAGTGATATTGATCTTGTAATCAGACATGTATTCATCCGAAAATTATGTTTACGCTTGGGAATTACCGAGAGGAACTTCAAAGGTTTGTCCTTGTTTTGTTTTTATGGTAATTTCTCTTCTCCTTCATCCTATCACTTCCTATCGGGCGAAGGTAGAAGAAGGGGAATGTGGTATTGATGTTTGGGGGATCTCCTCTCACTTGGAGGTTGGTACCCTTACATGTGAGAGGAGTATCCTTATTACTCGATCATTTTTATGCATTCAACTTACCTGTCAGATATATACTTAGCTATAGACTCCGTCGTCCCCGATAGAAATTCGAATTTCGCAGCACACTCTACAGGTAGGTCAGGTGATCTACCGCCCCGCCGCTGGTGGCGGGAATAGGAATCATTCCCGTTTTCTAAGACAGACTTTCTCTATCGGCCGTGACAGCAACATTGTTGTTGTTACTCCTGATTTGATTTTCGTGTTTTTTCATCGCTATTGATCTTCTAAGTCGGTTATTTTGGTGACGTATTGGATCTTTGGTTTGGCATACTCTTTTGTGGACTGTTTTTTGGACTTGGTTTTGGATATTTCTCATGATGTCGGATTCTAGCTTTACGGTTAGAAGACAGTGTGTAAATGAGGGATGCATGGTGAGGCTACCGAAAGCTTCGGTAGACCCTCACACAGTTTGTAAGGGGTGTAGAAGGAATGAATGTTCAATTTCTAACACCTGTGATGAATGTGTAAATATGAATGAGGAAGAATGGAAGAATTTAAATTCATATTTAAGGAAATTAGATATGGATAGGGCTAGGAAGGCTTCCTCCAGAAGCGTAAGTAGGTCTCGCTCTAACGAGCCTATTAAATTAACACCTAACCTTAAACCTATATCTTCTTCCTCTAGTACTAAGACTGCAAATCCGGCAACGGAAATTGCAGATCTTAAAGCTGCACTACAAAGGATGGAACGTCAAATGCTGTCATTGAAAGGTAAGCACAGTGATAGTGAATTAAGTGTCCCTAGTGCAGTGGAGGGTGCGTCTGATCGGCTTCATCTCGCTCCCAGGCCTAGACCTCTTCCAAGCTCACAGGCCCAGAGGAGAAGGAATGCCAAAAGCCTTACGGAGATTATGGAGAATCCCCACCGATCAGGCGTCCCCTCGGCAGATTCTGTGACGACCCGAACTGCCAAGTATCGCTATCGAAAAAGCATCCTAAAGAAGTGTTTTTCTTCGTCAGATTCTTCACCGAATGTAAGGGGCTGGAGTTCTGATGAACTGTCACGCCCCTTAAAGAGAAGTTGGAAGGCTCCAACTTTGGATTCAAGCCCTGAACTTTTCTCCGATCTATCAACTTGTGAGAAGAAGAAAAGGAGATTGGTTCCTAAACGGAAATCGGAGTTTCCTTCCGCTTCTAGACCTCCCTCGCCTGAATCAGGGAAGGAGAAAGAGAATGCGGCTGTGAAAATTCTCCTAAATGTGCAGGAGCAACTTTCGGCCTTAGTAGGAGTTTTTACTAAGGATACTCCCAGAAGAAAGGACTCTTTCCTGCCTATAAAGAAGACGAAGGGAAGGAAAGAAGAAACGAAACTTTTGGCTTATACTCAGAGGAGTATGAAGAATGCGCCAAAAGCGCCAACCTGGCGCAATGCGCCAGATGCGTTTGAGACTCCATATGAGTCAGAAGAGCCAGAAGCGCCAGATGCGCCATATGCGCCAGAAGCGCCAGCCTGGCGAAATGTGCCAGAGGCGCCAGAAGCGCCACCCTGCCGAAATGCGCCAGAAGCGCCAGCTTGGCGCAAGGAATCACGAGCGCCAACCCGGCGCAATGAGCCACAAGTGACAGATAAGAGACGGACTTCTTCCAAAAGACAATTAAGCCAAGAGGATTTGTTTAGCTTTCGGAAGGATAAACCTTTACCTGACAGGGACTCTAGTTGTCGCACAGGCGGCCGTAGCCCTTGTCAAGACATAGGTGGTTCCGGAGAAAGCGATAGGAGAGGACATCCTTCGTCTGACAGGTGAGAAAGGTGTCGCACAGGCGGCCATCGCTCTTGCCAGGCGAAGGATAAGGTCGTTTTGCAGGATCAACCTATCTCTCGTAGGGACGCAAGTTATCGCACAGGGCGGGTCGTTCGTTCTTGTGAGAGTGGGGGGGTGGATGTTGCAAGAGGCCAGTCTCCTATTGAAAATAAACAATCCTCTTCGGAATTGGATTTGGAAGAGGTTTCGGACTCTGAAGACCACTCGGCTCCGGGTTTGTCAGATTACAAGACACTGGCAGCCCTCTTACTTCAGGAGTTTGGGGACTCTTTAAGCCCGACTGCTCCTCCTTCTCCAAGGTCCTTATTTACAAGCACGAAGGTCCCGAAACAATCATCTTTTATTAAAATGAAGCCAACCATTTCCATGAACAAGGCTCTCCGATTCGTAGGAAATTGGTTGGAATCCAAGGAGAAGGCGGGGAAGACAGTCTTTACCTGCCCTCCTTCCAGACTATCAGGAAAGAAGAGAATTTGGTACGAGATGGGCAAATCACGGGGTCTAGCTCTCCCGACCACTGCCGAAGCAGATTTTTTGAATCTGGTAGATTTGTCTAGGAGACAAGCCTTGTCATCAGCAAAGATCACATGGGGGACTTCTGAGATGGACCATCTCCTCAAGGGATTGTTTAATGTCCTAGAAGTTTTTAACTTCTTAGACTGGTCCCTTGGGGTGTTGGCCAAAAAGACACAAGAGAATGAATCTCTTAGTCCAGAAGTCCTTCATAGTGTTCTTTCCTGTATGGACAAGGCGGTTCAGGATGGATCAGGAGAGGTGGCCTCTCTGTTTGGAACTGGTATTCTGAAGAAGAGAGTCTTATTTAGCTCTTTTCTGATGAAAGCAGTTACTCCTACTCAGAGGTCATCTCTTCTGTATGCTCCTCTGTCGGACCAATTGTTTCCTTCAAATCTAGTGAAAGATATTTCTCATTCTTTGACAGAGAAGGCCACACAAGATCTCTTGGCCCAATCTGCAAAGAAATCGAGGACTTCGGGTCCTATTAAGAGAGAGAATCGGACTCCTCAACAGCCCTTTCGAGGGAGCTCCTCGGCCAGACCCTCTTTTAAGAAGAGAGGAGTGCAGAAGAGAGGTAGGTCTTCTTTCAGACCTATCAAGAGAGCGAAATGAGACAACAGTCCTTCAAGCACCGGTAGGAGCCAGACTTCGGAAATTTTCCGAAGAATGGACTCGGAGACAGGCAGAAATATGGTCCCTTTCAGTGGTAACAAAGGGATATATGATCCCCTTTCGAGACCGACCTCCCTTGACTATGAACCCGAGGGAACTGTCAGCCCAATACAGGGACCCTGCCAAGAAAGAGGCATTATTGCAACTGGTAGAACAGATGTTGCAAAAGGAGGCCATCGAAGTGGTTTGGGATCCGCATTCCCGAGGATTCTACAACTGTCTTTTTCTGGTTCCAAAATCTTCGGGAGGGTGGAGACCGGTCCTGGATGTGAGCGCATTGAACCGATTTGTGGAGAACACAAAGTTCTCTATGGAAACATCAAAATCGGTTCTTGCGCCTCTTCGTCCAGGAGATTGGATGGTCTCCTTAGATCTACAAGATGCATACTTTCATGTTCCCCTGCATCCATCATCGAAGAAATATCTCAGATTCATGATGCAGGGGAAAGTATACCAATTCAAAGCCCTATGCTTCGGCCTTTCTACGACCCCTCAAGTGTTCACGAGGCTAATGATGAATGTTGCGAGATGGCTACATCTAGAGGGGATAAATATATCCCTTTATCTGGATGATTGGCTAATAAGAGCAAAATCGGAACTTCAGTGCTTGAAGGACTTGGAGAAGACTTTGAACTTGACAAAATCTCTGGGACTGCTTGTGAACCTCGAGAAATCACAATTGATCCCCAGACAGAACATAGTCTATCTGGGGGTACAGATGGATTCTTGGGGTTTTCGGGCGTTTCCATCTCAAGACAGAATTACTCGAGGCTTAGAAAAGATCTCTAACTTCTCAGGGAAAGAACGGACCTCGGCGAGGGAATGGCTCAGTCTGCTGGGCACCCTTTCCTCGTTAGAGCAGTTCATTTCCCTAGGAAGATTAAATCTCAGACCTCTGCAATTTTATCTAAAGAGGATGTGGAGTCAAAAGACAGGAGACTTGTCAGACATTTTTCCCATCCAACAGGGGATAAAATCCGACCTAAAGTGGTGGTTAACCCCATTAACAAGGAACGAAGGGGTGTCCCTCTTGATTCGGAACCCTCACCGAGTGTTGTTTTCCGATGCCTCGGAAACAGGTTGGGGAGCAACACTGGGTCCAAAGGAAGTAGCAGGTATTTGGACTAGACAATAAACTACTCTGCACATCAATGCGAAGGAACTCCTGGCAATTCATCTAGCCCTGGAATACTTCGAAGAGGAAGTCAGAGGGGTGGTAGTTCAAGTCAATTCCGACAACACCACAGCTCTGGCTTACATCCGGAATCAAGGGGGCACTCACTCTTTCTCTCTGAACGAAATAGCGAGAGCTCTATTAACCTGGACAGAGGAACGGGGCATTATTCTGCGTACAAGGTTTGTCCAAGGAGTAAAAAACCTAAGGGCAGACAGGTTGAGCAGAAAGAACCAGGTTCTCCCGACAGAGTGGATGCTCCACTCAGGAGTCTGCAGACAAATATGGTCACTCTGGGGGAGACCCCAGATCGACCTGTTTGCCACGTTCCTCTCCAGGAAAATAGACAACTTCTGCTCGCTAGAAGAAGATCCCAGAGCCACAGCGATCGATGCCTTCCTCATGGATTGGTCAGGCATAGACGCATACGCCTTTCCCCCCCGCCATTCCAAATTGCTGGGGGAAGTAGTGAGGAAATTTGTGGCATCGGAGGGAATGAGAATGACTCTAATTGCTCCCTTTTGGCCTTCCCGAATCTGGTTCACAGAGGTACTGGAATGGACGGTGGACTTCCCCAGATCTCTACCAGACAAGACAGATCTGCTCAGACAACCCCACTTCGAGAGGTTCCACAAAAACATCCAAAGTCTCTCCCTGACTGCCTTTCGACTATCGAAAGACTGGTCAGAGCGAGAGGCTTTTCAAAGAAAGTGGCAACTTCAATTGCTAGAGCCCGCAGAGCCTCTACCCTGCGGGTCTACCAATCGAAGTGGGAAGTTTTCTGTAGATGGTGTAGGTCGAAGAAGCTGTCCTCTTCCAATACCTCTGTAACCGAAATCGCGGATTTTCTCCTCTTCTTAAGAGAAGAATCCAAATTGGCCGTATCCACTATCAAGGGATATAGGAGCATGCTCTCAGCTGTTTTTAGAAACAGAGGGCTGAATCTCGAGATTAATAAGGATCTTCATGATATTATCAGGTCTTTCGAGACTATGAAATTGAGATCGTCGATTCCCCCGAGTTGGAACCTGGACGTTGTCCTAAAGTTCTTGATGTCGGACAGGTTCGAACCTATAGATAAAATCTCATTCAGAGATCTTACTAGCAAATGCATATTCCTGTTGGCTCTCGCAACTGCTAAGAGGATCAGTGAATTGCATGCTTTGGACTCTCGGGTGGGATTTAGAAAAGACTCGGCTGTCATTTCTTTCCAGGATCTTTTCCTAGCAAAGAATGAGAACCCTTCTAAACCTTGGCCTAGAAGTTTCAAAGTCAAGGGACTCTCTTCTCTGGTAGGTAGAGAGTTGGATCGGTCCCTTTGCCCAGTCAGGACCTTAAAATTTTATTTAGAAAAGAAGACACAGCTTCAGGGATGTCGACAAGGTCTTTGGTGTTCGGTAAGAAACCCCAAAAGACCTATGTCAAAGAACGCACTGGCGTTCTTTGTCAGAAATGTAATTACCGAAGCTCATAGGAATTGCCAAGAGAACTCTTTAAAGCTGCTGAGAGTGAAAGCTCACGAAGTCCGGGCTGTGGCAACTTCCCTTTCTTTTACGAACAATATGTCCATGAGAAACATTTTAGCAGCAACTTATTGGAGGTGCAATTCAGTATTTGCATCCCACTATTTAAAGGATGTTAGAATAACATACGATAAATGTTTTGCTCTTGGACCTTATGTATCAGCGGATACTATGCTGGGAAATGGAGCAGACGCTGATCCTTAAATTTGTTTTTAATATTTTTAATAATTAGTTTTAATATTGTTGTTGAGTTGTGGGTTGCTTGAAAGGATGTTCGGGGATGACTCCTTTCAATCTTAGTACTAACCCCAATGAGGATCAGGTGATCGGGATTAGTGTCGTGCTCTATGATCATGCCAATAGGCAAGGTGTTTTGTCATGTAAGTGGATAGGACCCCATTGACAAAGATCCTAAGGTTCTGAAGCGTAAGTGGGTAAGACCCCTGTAACAGACCATCAGGAACTCTTAGCATGAGGTCACTACCTCGCTGAGGCTCTTGAAGCGATACGGGCTCCTAGGCAGTAGCCATGAAGTCTTTCACTAACACAGGTAGGAATCAAGGTTTTTAATTTTATTACCTACAACATATGTTGTTTCCTGTCTATTTCAGTAAATTAGCTGTCTCTTACCCTCCGCCAAAGGTGCCAATCAGCTAAGTATATATCTGACAGGTAAGTTGAATGCATAAAAATGTTATTGTCATGATACAATAAAGTTTGTTCATGAAACTTACCTGTCAGATATATATATATAGCTGTATTTTCTGAAGTCCGACAGAATTTAAAAAAAAACTTCCGACACACGCAGTGGTCGGCCAGGTGGTTAGTACCCATTCCCGCCGCTGGGAGGCGTGTATCAGGAACCATTCCCATTTTCTATTCATAATTTTTCTGTCGCCGGTGCTGAAAACACCTGTTTTCAGTACCTCCGTCTTAGGATTTTGGAAACTTCATTGCCGCTAAGTATCCTAATTGTCTTTTGATTTATTTACTTGGATTTGTGGCTAGGCATACGCTATCTTAAATTGATTTGAATTTGATTCATTTTTGCATAAGATATCTGAATCTAGTTAGGCTAGTTTCAGAGGGGGTTGTCTGCAAAGATAGGGTGTGGCTACCGAAAGCTTCGGTAGATCCGCACTTGGTATGCACGAGGGGTTTGGGTCTTGCTTCTTTGTTGAGATTTGTCATGTAAGGAGTGTGAGACTTTGTCTATTCCGTAAGGAAGACGTATGATTCGTATGTACGCAATTAATCAGTAAACATGTCTAATTCCGTAAGGAAAAAGTATGATTCGTATGTACGCAATTAATCAGTAAACAAAAGTCAGGGTAGTGAACCTGCTAACCTTCCTGTAGACTTTATTTTGCCTAACCCTATAGTATGGCCTACGGGTTATGAATATGTCTGCGAGAGGTGATCGCTCTCCTTCATAGTTGTGAAGAGTGCTACTTCTGTTATTGTTACTCCTAACCCTGTAATGTTGCCTTCGGGCCCTAAAACAGTGTCTGTAGAGGTTATTGCCCTTTTCTCTTATACTCTTTCGATTCGTAACTTAGAATCGAAAGTGCTTGCTTTAGAGAGCAATAGTGAAGTGGCTAAGTGCAGTGACAGTGCCCCTTGTGTAGTGGAGGGTGCGTCAGATCGGCCTTATATCGCCTCTAGGTCTAGACCTCTGTCGGACTCCCAGGACCACAGGGAGAGGGCATGTCGAAAGCCGAAGGAGGGTTACGAGGAACCCCCACCGATCTGGCGTGCCTTCGGCAGTTTCTGATGAAAATCCCCAGACTGCCAAAGTTCGTGCACGTGCACGAATCCTGAAGGATTGCTTCTCGTCCTCCGAGGCGTCCTCCCCGCGCAAGGGTTGGAGCTCTCGGAAGGACTCGCGCCCTCTAAGAAGCTTTAGAGAAGAGGACGCTTCACTTCCTCTCTCTCGTCAGGAGGGAACGTCAGATCCGCCCCATAACGCCTCTAGGCCTGGACCTCTGTCGGACTCCCAGGACCAGGGAGAGGGCATGTCGAAAGCCGAAGGAGGGTTACGGGGAACCCACATCGATCTGGCGTCCCTTCGGTAGGACCTGTTGACGTTTCCCAGGCTGCGGAAGATCGTGCACGTGCACGAATCTCGAAGGACTCGCGCCCTCTAAATAGAAGCTTTAGAGAAGAGGACGCTTCACGCCTCCTCACTCTCTCGTTATGCGTTTCAGTGAGAAGTAAGAAGGCGAACGTCGCCTGATCACGTGTACGTCTTTCCACCGAGAAATATGAAAAAGAAGGCAGTTTCTCTCGCTTGTTTTGACGCCTGTCAGGAGCGTGACGCTTTTCTGCACGCTTCTTTTGACGCCTGTCAGGAGCGTGACGCTTTTCTGCACGCTTCTTTTGACGCTCGGCTTGAACGGGACGCTCGGATGGACGCCAGGCGCGCGCCAGTGGACGCCGAGCGTCCTCGCCAGTGGACGCCGAGCGTCCTCGCCAGTGGACGCCGAGCGTCCTCGCCAGTGGACGCCGAGCGTCCTCGCCAGTGGACGCCGAGCGCTCGCCAGGACGCCGAGCGTCCTCGCAAATGAACGCCGAGCGCGCGCCAGCGCACACCAGGTTTGTATCCTGGCTGAACGCTTCTGTTGAACTCTTCAACTTCAAGCTCTTGTTTAAGATTTGAGCCTCAAGAATGTGAAGTAAGCAGTGCTTCGGAGGAAGCTTAAAGTGAACAGACAACTTCGTCTTCGAAACCCAGCAAGACTCGGGTTTCGTGAAATTCAAGAGGTCTCTGTCAATATTATATTGCTTTTCGCAAAGGTTGGATGGAGTTAAGGAAAGCTCAAGGGAAGATCTCGTTTTCTCTACCGCAGTCAAGACTTTGCGATAAGGCAGTTACGGGTTATGTAAAGGCTCGACGTCTCGGCGACGTTCAGTAGGATTCTTGCAAAGGCATTCATCAAAAGGAGGCTCTTCAGGAAAGCGCAAGACAGGACTTCCTTTGCCACCTTTGCCATGCTGCCAATAAATTTTAAGCTTTAGCAGGCATTAGTTGTGATACGGGAGAGGAAGCTGGTTGGAGAGTTTCTTCCTCCTCCCAGGATAATTTTGCAAGCTTTTTAGCCCATCTGAAAGGGGTTTTCAGATGATAGATTTTGTTAGTTTCTAGTCGGGACTACGCTGCCGAATTGAACATCGTCGTTCTACCTGCCGTAAGCCCTGTCTCTTAACAGGATTCTTGCCCCTTTCTCGTTTGAGACGGGAATGTGAAAAAATAAAATGCTCGACTTCCTGGATTACGTTTTGTCAATTCAGTGACTTTCCCCCATTGACAATATACTATCGTTTTGTCAAGTAAGTGGGTATCCCCTCATTGACAAAATATCTCTTTGTCCCGTAAATGGGTTAGTTCTCATTGACAAACATCTCTTTAACTTTATATTGCGTAAGCGAATAAGCTCTTATTGACAAGATTCGGAAGAGCTCTCATTCGTCATTCGCAGACTCGTACAAGAAATAGACTTGTAGACTACGTCAATGAACGCTTATGTCCACTAACATAAGAAGCTTGAGCTGTCTGCTTCGATTCTCTAAGTTTTGTTCATGAAACTTGCCTGTCAGATATGTATGTAGCTGTATTTCCGAATTCAGCTATAGTATATTATGTCTTGGCAGTAAGTATGAACAAACTTTATTGTGATATATTAAAATATTTTGCCTTGCGTTATTTTACTACTGGTTGGTTCAAGTCATACACGCTTGCTGTAGTTACCTCTTCGGATGGCAACCGAGAGGTCTAATGTCTATTATTTTAAGGACATTTAATCGTCACTCCCTGCAGCCTTCCAGGAGTTTCCGATTTATCTTTTACCGTTGTATGGTAGTGTTCTGACGACACAAACGCATCTATATATATAGCGTTTTCTGTTTCGCTTAAATATACCAGCTTGAGAGTCTCTTTTTGCTCAAAAATAACGGACCTATTTCTTCTTAGAATAGGGTAGCTGGCAACCCAGACATAAAGTTAAGAGACGACGTTCGTAAGCTGCTGGCTGCTGCTGTGTCTGACTGTCCAAGTTCCAACCGAACCAGTAACAGATCGTGTGCTGTCATGCGCCGTAGGTTACGTCTCTCTCTCCTGCGGGATTGACTGACTAACCGTATCTCTGTGCTGGCGGTTATGTCTCTCCTGCGGGATTGACTGACTAACTGTATCTCTGTCCTACAATCACGGACTTTAGCCTAAGATTGAGGGGATTTCTTACGTGAATGAATAAACGTTGCATTCGTTTTGCCTTACTATGTTCAACAGAGTTATCTCTTAATCCTTTCGGTGCTCGTTACCGCACGGTATAGAACTATGAGTCTAACGCAACATTGCACTTTTATATGCTCTCCTGCTTAGGCAAAGCGCAGCCTTATAGGGAAGTAAGCATACTCGGGGAGGGAATGGATGAGCTTGCTGGGGACCATTTCCTTCCTGAAGAAGTTTGTTTCCCCGAATAGACTGCAATTCAGACCACAGTTTTTTCCTACCGGGAAACTGAAATATTATTCAAGATCTAGGAATTATTCTGAACATCTCTCAGTGCGTCATGATAGAAAGAAGGTGCCGGACATCTGGATAGTGTTTCAGATGTCCTGGATCTTAATCTGAAAGAAGTAAATGCAATACGGTCGTCCCTCCAGTCCTCGAAACGAGTTTTTGGAACCAGTGGTCCACATCAACTCTGATATTCCACAGCTCTCTCATATCTTAAGAAGTATCTTCTCTCGGTCCCTGCTCGAGTTTACGAGAAAGAGCCTATTATAACAACAGGCGTAGAATGTAACGATCCTCTAGAGGTTCGTTACAGGATTGCAAAAGTCCGTACGAATCGTCTCGATCGACGGCAGCAACTTTTGACTTCCGAGTGGAATCTTTCTTTTGAAGTAAGTTGAGATTGTGGAGACTTTAGGGACGCCCTTTCATTCTTCTCTTCGATATGTTGAGGACGAAGAGGCTTCTTCTTCTCTGCTCCCTTTTTCTCGATCCGGGATCGGTACCATTAAACGCCATCCTATGATATTAAACGGGGATGGATGTTTAGTCTCTTTATCCCTTTTTCAATCGCTTAGGAAATGTAATGAGGATTTATGACGTCACAGGGAGCGACAATGACGCTGATCGCCCCATGTTGGCCTTCAGGATCCTGGATTCACAGAGGTCACATCCTTCCTAGTTCACTTTCCAAGGACCTTTCCGAGAGAGTCGGTCTACTCTAACTCGAAAGGTACCTATAACCTCTCCGCTCTGAGTCTGACAACGTTCAGACTATCGAGATGTTGACAGGAATAAGATTACCGTCTTCCATTTCCGTCTGAATGGGATAAGCTGGCAGTCACAACTATTAAAGAATACGCAAATATGTTGTTGACGGCTTTTGGGCTCAGAGATTTGCGTCTGTCAAACAACAAAGCCCTTCACGATCTTTGAGTTCTGTGGAATCTCGAAACTCGCTCACCATCTACTTTTTGTCTCACCTGTTTTCTCGGAGTCAGACACTGTGGCGAGATCAGGCGACATATAGTAGCCCTGAGTTTCTTGTTGACGAAGTCGGTTGCGTTTATACACCCCGATGATCGTGTAACATGAGACCAGGTTGGACTGTCAGGCATTCTTCCTTCGGGACTGAATCGCCTTTTTGCTCCTTGCTCCTTTCTCCGGGCACCAGAAGCTCGAGTCAGGAGTTGATTCGCTGACGACGTTGGGTTGCGTTGATACACCCCCCAAGGTTTGCTTAGATTGAATCGCCAAGGCAGTCCAGACACTCATCCTTCAGCGAAGAATAGTGTCTTATGGTCTTCAGGGTACAGCCTTGCTGTCCTTGATTCGTCTGACTGGTCAACTGGTCGGTCACCTGACTTTAGTACAGACGGACTGACTGTGCATGTCCAGATCGAAGCTTTCAATATGGAACTTAGACGTAGTCTGAAGTTCTTGATGTCAAAGCATTCGAACCTCTCCTACCTGTTAACTTCTTGCATGTGATCAGGAAGGCCTTCTTCTAACCACCCTAGATACGACAAAGAGGGTTAGTGAGATTTTAAGCCATCGTCACAAGTTTTGGCTTTAGAGAACACAAGGCGGTGTGCTCTCTAAGCCTTTCGTTGTGGCCTAAGAATGGAAACCCGTTTTGTCCTTGGGCCAGGAGCTTGGAAGCAAGGATGGCACAAGTTAGTGGGCAGGAGCCAGAGAGAGTCCTGTGCCCTGTCAGGTCTCTCAAGTTTTATCTACATAAAACTCAAGAAAGTCTAAGTCATTCGGGCAATCTGCAGTGTTCCGAAAAAGACCAGACTTGCCCATATCGAAGAACACCCTGGCTTTAGTGTTAAGGAGTTCTTTCAAAAATGCTCCTTCATTGTGTTTGCACAAAGATTTGAAATCTTTTTATCTGAATGCTCACGAGGTGAGGGCGCGGCCTCGGAAGCATTTCAACAGAGCATGGCACTCAGCAATATCCTGAGTACCATGTTTTAGCGAAGCAACGCTGTGTTCACTTCACACTCCCTGCGAGATGTGAAGATGGCATATGAGATCTGCTGCTCGCTAGGGCCATACGTGTCTGCAGACACAATCTTGGGGGCAAGAAGTACCACTCATCCTATCCTGTAGAAAATGGTTAGGAAGAGCTCTTAATTTAGTTGTTGAGTCGCTGACAACGGCGACTTCTTAACTCTTAAGCCTTAGTTAACACACCTTAACTTTGGCTAGGTTGGTCAGGTGGTGATATATATATTTATATATATATATATTTATTTTACTTCTTAGCCCTCATGGTATGGTCAATATGGTCTAGTCACATTGTGGTCACGCCCCCGTTGACAGATCATCTGGAGTGCACCAGCTTTATAGGTCTCTACCTCGCTGGCAACTCTAGTAAAGCAGAAGCAGACTTAGGTGACAGTAATCATGAAGTCGGCTATGCTAACAGGTGGAACCAAGATGTAAATCATCTGCATGCATTTGTTTCCCAAAATCCTTCTATTCTGTCCCTTCCCACCTCCAACGGTGGGATTCAGCTATATATATATCTGACAGGTAAGTTTCATGAACAAAATGATATTGTTATGATACAATAAAGTTTGTTCATACTTACCTGGCAGATATATATAATCAAGTACCCACCCACCTCCCCTCAGGGGACAGTGGAAATAAAAATTATGAATAGAAAATGGGAATGGTTCCTGATACCCGCCTCCCAGCGGCGGGAATGGGTACTAACCACCTGGCCGACCACTGCGTGTGTCGGAAGTTTTTTTGAATTCTGTCGGACTTCAGAAAATACAGCTATATATATATCTGCCAGGTAAGTATGAACAAACTTTATTGTATCATAACAATATCATTTTTATGCATACTTACCTGGCAGATATATACGGTGTATGGCCCACCCGACCTCCCCTCAGGAGACAGGTGGAAGAGAAAATCTGTCTTAGAAAACGGGAATGATTCCTATTCCCGCCACCAGCGCGGGGCGGTAGATCACCTGACCTACCTGTAGAGTGTGCCACGAAATTCGAATTTCTATCGGGGACGACGGAGTCTATAGCTAAGTATATATCTGCCAGGTAAGTATGCATAAAACTTTATTGTATCATGACAATAACATTTTTTCCTTATTTTACAGACTAACAGTGGTGGTTGTGTTTACAGCATTATTGGTTGGATAGCTCTTCATATTGGTTATCCTAACCTTGGAATTGTACCTGTGACTCGTAGCATGTTGTGATACCTATCCTCGAGTGTGTGTGTACTGACCCCCTGCTGATAATCATACTAATTTACCACTACTACCCTGGAGTTACGTCACTGGACAAAGCATTCGTGCTGCCCTGTGATGTTTATCTATTCCTGATGGTAGAAGTCTGGCAGAATTTGGAGGAATCGAAGAGGAAGAGAGCTCGTCAAGCGTCGTAATCCTCCTCTACGAGATCATCATATTTTCATGTCTCCACTCCCTCAACTTCTAAGGCTTTGCCATAGAAGAGAAGGTGGTCTCCTCCCTAAGAAGTCTTGTCACGGGACTGCTAAAGGTCTGTCTTGCTCCAGAGATTCCACCTCCGGACCGGGAACCGTCTCGGCTGCTCGCTTGCGAGCGTCATCGAGTGTACAGCCGTGCAGCCAAGGCCCAGACAGCTGAGTACGCTCACCATGTCAGGACCCAGGCACGGAGCGGAAGAATGGTAAGAGTTGTTCGGGTGACTCGCCAGACTGGCAATCGCTCTTGCAGCGACCGTCCGGTACCCAGCGTTGATGTGACATTCCCGCAGGACCTTTCACGCAGAGACCGATGGAAGCTGCCCAGCCAGCCCTCTTTTAATTATTTTATTTTCATACATTCAACTTACCTGTCAGATATATAAATAGCTATCGACTCCGTCGTCCCCGACAGAAATTCGAATTTCGCGGCACACGCTACAGGTAGGTCAGGTGATCTACCGGCCTGCTGCTGGGTGGCAGGACTAGGAACCATTCCCGTTTTCTAATCAGATTCTCTCTGTCGCTGGGAATGTAAACATATGTTTACTTTCCCTCCTGATTTGATTTTCGTGTTTCATCGCCATCGATCTTCTGGGCCGACTTTTACAGGGAAGTACTGGATCGGTGGTTCGGCATACGCTTTTAATAACTTTTTAATAACTTTTAATGAATTAACTTCGAAGTTTTCGAAGAATAGAGGATGTGTAACTACCGAAGTTTTCGGTAGACAATTACATAGTTTGCAAGAAAGGGAAATATAAATATTTATTCATTGATAAAAGTAAATAAATGTTTAGAATTTGATTGAGGAAAAGTAAGGTAACTCCTATTTGAGGAAGTCAGAAAAACATAGAACTAGATATGCTTTGTTTAGAAGCTTTAATAGCTCTCGTTCTGACGAGCAGTTAGAATATTAACAGTACTAGTAGTGTTGTTTCCTCATCACCTTCGTACTTCACAGAAACTACAAATTCATTTGCAATTTGAAGATAAAGGAATGTAGCTCAAGATACGAGCTATTATAAGGTAAGAAGTGATTATAGTGTTCCCCATTGCAATAGAGGGTGCGTCTGATCGGCTCTGTCTCGCTCCCAGGTCTAGACCTCTTCCAAGCTCTCTGGCCCGGAGGAGAAGGAAAGTCGAAAGCCGTACGGAGGTTATGGAGAATCCCCACCGATCAGGCGTCCCCTCGGCAGGTTCTGTAGGACGTCCCAGACTGCCAGGGATAGCCATTGGAAAGGCATCCTAATTCAATGTGTTCCCCTTATTATTATCGTCTTGACGAATAAGGAGAAGAAACATTCAACAGCGTAGATTAAATGAAGATGCAAGATAATCTCGTCTGGCTATCGGAACCTCAGAAGAGACGGAGAAGACATCATTCGATAACAGTTGCGGTAGAGGCATTGCCCTATCCGGGTTCGTCCCCCGTACAGCTGGATGGGGGGGGGCTCTATCCCATGGGGTTTGAAATAGTTATTTCAATAAATTCCTCATCGGTACGTGTATATGAAAATATATCTATTCTGAGAGGAACAAATTAGATATTAAAGAATATTTGTTAATCGAATGAATTATATGGATCTCGTTTAGTGATTACACATATATATATAACTTTTAAGCTTCTTGCTCCTCGGGCATGAAGCTCCCGGTAATGAGGCTCAATGCGCCTAAAGTGTCTGAAACAAGGCGCACAGCGCCTGAAACGAGGCGCAAAGCACCTGAAGGGCCTGAATATAGGCGCAAAGCGCCTGAAGCACTATGAACCAGGATCTTCATCGGAAATGGAAGTCCTTGTCATTCAGAAGAAAGGGAGGGCTATGTCGAAAATGGAAGTATTGTCGAATTCTAAGCAAGAACAAATGTACAAGGCGGAAGATTCCAGAAGGCGGAAGATTCCAGATTCAAATCGCCTTCCAGGCTCTTGGAATTTTCCAAGAAGGAATATTTTCCAAATGTGCAGAACATTTCACATAAGCGCAATTTGACAATCACTCGGAACCTTCCGCACAAGCGGAAACTTCCAGACGTACAGAACTTTCCAGGCGTGGATCGCCTTTCAGACGCTCGGAACTTTCCAAGCGGGAATCTTTTTCCGGATAAGCGGAACATTCCGAACGCGGAACTTTCCAGGAGCGCGGAACCTTCCGCACAAGAAAAACTTTCCAAGCGCGATACGTCTGCTAGGATCCAGGAGTATTCTGATCACGATACTCCTCCTAGGCGCCAGGAGTATTCGGAACGCGATACTCCTGCCAGGTGCCAGGAATGTTCCGATCATGATACTCCTCCCAGGCGCCAGGAGTGTTCGGAACGCGATACTCCTGCCAGGCACCAGGAATATTCCGAGCACGATACTCCTCCCAGGCGCCAGGAGTATTCGGAACGTGATATCCTACCAGGCGCCAGGAGTATTCCAATCACGATACTCCTCCTAGGAAAGCGATACTTTTGCCAGGCGCCAGGAGTATTCCGAGCACGATACTCCTCCCAGGCGCCAGGAGTATTCGGAACGTGATACTCCTACCAGGCGCCAGGAGTATTCCGATCACGATACTCCTCCTAGAAAAGCGATACTTCTGCCAGGCGCCAGGAGTATTCCGAGCACGATACTCCTCCCAGGCGCCAGGAGTATTCGGAGCGCGATACTCCTGCCAGGCACCTGGAGTATTCCAAGCACGAGGAGTATTCCGATCACGATACTCCTCCCAGGCACCAGGAGTATTCTAGGCAAGATACTCCTGCTTAGCGCCAGGCACTTTCTCCTACAAGAAGAGCCTGACAACCGCCAAGAGTCCTCCAGGCGAAAGGTGAAAGACATTCGAGGCTTCTCCTGATAGGGACGGGAGTTGTCGCACAGGCGGCCGTCGCCCTTGTCAGGATAGTCTTAATGCAATAAAGGCAAGAGCAAGTTCGGCTTTTTCCTGGCAGGGACTCAAGATGTAGCACAGGCTGCCGTAGCCCTTGTCAGGTTAGAGTCGGTACTGGTAAAAGCCCTTCACCTTTCGAAAGGAAGCGCTCTCCTCCGGTTGCTCAATCTTCTCCCAACTTGAGGAATGGAAGATAGAGCAGAATTGTGAGAATTAGTTCAGTATTAGTAAGAGGATATTAAAATTATCCTCCTTCTAAAAAATAATGCAACCAACCATTTACAGAAAGAGGGGCAATCGTTTGGAAGTTGAACAAGATTTGTACGAGCTCTCATTCATTGATTAGAGGCTCTTCCAGATAAGAAGCGTAAAATACGGACTTATCTCCAAGATAATAAAAGCTGGAGAGATTCTCTTCGATCTTCGGTTGTCATTTGCGATCTCTTTTGACTAATACTCATTCGGGTTTATTGACGAAAAGAACGAAGAGAGTAAGATTTCCATTCTTTCTCTGCATGTCGGAGAGGAAAGAATGTCGTAGAAGACATAGTGTATACGACTACTGAATGACAAGTCATATACGCATACCATAGTTGCCTTTCTGGTTCGCTACGGAATTATCTATATCCTTACAGGATTTTCCTAGTAAGGACTTCGCTTAAAAGGTTTGTTACGACAATACCTAACCAGCTTCGGTATTTAACAAAGGTTGTTTGGCTTAAATTTGCATTATTGAGAGCTTTCTTAGGCTCGAGAATAATTTTATTATATCCCTTCATTGAAGGGAGTAACTGGCAACTCAGAATGAATGCAGCCAGGCAGTGAACGAGACGGCTGTAATTGTAAGCCAATTCAGTACCATCCGGTTCTCGGTCGTGAGCGGTTGGTTACATCTCTCTCTCCTAAGGGATCGAATGGTTCACCGTATATTCCCCCTACAATCAGGGATTTAACCACGAATTGAGGGGATTTTTAGGCAAACATGAATAACATCGTATTCGTTTTGCTAAGGATCTCTCTCTGCCTCGGCGAGGAAAGAATGTAGTAGAAAATTCACCTTAAGATAACGGTTACGGTTAAGCCTTATGCACACACCGTGGTTAATTACAGAATTCCTACTATCCTTACAAGAGTTTCCTAGATGAATGCTGTTTACCACAATGTGACGGTATTATAAAGGATTTTAATTCGGCAGAGCACGATTTAACCTATTTGGAAACAGACACGGAACGTAACGATCCTTACCAGGTTCGATGCGTGATTTTGCACGTCCGTGAGAACCTTCTTGATCGACGATAATAACTGTTAACGTATGTTTAACATTTATTGGAAAGAGTTGTGAGAACCTGTGGAAAGTATTCACAGATCTCTTCGCAAGGTAGAAGACGAACGAGCTTCTTATAGATTGCTTCCTTTTCCTCGAAACAAGAGAGGTAGCAAGATACGCCATCTTTAATTTAAATAGGGGAATAAACTTTTAGTCTTTTTTTCCCCTAGTTATATATATTCTTAACAGATATTAAGATAAATGGGCGTCAAAGGAAGAAGATGAATGCATCATTTTAGCAATAAAAAGGTTGGATTCACAGAGGTCACGTTCTTCTCTCAGCATGTGTCGGAAGGTTTTTCTAAGAGAGTAGAGATTTTATCGGAATCTATTATAAATATTGGACCTGAAAAACCTATCCACTCCGAGTCTGTCTGCGTGCAGACTGACCAGAAGTAAATATGAATGAGAGGATTTTTCAAGGGAAGCTTGATAATTCCTTCAAATATGTTAGACATAAGTTGCTGCAGATCGTGCTAGATGGAAAGGGGAAACTGTCCTCTTCCAATACCTCTGTGAACCACATAAGGGTTTTCTTAGCTTTCAAGGGGAAGAATCACCTTGGTATTTTATGCTATCAATGAACACAGTAAAAAGATATACTCTGTCTCGACAAAGAATATTAGAGATAGTAGAGAATTAAGATCTTCGGGATCTTATACAATACCTCTATACGATAAGAGTAGGAGATCTTATACGTAGAATGGGATCCTAATTTGGGCCTCAGATTCTGTGTTCTGACAAGATGGAACTGCTCCTCATCAAATGTTTCTCTTGGTCCTAAACGATCAAAAGGACAAGTGAAATTTTGGGCTTTAGAATCCGGAATCAAATTCTATGAAGACTCGGCAATGGGTTCTGGCCACCATAGTATGTTTGGCAAAAGAACTAAAGCCTTTTATTCCTGGATCAACGCTTTCAGATAGAGGTTTCGTTGTCCAGGTAATGCATTGACGTTGTCATCTACGGAAGAAGACAAGGTTTAAACGTTTACTTACAGAGTCTTGGGAACGCGATGAGGGCTCAAACTACTTCCCAAAAGGTTCAGAGAGATACATTATAGAGCTAGAAATCAGGAGTCCTACCAATTTCAGCTCAGAATCTCTTCAAACTTCCAGGCTCCTTTCCTTCCTTCGGGCAAGGATAAGGAAGCTTCTGCAACAAGAAAACTCATCAACATGTAGGAGGAGAACTCGTTAGCAACGGAAGTATTCAATAAGGATCCTCCTCGGAGGAAGACTTGTCTCTCGGACTTTTAGATTTCCTATCGTCTACTGGATGTAGCTGACTAAAATCACCTCCCCTTGCCGGAAAGGCCAAAAGCTCAAAGTGAAAGAATTTCTTCCACCCTTCTCCAGTCTCCTGATAAAAGATGGTGGATCTTCAGGACTTTCGGACAATGTAGCGCCAGTCAGGCGCCAAATGCCAAAACATGCGTGAAGACGCCAGAGAAAGACAGTCAATATGAACACTGTCATTGTCTGATGAGGAGAAGGAGCGGGCCTCCAACCTGGCGCAGTGCGCTAGAGGCGAACAAATCGGGAAAAAGTGGCCAATGTGGACATCGCCAGTTTTCCTTGAGAGACTTAACAAGCTCGAAGCTCCCGCAAGTGGGGAGAAGTCAGCCACGCGCCAGGCGCGAGGCTCCAAACAGGCGCAAGGCTCTGGCAAGGTGCGAGGCGCCAGGCAAACAGGATGCGCCAGCCAGGCGCAAGGAGCCAGGCAGGCCCAAGGCACCAGCCAGGGCGAGGCGCCAGCCAGGCGCAAGCCAGGCTCTAGGCTTCATCCAGATGAGATCCAGTTCAAAGGAAGTCCTAGTCTTCTTTGAAACAATGGTGATCTCTAAAGCACTTCATAAGTGACTTGATGATACCTTCAAACAGATGAGAATTTAAAAGCTCATGAAGTGCGAGCTTTTGCAAATTCTTGTTCTTTTCGTAACAATATGTCGGGAAGACATATATATTAGCTTTAACATATGAGAGATGCAACGATGTGTTGACTGCTCATTACGCGAAGGACGTCAAGTTAACCTACGAGAGATCCTTCTCTCTTGGTTTATACGTGTCAGCGGATACGTTGCTGGGATAAGGAGCCGACACTGATCCTTTAATAATGAGTTGAATTTATTTTAACTTAGTGAATTTTATTGAGGTTTGAAAGGAGTTTGGGGGATAACTCTTTTTCAATTCTAGCGCGAACCCTCATGTTAGGAACAGGTGATCGGGATCGGTGTTGCGCTCCTTAGTTATGCCAATAGGCATAGGCATATTGTCATATAAGCGGATTAGCACCCATTGACAAATGCCAATTAGGCTCAACCGAGTAAGTGGATAAGACCCCATCGGTAGACCCACAAGAACTCTTGGCCACAGATCACTATCTTGCTAAGGCTCTTGAGACGAAGCAGACTCCTATGCAATAGCTAGGAAGTCGACCCTTCGTCTAGAAACACAGAGGAACCAAGGTCTATAAATACCTACAACATTTGTTGTTTACCTGTCTAGTCAGTAGTTAGCTGTCTCTTGCCCTCCACCAAAGGGTGTCAATCAGCTATGTATATATCTGACAGGTAAGTTGAATGTATGAAAATGATATTGTTATGATACAATAAAGTTTCATACATACTTACCTGGCAGATATATACATAGCTATCGACTCCGTCGTCCCCGACAGAAATTCGAATTTCGCGGCACACGCTACAGGTAGGTCAGGTGGTCTACCGGCCTGCCGCTGGGTGGCAGGACTAGGAACCATTCCCGTTTTCTAATCAGATTCTCTCTTCCACCTGTCTCCTGCGGGGAGGCTGGGTGGGTCTTCAATCGTATATATCTGCCAGGTAAGTATGTATGAAACTTTATTGTATCATAACAATATCATTTTTCAGAGATGTTCGGCTTCGACCAGGACTTGGAAGAGTCGGAGGATGGTCTCCTGTCAGGTGCACGCTCAGCCCCACCCAGATGACGGCCGCGTTCGTGCGACCGACCAGTCTCGGTGGTGGCAGATGCTTCGCCTGCCAGGCTAGAGTTTTGTAATCCTCCTTGAGGAAGCGCTCCCTCCACTCCTGCTCCCGCAGGTCCCTCCAGACAGGTGCAGTTGGGCCGTGTTGCTACTGCAATTGCCCCAACTCCGTCCTAGATGTAGGACCTGTTGGTTGTCCTGAGGAAGCTGGCAAAGAGGAATTCCAGGAAAAAGAGGAAGGTGTGGTCGTCTTCGTCGTCGTGTTTTGCAGCCTTTTCCCCCTTCGACTTCCAAGGCCCCCCAGCCAAGGAAGAAGGTGGCCTCGTCCCCCCTAAGAATTCTTGCACAGAGACTTCTAAAGGTTTGTCTCACTCCAGTGATGGTAAGAGTTGCACAAGTGACACTTGCCAGACCGGTGATCGCTCGCTCAGCGATCGTCCGGTACCGAGGGTTGAGGTGATGTTCCCACCAGACCGTTCACGTAGTGAGGCTGGGAAGAGGTCCCGAGGCTGGACCTGGTACCGTGGCGCGTCGCGAGGACGGTGCTGTCTCTCACCACGTTAGTGGACACTACCAGTCACCCAACTGTCGCTCCCACTGGGACTGGACGGCTCGCAAGACTGGTAGCAGCTCCCTTGACGCACGAGACCGACGCTACCATCCTCGGTCCAGCACTTCTCCGCAAGGAGACCGCTGGTCCAGACCTGCAGCTCGATCGCCACCATGGGTTGGTGATCGCCTGCAGTCCTCCCAGCCTACAGGTTCTGCTGGTAGGCAGGGTAGGAGCGCTCGTATTAACTGACGCTCCGTCCTTGGTCCAGCGCTTCTCTGCAAGGAGACCACTGGTCCAGACCTGCAGCTTGATCACCACCGTGGGTTGGCGATCGCCTGCAGTCCTCCCAGCCTACTGGTCCTGCTAGTAGGCAGGGTAAGAGTGTCAGGTCTCCCTCACCTGTCTCTTTAACCTCCTCGGGCTACATCTGGAGGAACGAGGTGAACAGGAGTGACCGTGATGAATGCACTTCTTACAGTCCGGCCACGAGCCTGGTTCGGTCTCGGGACCAAACAGATCTTACGCTCAAGTGGTTGGAGGAGATCGTGGGGGCTGGCGAGGACGATGATGCTTCCTAGACTCACGGGGTGACCATCACCGCTGTTAATGTGACGGTCCCACCGGACCGCGTGCACAGAGACCGGTGTGGCTCCCCCTTTGGTCCTCTTGAGAGGTTTCGACCTCAACGAGGACTGGGACGTGTCGGAGGACGGTATCAGCTCTCTCTTGTTAGGTTCACGATTAGCCCCACCCAGATGACGGTCACAGTGGTGGCAGACGTTTCGCCTATAGTACAAGTTTCGTAACCCATCTTGGGAAGACGTTTTCCTAGACTCGGAGCAGCCATCACCGCAGGTTGATGGCTGCCCGTATCTCGCTTCTCCGACTGCTAGTTCCGCTGGCAAGGCAAGCGAGAGCGTCCAATCTTCCTCCCCCATTCCCTCTCTTCCTATGGCTGTGACGGGAATGGGAGGGATCCTGCAAAGCGTTCTCCGTAGGATTCCGCGTCGGGGACTGCGTTCCTGGAGGGACCTTTGGGTCCTACCGGACGTAAATCTCCATCGTTGAGGAAGGATCTTGCCCATTCCTCCTCGATTTCTACAGGAATCGGGAGGACCATCACTTTATGATCGCCTGACAAATAATTGGGGGGGGGGCATGTTTTGCCGAGCGCTTAAAATTCTTCAGAGTTTCTAGCACTCTCCGAGTGTTTTGGTCTTCTATGATCTGCATACACTTGGGCGAAACCACTGTCCAGAGTGGGCGAGATGAGAATCCCTGACAATTGTGATTACGATAATTGGGAATCTCGCCGAATGCTCGAATTCCTGGATTTTATACATTCAACTTACCTGTCAGATATATACTTAGCTATTAGACTATGTCGTCCGACAGAATTTCATTTTCGCGCACACGCTACCGGTAGGTCAGGTGATCTACCGCTCTGCCGCTGGGTGGCAGGAATAGGAACCATTCCCGTTTTCTATCAGATTTTCTCTGTCGGCGCTACTAGCAACAACGTTGTTGGTTTCTCCGGCTGGATTCCGTTTTTTGCATCGCAATTGATCTTCGTTTTGGACCTTTTGGTGACGTATTTGGATTGTTGTACTGGCATACGCCTTTGTGGACCGTTGTTTGGAATTGGATTGGATTTTTCTTCATGATGTCTGATTCTGGAAGTGTTGTGAGAATGTGTGTGAATGAGGGTTGCAAGGTGAGAATGCCGAAAGCTTCGGTTGATCCTCACAGTGTGTGTAAAGTGTGTAGGAAGTATGAATGTTCTTTCGATAATACATGTCACGAATGCGTGAGTTTGAGTGCTGAAGGGTGGAAGTCTCTAACTTCTTACTTGAAGAAGTTAGAAAGAGGCCGGTTGAGGAAGTCTTCTTCCAAAACCAGGCCTAGCTCTCTTTCAAGTGATGTGGTAAGTAATTTTGTACCCTCTTCTTCTATGATGAATGCTCCTTCTAATTTTTCAGTACCTTCACCGAATGCAGATCCTACGGATTCTGCTTCAGAAATTGCAAATCTTAAAGCCGCCTTTTAAGAAAATGGAGCTTAAAATGGCGGCTATAGAAGGTAAGAATAGTGAGTTAAATAGTGCTGTGGATAGTGATTTGAGTGTCCCCAGCGTAGTGGAGGGGGCGTCTGATCGGCTCCACAATGCTCCCAGGCCTAGACCTCTTTCAAGCTCCCAAGCCCAGAGGAGAAGGAATGTCAAAAGCTGTACGGAGGTTGTGGAGAATTCCCACCAGTCAGACGTCTCCTCGGCAGATTCTGTAACACCTCAGACTGCCAGAGATCGCTACAGAAAAAGCGTTCTCCGCGAATGTTTCTTGTCATCGGAAAATTTGTCTCCCAAGAGAGGATGGAGATCTGCGGACCTTTCCCGTCCCCTGAAGAGGAGCTGGAAAGAAACTTGATTAAACTCGAGTCCTGAACAGTTTCCTGAGGATTTGCCATTGGAGAATAAGAAAGCAAAAAGTCGGTTGCGTTCTCCTGCGGGGTCGTGGGAACCTGAGAAAGACTGTTTTCCTTCCCCTCCTTTAGACCCAAATATAGAATCCACGAGAATCTTAAGAAATATGCAGGATTCGATTGCTTCTCTCATTGGAGCCCTATCTAGAGACCCTCCCAGAAGAAATGATTCTCGTCTTCCAGTGAAGAAATCTAAAACTCCGTTATACGAGATTCCTCGGAAAGAAGTTTCTTAATCAGATGATGATTCTTCAGTCTCGTCAGTCTTCCATAGACCTGCTAAAAGTCGTACTCAAGCGCCAACCAGGCGTGAGGTGCCAGCCAAGCGTAAAACGCCAACCAGGCGCCAGCTAGACAAGTTACTTCAGATGAGAGTGAGGATTCTGTCAGCCGTAAAGAGGTTACCGAGACGCCAGCTAAGCGTGAGGCAACAATCAGATGCGAAGCGCCAGCCAGGAGCGAGGAGACCATCAGACACGAGGCGCCAGATGAGCGCGAAGAGCTATCGAAGCAAGAAGAGCCGGCCAGGCGCCAGGCGTCCGATAAACGCTCAGGAATAGGAATAGACGAAGCTACATTCTAGGCGCGTGGCGCCAACCAAGCGCCTGTCAGGCGCAATGCGTCAGCCAAAAGTGATTCTTCTTTTGGGAGTAGATCTCCTTCCAAGGCTAACACTAGTTGAACTCCAGAGAAAGTTATTGGATCTTCGAAAGTGACGGTTTCTACTTCCACTTCTCAGAAGAAATCAGTAGAAGGACAAGAGAAGACTTCTAGGTCTGTTAGTCTCTCTCCTGCCAGGAGTATTTCTCCCTGGGAAACAAGATCCCCGGATAGAGATTCTTCTAAAAGAACTCGTTTCCCTACTAATGTGGAATTGGAAGACGTGTCGGAAGAGGAAATTTCAACCAATGAAGGCCTCTCCAATTATAAGGTGCTAGCTTCACTTCTCCTGCAAGAGTTTGGAGATTCGTTAAGCCCTGCAGCTCCTCCTCCTCCTAGATCACTATTTTCTAGTACCAAAACACCAAAGTCCTCTTCATTTTTGAAGATGAAGCCAGCAATATCAATGAAGAAGGCTCTTCAGTCGTTTAATACATGGATGAGCTCTAAGAAAGAGGCTTTGAAGACGGTTTGTTGCTCTCTCCCCTGCAAACTGGGAGGTAGGAGAGGTATTTGATACAGAACGGAGGAAGCTATGGGGCTTATGCTCCCTTCATCTGCAGAAGCTGATTTTTCAAGCTTGGTTGAGGCTTCTAGAAGACATTCTCTTAGCTCGGCGAAAGCATATTGGAGCATGTCCGAGTTAGATCAGCACCTTAAGGGACTTATCCATGTATTGGAAGTTTTCAATTTCCTAGATTGGTCCCTTGGGGTGTTGGCTAAAAAGACCAAAGATCCAGACTTTATGGAGCCCGAAGTGTTGCTTAGTATCTTATCCTGCATGCATAAGGCAGTACAAGATGGTTCGGGAGAGCTGACATCCCTCTTTGGGTCAGGAATAGTGAAGAAGAGATCCCTGTTCGGATCTTTCCTGACAAAAGCGATTTCTCCTTCCCAGAGATCAGCCCTCTTGTACTCTCTGCTGTCGGATCATCTGTTCCCTTCTCAGTTGGTGAAGGACATCTCACGGTCACTGTCTGAGAAGGCAAAGCAGGATCTTTTGGTTCAATCCACCAAAAAGACGAGACCAGCAGTACCTGTTGCAAAGAAGGCGGCTCGTACTCCTATTGTGCCCTTTCGTGGAGGCGCCTCCTCTCGACCACCAACGAAAAGAAAGACTTCCGATAAGCGAGGAAGGTCCTCCTTCCGACCTTTTAAGAAGTCAAAGTAGCAACGAGGTCCTCCAAACATCTGTAGGTGCCAGACTCCTGAAGTTTGTAGGAGCCTGGGCCTCAAGGGAAGCCGATCCTTGGACTTTGTCTGTTCTGGAAAAGGGATACATCATACCCTTTCTAGACAGACCGCTTTTGTCAACATCTTCGAAGGAATTGTCGGCGAAGTACAAGGACCCTGTTCTGAGGGAGACACTTCTTCAGATGGTTACAACGATGAGGAACAAGGAAGCAATAGAAGAGGTTCAGGATCCATACTCCCCGGGGTTTTACAACCGCCTTTTCTTAGTACTGAAAGCGTCGGGGGGATGGAGACCTGTCCTAGATGTGAGCATCCTGAACCAATACATGGAGAAGAAGAAATTCTCCATGGAGACGTCTGCCTCAGTGCTTTCAGCCCTGCGCCCGGGAGACTGGATGGTCTCTCTGGACCTTCAGGATGCTTATTGTCATGTTCCAATTCACCCATCGTCGAGGAAGTATCTCACATTTGTGACACAAGGAAAGATTACCAGTTCAGGGCTTTGTGCTTCGGCCTCTCCATGGCTCCTCAGGTATTTACATACCTGATGAGGAATGTAGCCAGATGGCTGCATCTGGAAGGCGTAAACATCTCCCTGTATCTCGACGATTGGCTGATATGAGCCAAGTCGGAAAAGCAATGTTTGGAGGATCTGCAGATAACATTGGATTTGACGAAATCTCTAGGATTGCTCGTCAACCTCGAGAAATCCCAGATGATCCCCAGTCAGGACTTAGTCTATTTGGGGATTCGGATGGATTCTCGGGGTTTTCAGGCTTTTCCTTCCCAGGAAAGATAAGTTCGAGGAACTCAGAAAGTCACGAACTTCCTAAGGAAAGAACGAAGTTCAGCGAGGGAATGGTTAAGCCTTCTGGGGACTCTTACCTCCCTAGAACAGTTCGTTTCCCTAGGAAGACTTCACCTACGCCCGCTTCAATTCTTCCTAAGGAGAACGTGGAATTGGAAAGAGGGACAACTTTCAGACACTTTCGCAATTCCCTTAGAAGTGAAGAGTCACCTAAAGTGGTGGTTGGACCCTCTGGAAAAGAACGAGGGCATGTCTCTAGAGGTTCGGAGCCCAGACCAAATCTTATTCTCAGACGCATCAGAGATGGGATGAGGAGCGACTCTAGGAGTAAGAGAAGTGTCAGGCCGATGGAAGAAGGAACAGGAAGCCTGGCATATAAACGCCAAGGTACTATACGCAGTATTCCTGGCACTGAAGTTCTTCGAACCGGAGGTAAAAAATCAGGTGATACAAGTCAACGAAGACAATACCACGGCGTTGGCCTATATCAGAAAGCAGGGGGGGACTCACTCGTTTTCCCTTTATGAGATAACGAGGGATCTGTTATCGTGGGCAAAGGAAAGAAACATTACCCTCCTGACCAGATTCATAAAAGGAGAGAAAAATGTGAGGGCGGACAGACTCGGCAGGACGAACCAAGTTCTCCCCACAGAGTGGACTCTCCACGAACAAGTGTGTCAAAACCTGTGGTCCTTGTGGGGCAGACCACAGATAGCTCTGTTCGCAACATTCCTATCCAGGAGGATAGAGAACTTATGCTCCTCAGTGGAAGACCCAAGAGCGATAGCGGTGGATGCCATGCTGCTGAATTGGTCAGGCCTAGATGCCTATGCCTTTCCCCCTTTCAAGCTACTAGGAGTAGTGATGAAAAAGTTAGTAGCATCAAAAGGGACAAGACTAACCCTCATCGCCCCGTTTTGGCCCCCTCAAGATTGGTTCACAGAGGTACAGGAATGGACAGTGGACTTCCCCAGATCACTTCCAAACAGGATAGATCTTCTCAAACAACCCCACTTCGAGAGGTACCATCAAAACCCCGCTCTCGCTCTGACTGCCTTTCGACTATCGAAAGACTTGTCAGAGCGAGAGGCTTTTCAAGCAAAGCTTCGAAAGCAATCGCTAGAGCCCGAAGATCGTCAACTATTCGGGTCTATCAGTTGAAGTGGGATGTGTTCAGGAGGTGGTGTAGGAAGAATAAACTGTCCTCATCCGATACCAATGTGGCCGACTTTCTGATATTCCTTAGAGAGGAATCCCAGCTATCAGTTTCCACTATTAAAGGATACCGAAGCATGCTCTCTGCAGTATTTAGGAACAGGGGCTTAAATTTAGCAGAAGACAAGGATCTTCACGACCTAATAAGATCGTTCGAGACCTCTAAATCTATATCTTCTGTTACTCCAAGCTGGAATCTGGATGTGGTACTTAAATTCCTGTCATCGGAAAAGTTTGAGCCTCCCCACCTTGCCTCATTTAGGGATTGGACGAGAAATTGTATTTTCCTTCTTTCTTTAGCAACAGCTAAAAGAACGAGTGAAATCCACGCCCTTGACTCTCGGGTGGGATTTAAGAAGGACGCAGCGATCTGTTCTTTTCAGACTCTATTTCTGGCCAAGAACGAGAATCCTTCAAAACCCTGGCCTAGGAGTTTTGAAGTGAAGAGTCTTTCGAACTTGGTGGGAGAGGAAGTGGAAAGAACTTTAAGCCCTGTTAAGAGCTCTTAAGTTCTATCTCAAGAAGAAGGAAGAACTAGGAGGATGTAAACAAAGTCTGTGGTGCGCGGTTAGGGATCCAAAGAGACCCATGTCCAAAAATGCCTTAGGCTAAGGCCCCACCGAATCCGGCGCGGCGCGTCGCGTGCGTCCAATACGGCTACGCGTTTTGTGCATTTCGATCAACTGTCATAGTTCAAACACGAGTGGCCCCACACGGCGCATGAGCGTGCGTGGCGTCAGGTGCGTTACCGGACTTAGACGCACAAGGATCAAAACATTTTGTTTTTAGCCGCACGTGGACGTGCGTCTCCGAGCTGGGGTCCGCATGAAGGAAGAAATTGTGGTAGACCTACAACAACCTGCATTTGAACCACCTGCCGAACTTTGAGTTATAATCAAATGTGATGATTTGTGGTTAAAATAAAGGATTAAAGTATTTTTTTTTTATTATATTCTAATGGATACATTTATGTAAATATCTTTGTTTCAAAAGTTCCTGTATCAAAGGGTTCCGTTCACACACAATTCTACGTATCTTAATTTTTGTATTAAATAAAATAAAGTGCAACTTTAATTTCGAAATCAGTAATCCTTCCCTCAGAGTTACTACAAGTTTTTTACGCTGATACGGATCTTCTGTAATTGTTATCAAATTTTGATATTCGAGATATAATGCCCTCGCGAATTAAGTCAAAGGTTTTCCGCGGCATCCGACAATATTTTAAAAAAACTTGTCTGGACGCTATCGTAACTTATGAAAGAGTTTTGCATATTCACTCTTTCCTCATCTAAAGTTATGTCATAAGTCCACATTTTCCTACTGTTCAACGCCTCTAATTTGGTTGACAGCACCGAGTCAGAGGAATACCTCGCGCTCTCCCTTCATAACGGCAAGTACTGGTGAAGTTTGAATTGTCCGTCTTATAACCGTCACTCGTTTGTCTGGTTGAGCCACACTCGCAGAAGACGGAGACGCTTGTAGATGGATAGCCGTGTTGGACGCACGCGACGCGACGGATCCGGTGGGGCCTTAGCCTTAGCATTTTTTGTCAGGAGCGTAATTACTGAGGCTCATGGCAAATGCTCAGATGATTCTTTAAAAACTCTTCGAGTAAAGGCTCACGAGGTAAGAGCTGTGGCCACATCTTTAGCTTTCCATAAAAACATGTCTATGAAAGACATTATAAATGTGACTTACTGGAGATGCAATTCAGTCTTCGCATCCCACTATCTTAAAGATGTCAGAGTTACCTACGAGAAGTGCTTCTCTCTAGGTCCTTTCATGTCAGCGGATACAGTGCTGGGGCTTGGAACGCATACTGATCCTTATAAAATTTATATATTTTGTCTTTAATTTGTATGTAAACCTCCCTTTTGAGATGGGTTCTCGGTTTTCTACTGACAGGGGTGCTTGACGTCACACAGGCGGCCGTTGCCTTTGTCAGAAAGGAACTGCGAATGTATCTTACAGGCTGGGTTGTACAGAATAGTTTTGTCTTATATGTGTATGTAAACCTCCCTTTTGAGACTAGTTCGTGGTTTTCTACTGGCAGGGGTGCTTGACTTCGCACAGGCGGCCGTTGCTTTTGTCAGTAAGGAACTACGAATGTGTCTTACAAGCTGGGTTGTACAAAATTTTTTATTTTATATATCCTTTTGTACTTTTACGTGATTTGTATGTTGGTGATTTGAGTTATTGGTTGTTTGCAAGGGGTTTGGGGATAACTCTTTGCAATCTTAGAACTAACACGGTTGTTAGGTTAAGGTGATCGGGATCGGTATTGTGCTCCTTGAATAAGGCTCTTGTCAAGTAAGTGGATCAGCACCCTTTGACATAGTCCTTCCAGGATCTGCCAAGTAAGCGGATAAGACCCCTTTGGCAGACCTACAAGAACTCTTAGCCATAGATCAATATCTTGCTGAGGCTCTTGAGACTAAGCAGACTCCTGGACAGTATCCATGAAGTCTTCAGTCTAATCAGGTAGGAACCAAGGTTTTAATTATTTATTACCTACAACGTAAGTTGTGATTTCTGTTTAAATCAGTTATTAGCTGTCTTTTACCCTCCTCCAATGGTGTGAATCAGCTAAGTATATATCTGACAGGTAAGTTGAATGTATAAAAATGATATTGTTATGATGCAATAAAGTTTTATACATACTTACCTGGCAGATATATACAATTAATTGCCCACCCATCCTCCCCTCAGGAGACAGATGGTAGAGAGAAAATCTGATAGAAAACGGGAATGGTTCCTATTCCTGCCACCCAGCGGCAGAGTGGTAGATCACCTGACCTACCGGTAGCGTGTGCGTGAAATTCTAAATTCTGTCGGACGATGGAGTCTAATAGCTGAGTATATATCTGCCAGGTAAATATGTATAAAACTTTATTGTATCATAACAACATCATAGAATTTCTAGCGTTCGAAGGAAGTACTGCTGCTGAAGGAAGAATATCTCGGGAGGGGCTCAGCCGGGATGGACCTTACGGTCCGTCGCCTCAGTAGGCAGTCAACCCCGGGATAGAGAATCTCCAGGGCTACTGTTTTGGGAACATCCAGTTCGGCTTGAACTAATCGTCTTCGGTATCCTGTTCACCGTAGAAGTCTTCCTTTGGGAAAACTTCACCTTCGCTCTCTTCATTAGAGAATGAAGGAGGTCGGCTTCCAGTCCTTATTCTTGTTCCTCGAATGGAAGAGAATTTAGGCTGGAGGTCTTTGTACAGGAACCTACAAATATACTACGTATATTTTCCTCGCGACATGCTTCTGTTATCAGTTGAATTGTGCGAGGTGTAGGCACATACTGTAGTTAACTCTACGGGTTGTGACCGAGACGAATAGTGTCTTCTTAATTTAACTACAACTTGGGCTTGCCTTGCAAGCCTCCCAAGAGTTACCAGTTTTGATTTTGAGATACTTGTGGTATTGTTTACAACAACAACAACACAGCATTTGCATTCACAGAAATCTGTTTTGGTTAAAATGCAAATGCTCGAGCATATTTTCATGCGCTCGATGGTTCTAGCCGAATATATTCCTTCATGGGATGGATTACCTGGCAACTCAGGATGACGAGTGAACGAGAGCTGGCGGTGTCCAGCCTGCCTGCCAGCCAACCCTGCCCCTGCCGCAGCCGGACCTGCTGGCTCTCTGAGATAGTTCGGTCGGGTTTTCTCTCTCCTCCTCTGCAATGATTGACTACCGAATCGAATCTCTGCCCGGCAATCACAGACTTAGGTCTCTGGTTGGCTGGAATTCTCGCATACATGTATGACCATCTCTACTGCATCGCCTTTGCCGTTGCGAGAATTTTCAGACAGATATATCTCACTAGACTTTCTGTTTACCTCACGGTAACGGAAGTCTGTAGCCTAGTCTTCCGCTTCATCGCACCTGCTGCTGCGATGACGCAGAATGATTTCTTCAGACATCTGAGTTTGTCTTCTAATACATCTTGTAATTTGTAGGTGTGCAATTATTCTTTTGTTCACCCCGAATTGTAGATGAATAACGAAAGACTTCGCCTGTTCCCCGCTCTGCCAGCTCTACTTCCAAGTAATAGAAATGCCCTCCCTGATCCAGCCCATGAGAAGCGGTTCTTCAGGCAGTACAATCCATGTTTTCATCACTGAAAGGCACTCCGCTTTCATTGCAACTCTGACTTCTCACCGAACAGCAATGAAATAGCGGTTTAGCGTTTTCAGACCTCTGTAAAACAGCAGGGATTAAAGCGGTCTTCACTGGATGGTATCATCGATGGGACTTTTTCTACGTTCAGAATCTTGAGAGTCAATTTCTCTCAATTCAGCTATGAAGACGTAGGTCCGCATACACCTTAGTCTTTCACTGGCATATAGTATTGTTTCTCCTTAGTTGAGACTCAACTACTATGAGGACTTCTGTCTTGCCATCAGGGACCTCGGTCTCTAGAAGGCAATTGACTATCCTCTGATGGGCACATGCCTTGAAAGAATCATCATCTCGTCTCTCAACATCAGTGGCGAACAAGGTAGACGACTTGTATGGTTTTTTGGCATAACCCTTCAAAACGCGGGTGTCACATGACTATGTCTTGGATGCATGACTGCTCGCCTAACACCAAGGCTCGAGTGCAGTCAGTCAGCACTGGGAGCTGTTGAAGAGTCTGAGACTGTCACGAGCTACGCTGTGGATGTTGTATTGGTCGATCCAGATCAGTCATTACTTTGTCCTATTGGCATGTTCCTGTACCCATAAGGATCGACAACCACCAGGGAGTGTCGGTGTCTTTATCTGCTGCGGAATATTACGAGACTGAGAGACTTCTCTGTAGTTGGATAGTCCAGTGGATGGGTACTGGTCATCACTCCAAAGAATATGTTGGACAGGAAGATAGATAAGGTCATTGCGACCATATTTATCTTTCCCTTCGGGCCTGCCCACAGGTCCTTGGAACCTCATTTCCTTGGATCAGTGGTGGATGCTTGCAGGTTGTGTTTCCTTACCCAGCTCCTTCAAGAGGACAAGTTGCACCTTGCCTATGGTGTGCTGTTTTAGAGGTAAGAAGGATGCGAGAGAGGCTGGCCTCTCCACCTTCCCCACCTCGTCCTTCCACTCCTCTTCCTTCGGGTTGAGGATAGGACTCAAACTTACACTGGCTGGTCGGACGATTGATTCGCTAAGCTTATACATAAGCATCCTTTTTATGTTTCTTATCAGAATCATGAAAGCAATCCCGCTCCTTCCTCTAGCAAGGGGAGGAAGGAGACAGGCAATAATGAAAACCCTTCCCAGAACTTTGCATTAATGCCTCCGATGCTAAATATTCTTCACAGCCCATTTTCGGATGAGTTATGATTCCTCACTCATTTCGAAAAGGCCCCGATCAAGTTGTCAGAGGCAGGGCACTCCTTGCTCGTACAACCAGGAGGAGTAGCCTAGGTGTGTAGAACTCCAGTCAGTTGTAGAGGCTCACTCAGATTCCTCCCACCAATCAGTGAGCCTTCCATATGTAAAGGACCGAGATTTTGTATATCGTGTAGGAACAAATCACAATTTTTGGAAGTAAATTGTATTCTTCCTAACTATACAAACCTGAGGTACTTTACATACATGCCCACCTCATGCCACCCCTCAATCTGAACCTGTGCCAAAAGGCAAAGTGGAGTGTTTAAATCTGCGCAGGCTAGCCTACTCGCCTGCCACACGGTAGTTACTGCCTAACCACCATGTTCAAGAATTCTTCCAGCTACGCCGAAAGTAATTCCTTATGTAAAGGATCTCAGGTTTGTATAGTTAGGAAAAATACAATTTACATCCAATAATTGTGATATTAAATTTAATCACATGATTTTATATCTTTGAAAATCCTTCCTGTACTAATTGGTATATAGTGTTTTGAGTATACACTGAGCTGTGTTTGTTAATGAATTGTTTTTTTTTTTCAGGAAAGGTGAAACATTGACAACAATAAAAATGGAGTCAAATGAACGTAAGTTTTAGAGTTTTGTTTCTAAAGTACTGTTGACTGCAATGCATGAAAAATTCTGTTAGAATGAACTAGATAGTGAAGAATCAAGTGGCAGGAGGACATTTATACCTAGTCATTCATCTTGGTGATTTAGTCACTTTTATTTGATACAGTAGTACTAAGAATTTTGTAGTTTAATAAGTTGTTTTATTATCAAGGTAGATACCTGAGAAGGGAATTTTATATATATATATATATTATATATAATATATATATATATATATATATATATATATATATGATAGTCATATATATATATATTATAAAATTCCCTATCTATATATATACTATATATATATATATATTTGTATATATATATATATATATATATATATTTAAATATAAATTCATCAGGTATCTACCTTGATAATAAAAACAACTTAATAAACTACAAAATTCTTAGTACTACTGTATCAAATAAAAGTGACTAAATCACCAGATGTGTATATATATAATATATATATATCTATATATATATATATATATAAATATATATATATATATGTATATATATGTATTACTATATCATATATTATATCAGCAATAAGTCACCAAACAGCATGTGACAAATATATACGTAAGTAGCCACATGAAAGGTACTTGGTCTTTATTTTTCACCTTTTCATGTGGCTACTTATATATATATATATCTATATATATATTATATATATACAGACAGTCCCCGGGTTACGACGGGGGTTCCGTTCTTGAGACGCGTCGTAAGCCGAAAATCGTCGTAAGCCGGAGCATTGTCAAAAATCCTAAGAAAACATTACTTTTAATGCTTTAGGTGCATTCAAAACTATGTAAACTGCATTCTTATTGCATTTTTCATACAAAAAAAAACTTTAAATATTGATTATTTTGCATTTTTGGTGCCATATTTCATCTGCCAGATCAGCATTTGTAGGCGTCGTAACTATGGAACATGCGCCGTAACCCTGGAACATGCGTTGTAACCCTGGAAAATAATTTCTGATGAATATAATTGAAAAGCGTCGTAACCTCGGAATGTTTGTAAGCCGAGACCGTCTAACCGGGGATGCCTGATATATATCCCATATATATAGGGGGTATGATATATATATAGTATATATATATATATAGTATATATGATATATATATATATATATATATATATATATATATATATATATATATATATATATATATATATATAGATATATATATATATATATATATATGATATAGATATATATATATATATATATATATATATATATATGTATATATGAATATATATATATATATATATATATATATATATATATATATATGATAGTTATATAGCTATATTAATATATACATATTGATATATATACTCTATATATAGATATATATGATTATATATATAGATATAGATTAATATATATATATATAATATATATATATATATATATATATATATGTGTGTATAATAGATATATTAATTATATATATATATATATATATATCATATAAATATAGATAGATAGATAGCATATATATATAGGATGATATATATATATAGATTATATATATATATAGATAGAAATATAGAATATATATATTATAGATAATATATATAGATATATAGATAATAGATATATATATATATATATAGATATATATAGATATCTATATAATATATATAATATATGCCGTGTGTATCTATAAAGATATATATATAATATATAACTATATATATATATATATATATAGATAGATAGATAGATCTCTTATATAGATAAAAGATATATATAATATAGATAATTATATATAATAGATCGATATCTCGATAAATATATAGATATATCTAATCGAGATCTACTGATATATCGATAATATATAATTATATAGATATATTATAGAAATATATATTTAGATATATATCTCTAATAATTAATATTATAGAGAGATATATTATATATGTATATGGATATTAATATATTATTATAATTATAATATATATTAAAAATCTAGATTATATATATTATTATATTGTAAGATATTTATAGTATATAAGGATATATTATATATCTAATATTATAATTATATATATAATCTTGATATATATTAATATATATATTAAATGATCTAATATACTATAGATTATATATATATAGATAATATTATAATATATATCTATATCGAATATATATATATATATTATATATATAAATAATAATATATATTATTATGAAGTAAATTATTAATAATCGAATGATCTTCTATATATATATATATATAATATTATGTAAAATATATATATCATAGTATATATATATATTATATATTATATAATATAATATATATCTAATAAAAGGAGCCCATAAAAATACCAAAATGTAGAGAGAAAAGTACTATATTTCAGAGACTGCTGTCTCTCTCTTCAGGTATATGAATAAGAAAAGTTTACAGAAAAGGTGGTATTTATACCAAGAGATCCGTCCACAAGTAAGCCAATTTAGGTCACCCCCGCTGATAATCTTCCTTTAATCTTCTTAAGCGTTGGTTGATGAACACTTAAGAAGATTAAAGGAAGATTATCAGCGGGGGTGACCTAAATTGGCTTTACTTGTGGACGGATCTCTTGGTATAAATACCACCTTTTCTGTAAACTTTTCTCATTCATATACCTGAAGAGAGAGACAGCAGTTCTCTGAAATATAGTACTTTTCTCTCTACATTTTGGTGTTTTTTATGGGCTCCTTTTATTAGATGGAATTCTGTTGTTACAGAACATTTTTACCAGTCATATATATATATAATATATACTATATCTATATATATATATATATATTATATATCTATGTATATGTATATGTATATGTATATGTATATATATATATATATATATTATATAATATATATATATGTATATGTTATTATATATGTTATATATATATATATGTATATATATATAGGTATATATATATATATATAATATATATATATATATATATATATATATATATATATCCTATATATATCATATATATAGATAGAGTAGAGATAGAGATAGAGATAGATAGAGATAGAGATAGAGATAGAGATGGAGAGATAGAGATAGAGATAGATATAGATATAGATATAGATAGATATAGATATAGATATATATTATTAATATATATATATTATATATATATATATATATATATATATATATATATATATATATATATATAGAGAGAGAGAGAGAGAGACAGACAGACAGACAGACAGACAGAACAGACAGACAGACAGCACAGACAGACAGACAGACAGACAGACAGACAGACAGACAGACAGATAGTATCAGATATATAGGATATGAGTATATAGATCTAGATATATAGATATATATATAGATATATATATATATAGATATATATATATATATATATAGTATATATATATATATATATATATATATATATATATATATATATATATATATATATATATATATATATATATATATATATGGTTTTTGGGTGTGGTTGTGAGTTGTTGAGGGTTGTTGTCGTTGCTTGGGGGCTGTTGTGATTCCTTGATGTTGTTAGTGGGTGTGTGTTGCCTTTTTGTGCCGTTGTGATTTTTTTTTTTGGTTGTGCAGTGGTCTCAGGTTGTGGTTGTGTTCCTTTGGTTGTTGTTGTGGTCCTTGGTTGTTTTGTGTTGTTGTTGGGTTTTAGCCCTTGGGTGTTTTGTTGTTGTGTTGTGGGTTGTGATCTTTGTTGTGGTTGGTATCTCTGTGACCTCGACCGGCAGACAGCACAGGATAGCCTGGAGTATGTGGAGTGGTTGGTAAGTACACGTGTTTTGTGGGTTTTTTTTGTTTGTGTTTTTTGTAGCTATAGGTCAATTGTCCTGCGTATATTTTGTTGTGTAAAGAGGAAAGTGTAACAGAGGGTGCGTTTGGCAGCTGGATTGATTAGGTTTATGGTGGGGGGAAATTTGCCACTTGTTTTTTAAGCTTGTGATCCCGCCACATCATCCAGGCAGCCATTAGATTTTTTTTGTTTGAATGCCAACTCGCCTAGTTGGCGGGGAGATGTAGCTAAATTTAACAGTAGGTAAGTATCCAAATAATAAATTTTATTATGGAAATTTATGTATTTATATAAAAGATTGAATGTGGCTAAACAATTGATTTTATGATACAGAATAAATATTTAGATATCAATGGACACTTAGATTTTAGTTGAAGTTGGAAATTTCATTAATGCCTATAGATTATACAGCCTTTATGGTGTACTGTATGTACTAGGTGAAACATCTTCTTATGCATTATGTTATTGGTAAGATATAAAATGGTTGGCATTATATCTTTTTGTATAATTAGTACTTGCTCTTTCCTCAGAGTTACAAGCCAAGCTGGAAGAGCTCCGTACTCATGTTCCTCTAATAAAACGAATGATTGCAAAACTTTCACATGTTGTAAATACAAACAATAATCCAAAAAGCCAGAGCCAGCTGCAAAGATTGATGGGACTTCATAACTTCTTGACAGGACCAATGACTAAAGTGTGAGTATTTTTGAGTTCTGACAATGTTGCGGTAGTGTATGGTATAGTCCTTATTACAGAACTTTGATCAATATATAATTTGCCATACAGTAAAGTTATTTCTTTTTGTGGCTTTTGAGGGTTGGGGATTCACACCATATGTGTAGTGTACTTTATGAAATGGGCTGTTATCCATGCTTGGTACAGCACATTGCTTGAGAAAGTAATTTTGTGTTATGTGGAATATGATATATTTAGAAGAATGCTTGCCTTCATGGAGTGGTACATAATACTCTAGTAAATATTCCCCCTTTAGGTTGTTTGATTATCTTTTAGGATATCCTATGAGTGTTCCTGTCTTGTAGATTATTCATTGGTTGCAATTCCCTGCTGTGGGATCTGGCACCAGGAGATGTTGTTGGTTAGTGACAAGATTTGCAACTAATCTTAATGAGACTTCCAATGGAGGTGTGAAGCGATTCCTCCCTTGTTGGCCAGTCTCTACTGAAGGGCCTTGTGCTCATGCTCTTTAACTCCTTTCTCATCCTCTTCCGTCTCAAGGTATCCCTCTCAATTTTGTATTACTTTTGATTCTCCTATGTACTGTACTGGGATGCTGCTGGTGAGACGTTCCCCCTTCCCTCTCAAGAGCAAGTTGATCCTAGACTCCCCCCTATTGTCTCTGTGGGCAAAATATCTTTGGCTACTTTGCTTAAATCATCAAGGCAAGATCAGTATGCATTTGTTAGGAGTTTAGTTCCTCTTCATCTATAACATTCATGGTTGGTACCTGTACTGCCCTGATTCAGAAAATGGAAAGGAAAGAGTTAGATGGGGAAAACAAGGAACTGAGAATGGAATAGATAAGGTTCTTCCTCCAAACATACCTGTTTCATAACTGTTGCCATTTTCTATCAGACTTTCATTTTGCATTTTGAGGTGGAATCATAGCTTTTGAATATGCATGTTTTATTGGTATCTTCTCTGCCAGTTTTGGTCATGATTGATCTAGGACTGGTCTTTTCACTGGATGTCACCTTGTTGGAGGATTATTGATTTGGACTTCAAGAAGGTGCAGCATTTTCTGTCCCATGGGGACTCTAGTATTGAACACTTTGACCCCCTCTTTGGAGGAAATTCAAGATCCTCAATAGGCAGGTGAGGTACAATACTGCTGTTACCATTCCCCTTCTTGGCGACTTGTTTGCTCTCCCCCGGAAGTAGGTGCATAACCATCCTTTCTTACAGTATCTTTGCTGTCATGGGACAGAATGGAGAATTTAAAATTTTTTGGGTGATTGTGGATAACAAGTTTTCCCTATTTGAAAGGAAAGCCTCAGCTTTTCCTTTCTTTTGCAGGTGACCCAGAAGATTGTCAATGTTACCCTTCATGGGAAAGGCTCTGCTATGATAGCTGTTGCTATTCCAGTCTGGGATTTTTCTTTTAGAATTGGCACTAGTTCATATGACTCATTCACTTTGAGGAAGAATGAGACCTCTTGCCCTGCATCATTGGCTGTCGCATTAAGTTTTCCTCTATGACCTCTTGGGTGCATTAGGTCCCATGTAAAGGATAGATGATCTGTTCTAATTCCTGTTTGTCTGCCATCCCTTGCCTACAGTTCCCAATCATTAATTCTGCTTACTATGTAAGTATTCCTATTTGTAAGGTTTGAGAGGGTGCCAATAGAATGCATGGAATTTTGGTCAGATCACTGTACCCTTAATGCTTCCTCCCTTCAGCACCAGCCAACAGAAAGGCAAGAGTATCATCCTCTCTTGATGCTGCATCCTTGAATTGAATTCCAGTCTTTTTACGATGGAGGAATGTGGATTTTTGTCATCTTAGCTTACAGTCTGGAGATATACCTAATCCCTTTCAGACAAAACTAGTTTTAGGTATCAAGGGTAGTGTCCTGACCAACTGATATCAATTCTCTGTGTACAGCACACTTTCTCTGTCACTTTAGTTGTTACTTAATGGTTGTATAGTGTTCTCAGCTTCTTTTGGACAAATTTCCATCATGTTTAAGGTATACTAGGTTTGGCATGGATTGGTGAAGTGGCTATCTTGTATACCAGGCCTCTTCCCCTCCTTTGTGCCCTTCCCAGCTGTTGATGGCCAGCATGTGATCTTGTTACCAAAAGACTTATTTCTTGTTCATCACTTTACTGGGATGTGCAAGATATTGCATGAGTCAACTGTCCTTGCTCTCATACATAATCCCAGACTTCCAAGAGAAGGTAGGGATTCCCAATCTTTCATTTTTAATTAAGTAACCTACTCGGTAATTACATAGCTCTTAGTTGTACTTATTTGCAGCAGCTTAGATTCAAAATTTGTGGTAGCAACACTGATATTGTGTAGGTGACACCAGTCTCGCCCACTAGCGAGAGGGTTAGGAATGACACAGCAGACTAGCTCATTCCATTTCTGCAACTGCTGGTGATAAAATCTGGTGTCAGCAGTAGTTGTTCATTTTTAGCTGGTTATTTACCAGACTTTGGTATCCAAACTGAAAGTAGAGTAGCTTTAGCCGAAAGCCTTAGGGTGAGTTTTCTCCTTGTTTTGTTGTTTTTTACTGGAGTAGTACATCAGTAGTTCGTTTTTATAGCGAAATTGCAGTTACAGACAGTCCGCGATTATTGGAGGGGGTTCCATTCTCGGGGGATGTGCCGATAAGTGAAAACCGCTATTAACCGAAACGCTGTGATTTATGGCACTTATGGTTCTGGTAACCTAAGCTCCCTTATGGCCTCTCTGTTAGGTATGTTATGGCGCTTTAACTATTATTGGCGCCTTATGCTTATGGAGCCGATAACCAGAACTCGGCCCATTATGGTGCCTTAATGATCCTTCAGAGGCAGTAGTTCAAAGGGCCAATCTCTGCAGTAACCTCCGTTCAAGCCACTTCCAAGAAGACCTCCACTATATCCTCCTCCAGCAAGTGTGGAGACGTTCTTCCATATTCCAGTTGAGCCCTGGCTTCTCCATTTTTGGTGAATATGGAAAGCAAAGAAAGCAGAGCTGTGGATCTTAGTAGTCTTCAGAGAGGGATCCTCAATACCTTTCCTGCAGAGTTTCTCTGGCCTAATGTCTCCTATGTGAGACATCCGTGTCCCTTTTGCAACAGACATAGTTCATTTACATCCATTTCTTTTTCTTTAAAAGTTCTTAACATGCCCAAGCAAGGAAAAAGAATATAATGTGCTCATCTTCCCTTGGATTTTAGTCGAGGATAGGGATCCATGTCTTTCAGGGATGCCAGACTTCACCTAAGCTCATAGCTAGTCTGGCACCCTGCTTCCTGGCACCAACAACAACCTAGCACCAGTTTTTGCTATAACACCAGCGCTGGCTCTGAGCACCTGATAGTGCTCAGTTGCTTAGAAGAATAGATTTTCTGTTCCATTTGAATATTCGGGTTTGAAGGCTGTCCAGAAACTGTTGTTTTAGCAAGAGCTAGTACCTTCTAATAGGAACTAGGGACGACAACTACGAGATTTATCCAGGGCAAATTAAATGTGGTTGCAGTCGAATTAAGTAATTGCAAACAGGTCGTATATATGGAATGGACACGGATTCACAAATGTGTACTGACCTATAGAAACTGTGGGGAAAGCTATCGATAGACCTGTTTGCAACATCAAGGAATCATTATCTTCCCTTATAATGTTCACCAGCTCTGGACCCTCCCACCGTTCAGTATGGTGAGTGATGTCATCAATTTTATCTCTCGCAGCAACACCTCAGTGACCCTGGTAGCTCATTTTTGGCCATAGAAGGAATGATTTTCAGAACTACTCAATCTTCTGCCAAAGAAACAAAGTCTATGCTCAATCAACTGTGCTTTCATCGTTTCCATCAAGGATTATCCACTCTTGCTCTCTGAAAGCTTGTCAGAGCAAAGGGCTTTTTGAGACCAGCTGCAGAGATGATTGCAAGTGTAGACGCCAGTCTTCCTCTTATGATCTTCTTGAGGACATGACGGCTCTTTTACTGCTACTTCCATAGCACAAATAGCAGACTGTTTACTCTTCTCAAAATTGTCCCTACGGTTAACTGCTTTCACAATCAATGACTACATAGCTATGCTAAATTAGGCACAGAGGTTAGACTTGTCTGCTGATAAAGACATCAGTGAAGTCTTTTGAAACTTCTAAACAGGAAATAACAGCTTGGTGTCTTGGAATCTAGATATTCTATGATGGCTTTTTGGCCGTCCATTTAAGCCTCTTCAGTCTTCATCTCATAGGGATCTAACCAGGAAGACCCACTTTTTAGTAGCCTTGGCTACAGCTAAGAGGGATAGTGAACTGCAGACCTTAAAAAAGAAAGTAGGTTTTACACAAGGAGATGTGGTCTGCTCATTCTCCAGGGGTTTCTTAACGAAGAATGAAACTCCATCCATCCCTGGCCCTGTTTGTTCAGATTCAACAGCTTGACCGACATCCTTGGATCACTGGACCTCTCTTGGGCTCTTTGTCCAGTAAGAGCGTTGAGACATTACTTAGAGAGAAATAAGAAGTCAATGACTACATAGCCATGCTAAACTCAAGTGTTTAGGCACAGCGGTTTAGACTTGTTTGCTGATGAAGACATCAGTGAAGTCTTTTGAAACTTCAAAACAGGAAATAACAGCTTGGTGTCTTGGAATCTAGATGTTCTATGATGGCTTTTGGGCCCTCCATTTAAGCCTCTTCAGTCTTCATCTCTTGTAGACCTAACTAGGAAGACCCTCATATTAGTAGCCTTGGCTACGGCTAAGAGGGATAGCGAACTGCAGACCTTGAAAAAGAAAGTAGGTTTTCGCAAGGAGATGTGATCTGCTCATTCTCCAAGGGTTTTAACAAAGAATGAAACTCCATCCATCCCTGGCCCCATTTGTTCACAATCAAGAGCTTGACTGACATCCTCAGACCACTGGACCAAGAGAGGGCTCTTTGTCCACTAAAAGTGTTGAGACATTAAGTAGAGAGAACTAAGAAATCAGAGGTACTTCTAACCATCTGGTGCTTGGTCAAGGATCCTTCCTGTCCTCTATCCAAGAATGCTTTGGCGTTTTTGTTGAGGGACGTTATCTCTGCGTCTCATTCAAAATCTCGTGAAGAGGACTTTCCTATTTGTAATGTCAAAGCCCACAAAATTAAGACAGAAGCCATTTTGCTGGCTTTCAAAAGCAACTTATCTTTTTCCACAGTTGTGTAATGGACCTTTGGAGGAGCAAGTCGAAGTTTGCCAATTTTTATTTATTTGATGTAGAAACAGTATATGATGATGCAGGACCTTAGGTCTGTTCATGGGTTACTGTGTACCTAGGGTACCTACACATCTTGTTTTTTTTAATGGATGGGTGATGCTAAATTGTTTTTATTTGGTGTGTGGATAATTTAGTTATTTGGATGTTTTGTGGTATTGTGCCCAGGGAAAGAGTAATTGTATTTTTGTTCATACATGAACAAACCTTCGATCTTAACAATAGGATAATTTCTAGTGCCTAGCTGGATCCAGTTAAAAAACAGATGAAAGCAAGGAATCTTGTATATCTGGTAACGCATGCGTAGATCGGGTGAAGAGTGGTCAAAGACCACTCACCTATGCCACCCCGTCAGTCTTTTCTTTAACCACCTGGGTGAGAGTCGTGTTTAACCTCTCTTGGCCTTTACCCGGTCCATTGCCCGTTTTGCTCGTGTTTAGTGTGTTTGTGTGTTTGGCTGATATTAGGGCTGCTTCTGCTCCCTCTCGGCCTCGTCAACATGTGTGCCCCAGAATTCCAGGTTTTCCGTGTTCTCGTTTTTTGGCTTCGGCAGCGACTGATCCCCACATCACATGTTGCAGGTGCTGTTCTAATTTTTGTACTATAATGAATCCTTGTATGGAATGCCGGGCATGGCCTAAAGAGCAGTGGAAGTCATTTTATAGCAAGAGAGAATATCGGAGGGTTTTAACTCTTTCTTCATGGGAAGGTTTTTCGCCTCTTTCCGATGCTTCGTCTCCTGCAGTATTCACCCCCCATAGTAGCGTTCTTCCTGTGTCTCCTTCCTTTTCTTCCATTGATTCATTGCTGGAAGCATCGGGAGGCCACCAGGCTGATGTTTGTAATGTCGCCCTTTCTTCGGGAGTTAATTTGATTCCCGGGAAGGGGGAAGCTTTCTCATCATTCTCATTTACTCCAGAGTCGGAGGCGTCCAAGATGGCGGCAATTTGGAAGACGCTTAGGCTAGGGGGTCCCCTGTCCTTGGAGGGTTTGCTAGTGCACTTTATGGAGGCTCGCTTTCCCCCTCCTCAGGCTAGCCAGGCCATCCCCCCTCCTCCCGGCCTTGTCTTCGTGGGTAGCCAAGGTCAGCCATCTTGTATTGCTCCGCCAGAGACTGCTGCCGCTTCTTTGAGTCAGAGGGACGCCATGACATCAGGCCCGTTGACGATGTCACGATATCCGTCTTTGTGTATTCCTCCGCCAGTGGCGTCTGATTCCCCTTCGCACTGAGGGGAAGCCGTGACGTCATCACCACTTGTGACGTCACTCCCAGTCGTCTCTTCTGCACTGCCTCTCTCAGCCGTGACATCATCCCTGCTGCACAGTTTGCTACATTGGAGCCTTCTCTGGCAGATCAGTCTGAGGTTATATGCCTGGCAGTGCTTCAGAGGTTGGACTCTGTTTTGGATGAAAAGTTGGCTGCCTTGTCGGTTGGGAGGACTGGTAGGAAACGTGTTGTTTCGTCCCCGCCTCCTGCGAAGAGATCGCACAAGAAACCAGTGT